>NC_046358.1:59439968-59756732 GCF_004027225.2 Strigops habroptila
AAGTACTACCAAGTACCATACTTGGGATACTGATAGGATAATGAGAAAACTACCAGGGTCAGGATGCATTTGTCTTGTCTTCATTCAACCACTGATAAACACTTTGATCAGTGGTTGCTTCTTTTTGCCTCTTTTAAAATCCCCTGTAAACTTTTTTCTTCTTTGTCTCAGAGAGCCAACTGTTGCCTGGGAATAACTTCACAAATGAATGCAACATTCCTGGAAACTTCATGTGCAGTAACGGGCGCTGCATCCCGGGGGCCTGGCAGTGTGATGGGCTGCCAGACTGCTTTGATGACAGTGATGAGCGAGAATGCCGTAAGTGACATTGCTATGACTTTAACGTGCTTAATATTACAAGATTGGCTGGGTAGTGTTACCGGTGTGCTCTGTGGTGTGTATTAGGTAAGTAACAAAACTACTGCCAGTTTTTTAATTTAGCTGTTGTTAGAAAAAAATGTACAGCCTTCCTTATCATTTCAGGTCTTTAACATTCTTCAAAGTGTCCAATTTTAATACAGCACTTGGTAGCTGGTGCCTAAACCCCTATTCACAGATGGATAGATTGAGACAGACTTGATTTACTATTCTTTCAGTGGAAGACTGTGGTTTTTAGAGATCCTGTGTATACTGTTCCAGCACACTGTCCTAGTGCTTTAAGTTGACCTCCACTGTCATCGAGACTGCTTCCTTTCATTTCAAAATCATTGACTGTATCCTGTTATTTTTGATCTCTCAAAATGTAATTTTGAACCCTTTGAAACTTAATACTAACTTTCTGGAAAATACACCAAATGAGTTGGTTAATAATATTTACATGTTTTAATCTGTTCTACAGTACTCCTAGTTCTAGAGAGCTAAAAAAAGTCTGACCTGGTTCTCCTCTGTGATTTCATCTTTATCTTAGCATTAATTAAGGTTCAGTTCATGTTATTCAGCCATTAGTTAGCATTAAACTTTCTAGCCTATATGTTTTACCCAGACAGCAAGATGATGCTGCAGCATAACACTAGGATTTAAAATACAGCTGGGAGTGGAAAAAAACTTGAATTTCATGGGATTCTAGAATGACTGAGAAATTTCTGAGAAGTTACTGCTTTTCATCTGACCAATGTTGGTCCTTCACATATATACTTTATGGAGATTTTCATTAAACTGAAGCTGAATTGTAAGAAGCTTACCTTTCCCAGGAGGGACTTCCTTGGAAGTCAAAGACATCGTTAGCTTTGCTTATGGAGCAGAAGGAAGAAAGAATAGCTTCTGCCAAACTACCTGAGTAGAAATACCATGTTTTGTTAAAAGCTCTTGCTTCTTTAAAACTTGATAACTTTTCTTTACCCCCAGTTATCCATCCCTTTTAAAATAAGGGGGCTTTAATAACTGTGCTGTGGAAATCTCCATACATAGTTCTCCTTTAAGCCAGTGAGCTTTTCTCACTTTCTAAGGCATTAAAAGTATCTGTATAAAATATCTGAAGCTTTGCAGTCTCTATAAAGCATCAGGCTTGTGTTGCAACAGCAAGAAAAAAAAAGGGTTAAAAAAAATTAACCTGTCTCACTTAGATTTTACCATAGAATCACAGACTGGTTTGAGTTGGAAGGGACCTCAAAGCTCATCTAGTTCCAAGCCCCTGCCACGGGCAGGGACACCTTCCACTAGACCAGGTTGCTTCAAGCCCTGTCCAACCTGGCCTTGAACACTGCCAGGGATGGGGCAGCCACACAGTCTCTGCACAAGGACCCTGTGTCGAAAAAGTGGAAAATGGGTCAAAAGGTTGGTGTACCATTTTGAAGTAAATGGGTTATCTTTAGTGCTGACCTTTATATACACCTGCTGACATATTCCTTGGGGCCACACCATCACATTGTTGGAAGGATTCTTTTCTTGAGATTTAAGAATATGCTAATATTCTTAGTTAAACTCATAATTTACTCTTGTCATCTTTGTTTCCTATTTCCTTTGCTCTTTGTACATCTTTGTATTAGGTTATTACAGAAAGAACAAGGCGAACACTGCGAACAGCTTTTGTCAGCTAATGAGCAGCAGCTAGTGAGTGGTGGCATGTTGCTGCCTTCATCAGCTAACGAGCAGCAGATGGTGCAGATTCAGAACATGGCACGTCAGCCCTTCTAAGTGCCTGTCATGACAGCAGCCAGAATTAGAGACACACCAAATACCCAAAAGTCTAGATTTTCCTTTGTCACTCAGAGCCATTTCTTACATGCCAACTTTGCATGTTCAGCTATGAGCAAATAGCATCACACAGTGACTACAGTGACTAGCCCTGTTAAGCTGGGGGCTAAAGTGTGTAGGCTGTAGGCTAGAAAAACATCCTATGCAGGGATAGCTTGGGGCAGCACGTTCTCATGTTAGGAACCTCTGCCTGTTACGTGTTTCAGTTTCCACTTGCCATTGTGACACAAAGATAAGGTAAAGCAGGTTTTTGAGTCAATTGCTAAAAGGCCGTGTGATTCGAGTGTTGAGATGTCTGAGCAACAGGGCATTACCCATGCTTCTAAGAATGTGCTGCCAACACACTTCTGCACTGGCTAGCCAGAACTGGCCTCTGTAGGATGAGGGGTAATGGCTTTAAACTGAAAGAGAGGAGATTCACGCTAGACATGAGGAAAAAAATTTTTACGATGAGGGTGGTAAAATACTGGAACAGGTTACCCAGAGAGGTGGTAGATGCACCATCCCTGGAGACTAGTCTAATTACAGAAACTGAATACTTTCAAACTCTGCCTTCCTGCTAAAATGTGTGAAATGTTGGAAGTGTGGGGCTTGTTGGTTTTTTTAAGAGTATGATCTGGGATTTAACTCTTCCTCTAAAAAAGACTAAGTCTACCTTTCTGGTACCCTCCCTTACAATGTATCTCCATCTAGTGCTTTTTAAATGGCTGTGGAGAAAGCACAAGTCTGACAAGAAACCGATATGTAGGTAATATTTTTATACTGACTGCTTATGGCGGGGGTGGTGGCTTTAATATATGAAAGGACAAAATCTAACAGCAAGGCCAGAACTCAGGAACAGAGAAGCATTCTACCAGAGCTTTCACCCTGGAAAGATCATGGCAATGAAAATGTGCAGTTGTAGTAGGTTTTGTGTATTTATGTTAATGGAGGAAGCATTGTCATGTGCTAGGATTCCAGGCTTTGGGATGTTGTGCAAACAAACACCTTACAAAACTGTACAAAACTAATCTTCAGTGGTCCCATTCATATTTCTAATCCAGTAAAAATTTGTGTAAAAGGCTAATGAGTTCAAGACTTCTTTTCTTTTTCTAAATAATTTAAATATGTAGCAGAAAGCTACAAGTTCCTCTATAAAAGTAGTTGTATGTGTTGCAGTACTTGTACGTGTACACGTGGAAGACCTCTGGACCTCTGTTCACAACTTACAATCACGGGGTGCTTCTAAGCCTCCTGTTTTTGTTGCTGCTTACTGTAATCTCCTGGTTGACCTGGAATATTTGTTGCAGGTATATTCTGACAGACATCAGAATTCTTGAGCAAAGCTGAATATTAAACAATGCGTGAAATGAGCATCTGCATTACTTTGGAAGATGCTGTAAGCCAGCTGCTGATCTTTTTGTCACTTACTCAGATGGCTCTCAAACTTGGAATATGAAACTGGAATGAACTCTTGTTTTCACTCATGATCAAGCAACCAAATGCTTAGTAGTTATAATAAGATTTGTAATGATATGACCATGGTGAATGTTTCATTTGAAGCTCAATTACAGAAGTTTACACATGAGTAAGGACAAGTACAGTAACTACTTACATTTGATAGCTTTTTATGCAAGCATTTGTGGTGCTAATTATTTAATCCTTTTGATAGTCTGCTCTAGATGGGGGGGGGGGTCAGTAAATAGCCCGATGGGAGAGCTTGGAATGAGGCAAGTTTAACAGTTGGGTGGAATCAGTGGCATAACTGAAATAAAAAGGTCAGGTAGGTAGTAGTCCAGGATGGAGCGAGAGATCATAGCTTATCGGTACGCTGAGGTCCTCTGAGGAAGGTTGCCCCTGATACTGAAGTCCCTTAAGGGCAGCATTCTGTCCCGACTGAGTTCATCCTGAGTAACTTGGCAACTTTGAAGTAGTGCTTAATTTTTAGGGTATAACAGCTGGCCTAGATTTTGTCCTTTTGTGTGATGATAACTTCTAAAATACTTTTTCTAGTGAGAAATCACTTTATTGAAAGTCTGAAAAACAAGCTTTTTGTCTGTGCTCTCTTACGACATCTTGTGTGCTTTGTGATCATTTCGAAGGACTGAAATACAGACTTCTAGACTGTGAAAGAGTACTTTAAGGCCTTACTGTCTGGCAACAAGTAAAGGCCACTGACCCATAGTAGTCCAACTCTGAAGTGCTTTCTCTTTTTCCCCTTTTCCAAGGAAGCAGTTTACTCTTCATGGCAGCAGACTCCATTGGCTTTTTTACTTTAGCATTGTCCTTTCTCTCAATGTAAACTATAGTTTAAATATTGCCCACGTAAGTGAGTGATAGTTTACTATGTTGGAGGCAACTTCTCATGTTTCCTATGGGGCTAATTTTACTACATAAAAAACCAAAAAAAAAAACCACCCCAAAACAAACAGCAAAAAATTTGCTGCCTTTGAAATGAAGTACTTTTTAGGCTTGCTTTCTTTGAGTTTACATTAGTAATTTATGACTAGCAACTCTTTCACCTGAGTGGCTAAACAGGGAGCAAAGGCAAGAGTGACCCAAAGGCTTTTGTAGGTTCAGTGAACGTTCTACAGTTGGCTGTGTTATGGATCAAAACTCATTAAATTGTGGACCTGTTGGAGCAAGTCCAGAGGAGGCCACAAAGATGCTCTGAGGGCTGGAGCAGCTCTGCTATGAAGGCAGGCTGAGAGAGCTGGGCTTGTTCAGCCTGGAGAAGAGAAGGCTCCTGGGAGACCTTAGAGCAGCTTCCAGTGCCTAAAGGGGCCAACAAAAAATCTGGAGAGGGGCTTTTGACAAGGGCCTGTAGTGACAGGACAAGGGAATGGCTTTGAACTGACAGAGGGGAGATTGAGATGAGATATCAGGAAGAAGTTCTTCCCTGTGAGGGTGGTGAGGCACTGGCACAGGTTTCCCAGAGAAGCTGTGGCTGCCCCATCCCTGGCAGTGTTCAAGGCCGGGTTGGACGGGGCTTGGAGCAACCTGGTCTAGTGGAAGGTGTCCCTGCCCATGGCAGGGGGTTGGAAGTGGATGAGCTTTAAGGTCTCTTCCAACCCAAGGCATTCTGTGATTCTGTGAACTTCTGCCATAGTAGAATATTGTGAGGATTTTATACTGGGAATAGTATTCAAGTGCCAGCTTTTTCTAGGTAGGAAAAAGCTAGCTGAGAAGTGAAACTTTTCCATGTCGTTCTGCAAGACAGCCCTGTTGAAGATCTCTGTGATGCATTTGCCTTCTGTGCTGAGGCAGCTGAATGACTGCAGGTAGCGGTGGCTTTCCCACTAGGAACTGAACTGAAAATACTGTAGAGTCCAAACAGTGATTAACTAGCCCAAAATAACTGTTGGTATTAACTGTTAGGGTTTGTATCAGGTTTTGGGGTGAAAGGTATCCCAGTGCCATTCTGCTATGTTACATAGTGTTGCAAAATTGATCCTTCTCCACTCTGTAAATTCAAGTTAAAACCTGTTTTTCAGAGTTGAAAGATTAAAATCTAACTTCTTTGTGTAGAAAGAGTTGTTAAAGATATTTCAACTTTAACAAGTTGAAAAGAATATTTTTAACTCCATCATGTAGAGTCTTTACTGAAACGCTGCGCCTTGCCACACACGCATCAAGAAAGACTAGATTTACAGCACTGCCTGATGTGGCTGTGGCATATCTCGACATCAGTTAATGACAGCAGAGAAATTTAAAGTAGTTTATTGTCAAAGTCAGGAAAATACCTGTGGCTCTGCAATAATGCAGCATCTGCACACAATGGTTTCTGTCCGGGGAGCTGCTGTTCTTGCATGCAAGTAATCAAGTTTTGATTAGCTGAATAAATCATCATCTCTTGTTGAACTGAGGCGTGGGCGTGAAGCAGTATGAAGTTGTGTGATTGCTGCCTGACAGGGTTCTAAGGCAACAATTTGACTTCAAAGGTACTGATGCTGAAATACTGTGCAGTTTACTTTTAGCTGCAGGTTGTCACAAATGTCTGCTGCTGTGGATCTGCTACATCCCCTTTCCCTCATTCGAGATTGCAAAATAACTCATAAAAAAAAATAATCAAAATAGAAACATTTGTAGAGTTAAAGAAAGTAAATGTGCTTGTCTTGGTGGCCACATCATGTGGGGTGCCCATAAATGTGATAGGCTGGAGGTGTGGACTCGCTGTCAGAACAGTGATGATTCAGTCACCAAGTTTCTTCCCTATTTAGCAAGACTTATGTAAGAGAAACTCAACCTGTTATATATGTGTAATGTCTTTAAGTGTTGTGGTTGTGTCATTATAGCAAGGAATAGCTCTCATATTTTACTCCAATGCCTAAACAGTAGGTTAGTATTTAGATATGACAAGAAGTTGGGCTATGCCATCTTGTCCTGGCTATATTCCTCAATTCGGTAGTTCACAACTGCACTTTACTTGCTGATAATTATAGAAGAACATTTGATGCCTGTGCTCTATCTATGGAAAGAAAAATCACCTGCCCATCATAGATGTGTTGTAACCTTCTAGTTGGGTTATAACTACGTGTAGCCAATCAAGAATGTCAGAATTGCTTTTGTACAAGGGGGTTTATATGTACATATATATATACAGCACAAGGTTTTACATAGTATATGCGAAATCTAATTTTTTTTTCCCCTGCTGCTGTTCATCTCTGCTAAGAAATTATAAAATAGATTACAGTTTTCTTGAAAAATAGAGCCTTTTCACACTTTGTACCCTAAAGATAGCAAAATGGTTTTCTGTTAATGTTGTAGAGCTGTGCCTGCAAACTCTCGCATCTTCAGTGGAAGGTACAACTGGTCCTGATGGGAAGTTACTATTTTTTTAGAGCCTTAAAAGAAGGGGGTGGGAAGATTGGTTTCTGCATAGCATAAGGAGTGACTTCACACATTCACACGTACAACTTCCAAAATAGTTCTCTTCAAAGAGGGGAGATTGAGATGAGATATTAGGAAGAAGTTCTTCCCTGTGAGGGTGGTGAGGCACTGGCACAGGTTTCCCAGAGAAGCTGTGGCTGCCCCATCCCTGGCAGTGTTCAAGGCCAGGCTGGACAGGGCTTGGAGCAACCTGCTCTAGTGGAAGGTGTCCCTGCCCATGGCAGGGGGTTGGAGCTAGATGAATTTTAAGGTCACTTCCAACCCAAACTGTTCTGTGATTCTATGACTTATGCTTGGGGCAGTGACATTTACAACAGACTTCCATGCACAAAGGAGATAGTTGGTCTTGTTTTCTGTGAAGTATGACCCTCTTAATACTGTTCCTTCAGTGCTCCCAGGCTGGTCAATTCACATGGGTCTTTAAGGGACAGTTAGGAGTATCCTGCTTGCTAAATTTACACACTTGTACTCCAGAGTGTTGAGCAATTTAAATTTGCTTTGAGAGGTTATTTTAGTCAAATTTAAGTTTATATGATTTACAGAATGACTAAAACATTCAAACTAGAAAAAAAATCAACCCAAGCAAATAAAATCTCACAAAAAAACCTTAAAGCAGTTGAAAGCAGGCCATAGGAAGGCACCAAACATTGGTGCCACCATTGCTGCCTAGAGTATCCTGTACTGCGACAAAAGGATCTCTAACCTTTGTAAATGCTTTCTTTCATTCTTACCAACTTCTGTCTGTATCTTCTGCTAGCAAAAGCCAAATCCAAGTGCGGTGCTACATTCTTCCCCTGCGCTAGTGGGATCCACTGCATCATCGGCCGTTTCCGCTGCAATGGCTTCGAGGACTGTCCCGATGGCAGCGATGAAGAGAACTGCAGTAAGTGCAAGCCCACCTGCAAGCGAGGGCACTTTTTCTTCTGTCAGCTCATTAATAGAACTTAGAAAGGAAGCATTTGTTAGCCTTTTGTTTCTGAGTCAAATATTTTCCCTGTCATTCATGATCCCAAAGATCCTTGTGGTTTTCACTTCTTTTTTTTTTTAAAGGTACAGTTTAGTCTTAGTTTGTATATAATGCCTGTATGATACTTAAGGCCCCTTTAACTTTGAAATGAGATTTAAGCTGAGTGTTTGACTTTGAACAGGTTCTCTGTGCTCAGATGTATCTCAAGTTGGCCAAATATTAAAGTTTTTTTAATTTTTTTCTGTTTTTTGTCACTGAAGAATGTGGCTTACTTGTTCAGCATTATTTAGATTTCTCTGTTTATGGATGTTCTCAAACAGTAAAAAAACAAAGGGTTATTTAGTGAATCTCTTGGAAGGAAGAGGTTCTCAAAGTCAGACATGCCTGCCAATGCACTAGTTTGAGGTCAGCATCTTGCAGGGAAGTTCACAGTAGAGAGATCATATGAAATACCACTTGACTTGGGCTAAACCCCCTGTGAGTGCATACGCAGATCATTTGTATCTGTAAGTCTAGCATCATAACATATAGCATATATCATAACAGTGAAGAAAGGTTCTGTTCAATCCAGCAGCTCTGTTGTTATTATCAGGAGCTGGGAAAAGCATGTGTCTGTAGGCAAACTTGCAACAGATACTTAATGACATTTAAAGGTCAGGAGGAGGACAAGGACATCAGCTTTCAAAGATAACAAAAGGGGCAATCTTTATAGTGATCTATCACTCTCTGCTTCTTGGAGTTCTTGCCTTTCTTGTTTGTGTGCTTTCCCTGATAGCATGAACATCTCTTAAGGTGCCGTCTGTTGTTGGCCTGGTATGGGCCTTGGGAGGGCCATGGAAATGAGATAGCATCTCTGCAGAGCAAGTGAAGCTAGAGAAAGAAGATTGAAGGCTAAGGAAATGACTTTGGGTTATACTTTAAAAAGCGGACTAGAAAGAAGTTTCGACAAAAGTGCTTTGAGTATCCTTGAGGTAGCGGACTGACAAGTGGCAGGTCTCAACTGAAAATGCACCAGAGTTGGTTATGAATTACATAAATTCCCATGAGCTTGTAGTGTGTAGCTCCAGTAGGACCTTGCAGCTGATAATAACATGCTGCTGATCTCCCTGTTTCCCTTTGTCTTTTAAGAATGCACCTGGCATTTTCTTACATATCCAAGTGTCTGCTCACTGTTTTGCTTACGTAGAGGAACAACACTGTAGGTCCTAAAGTGACTTGGAAAATTAATGTGCTATGCAAGTGTGCAGTGGTTTCAGACCGAAGGAGACTCGGCACGTTCATGATAAATGTGCTTTGGGGGAGCTGGAGGAATTGGGAGTGTTTGTGTTACATGTTGCAGGTTATATGCAAGGCAGACTTTAAGGTTTGTTTTTTAAAAGAGTCTTTAAAAGCAGCTCTTACTTTAAAGAATAAAAAATATGCAGTAAGTATTTGGGAACTGTAACCCCCTGTGTTATTGTGGCAGAGAAGCACTTTGGAGCAGATAAGGCATCTAAACAGCTTTAACATTTTCAATTGGAAAGTGGCATTCTGTTTCAGTTGTCTTATTACCAAAATCTGGCAGGAATTCAGATAATAGTGCCAAAAACAATTAAGGGACAGAGAGATTGATTTATGAGGAGATACTAAAAACTGCTAAGTTATGCGTATCTCAGCAAAGTGATGACTGTGTTGGAAGTTGAGGCTATATGTGTGCTGTATATGAAAGATGCAAATGCTGTTCGAGGAGGGATTATGTAGTTATGTGTGCTGGGCTATAGCTGAGAGTAGAGGGATGAAATTAAAAACGAGAAAATGAAGATGAATATCAAAGAGACCTCCTTGACAGTGAAGATGCATTGATGCTATGGTGTAATCTGCTAGAAGTGTTGAAAACTGCACTGCTTGAAGCTTTAAATGAAACTAGCATAGCATCTTACAGCATGTTTACTACTGAGTTTGGAGTGGGTGAGAAGACTGCTCTACCTAAACAAGTCTGCTTAAATACTGTTCTGGTTTTGCTCTGTATGCAACACTGGGCTTTATGCGAAAGGATTTTCTAGGCACTGTTGTAACGTGCATGCATATTACCCTCAAGAGGGGTTGAAACTCAAACACTGAAAAATTGAAAAATATCTGCATTGCCATTCTATCAATTCAAAATAGTGAGGAGAATGGGGAAGGTGGAAAAAGACAGAAGCAGAGGTAGATAAAGCACAGTTCTCAGCCAGGATTATTGGCTTGTAGTCTGAAACTTGAGCTAGACAGAGTTTGTTGCGATGGGAAGCAACAGGCAGTGTTTATGGTAGGCAGTGCTGTCCTCCATATGTCTTCAGTGTGAGCAAATGCTGAGCAGTGATTGTGACAGGGGCTCTCATGAGTGAACAGAAGGCTTATCACAACTGTGGGTGGACTGAATCCCTGCTAATGGTAATGAATCCTGCATGAATTAGGAATTTCATCTCTCTCTGTTTAGAGAGACAAGGTTGCTTTGATTGCCAAGTTACTCCCACATATTCAGCAAATTGACCAACTGTTGAGTTGTGACCCATTGTCTTTGATTGCTGAACGGCTGTTTCACTGTCTGGGTAAGAGAATCTCTAATGGAAGATTTCACTCTCTTTTTGCAGCAGCAAATCCCTTGCTTTGCTCTACTGCCCGATTCCACTGTAAAAATGGTCTTTGCATTGATAAGAGCTTTGTGTGCGACAGTCAAAATAACTGTCAAGACAACAGTGATGAAGAAAGCTGCGAAAGCCTCCAAGGTAGGCACTGGGGTTTGATCCGACTCTGCAGTATTATCCCAACTCCAATTAATGCAGAACAAGCTGAGGAGAAAATATGATTCTGTTGGCATCCTCTGTGGGCTAGAGCTGTGGTTTCTGAATTCTGCAACTAATGAGAGTGAGATGGGGAGTGTGTGTGTGTGCGTGTTTTGTATTCAGTGCTCAGAAGACTGGAATCTTTTTCAGATGAATAAAAATGCACTTTTGCAGGAAGTGTTTATAATCTATGATCCAGTGCTCACTGAAGTTGCTGGGAATCCATTTAGTGACTTATGGGAGATGGATTGGACCCAGTGGGACAAGTAGTAAAACTTCAGTTTGAAGTAGTTCAGTGGTCTGTCTGTTTACAAGATGAGTAAATCTGTGTAGGCTTAAAGCTTTATATCGTCATTGCTCAGTTACTTTCTGAAAGGCATGTTTCATTGCAGGACAAGTATGCAGTGAAAAAAATTATTCCTACCTTCCTTTGGGTTTGTATTTAGAGAAAAGGATGAGGACGAGGAAGAAAATTTTTGTTTGAAAGTAGCTGTGTATTGAGTCTTGCGAGAATCATGGAATACTAGAATGGTTTAGATTGGAAGTGACCTTCAAGACCATCTAGTTCCAACTCACTGCCACAGGCAGGGACACCTTCCATTAGACCAGGTTGCTCCAAGCCCTGTCCAGCTTGACCTTGACACTGCCAGGGATGGGGCATGAACTAGGGAAATAAGGAACATCAGGCCAAAGGGGTAAAAGTTGAAAGATTCTAAATCTGCCTCCTTTTTTAATCAATAAAGGTTTGCTATATCCAAATAATTGGAGCCAGATTATTTCATAGGTTAGAAATAATCATATTTTATTTGCGGAGTTCTTTCTGTGGTTTAAAGCCAATTTTGTGCAATATGTTTGTATCCACTTTTAAGAATCTCCATTTTAAGAATCTCAAAATGCAATCTGGCTTTTTTTTTTTTTTCTTTTTAACTTATACTAGAAGTCTACATGTAGTGCTCCTCTGTTTGTTTTCTATAACTTAATACTACAGTATTTTATAAAACATGAAGTATATAGGAATGATTTGAGGTTAACAAACAAATTAGGCAGCCTAATAAGATTAATGTGGGTGCTAAGGTTTCTTGTTGGGTTTCTTTTTTATTTTTTTGTTCCTTTGGCTTCTGAAGCTTAGAGCAGCAGTCTTCTTTTCCAAGGTTGGGATGAGTGTTTCCTCTGCAGATTAATTGCCTGGATTGCCTCCAGTTTGATGGTTGTCATGACAATCTGCTTTTGGAAGTGACTGTCAAGCTCAGGAGAAGAAAAGAGCTGGATTTCATGGAGCCGTTACTTCTGTCTTTATCTTTGTTCCTTCTGGAAAGTCAGATTAATAAGAGGGTTAAGCAAAGTAATTCTGTCTGATTCTATACCCAGGAAAGAAAGAGCCCCCAACAAGAAAGAGGGAACTCTCTCTCATTAGGACTAGAGCAGTGATGGTCTTTGGGTTGGTGGGGTTTTTTTTTTGCAGTTTGTTGTATGAGGTTTTTTTTGGGGGGGGTGTGTGTTTGTTATTATTAAAAGAGTCCAAGTACAGAGTTGGGAATAAGGAGCTCTCAAAAGGAATTGCTGGTTCTGAAGAGTGTGTGTGATTGCCTTTGGCAGCTTAGAGCCTCCCTGAATTGCCATTTCACCATCTGTAAGTGGACAAGTCTCGTGTACCTGTCTTTCAGAGTAAGGATTAAACAGTATAATATGCTCTGCTTCCCATATGAATGTAAGTGACAATTCCCTCTGGGGTTTGCAGCTATGAGTATGTCTGTCGTGGATTCCAAACACAACAACTGCTTTGTGTTAATTGGGAATTAGAGGCTGCTGTGGACAGTCTTTGGTTTCTCATGATTCTTTCTACAGCAGATCTAATTACTGTAATTACAATGTGCTTTGTGTTAACACAGTACCCAAGGTCATTAGCTAGAACTCAAGTGTTCTGGGTACCTAGGGACAGAGCAAAGCAAATCTGTAGGGTATTATGAAATCAAGATAGAGGGTTTTCTTCCCACTATATGTGTTACCAGTGTAATAGAGTGTAGTCTGACATACAGGATTGCCCTTGTGCTATTTTTCTATCTAAAAATGTGTTGATTTAGACATCACTGAGCTTCTGAACCACTGTATGCTAGTGTCATTATCACCATGTAACAGATGGAGAAGAGGGGGCATAGATCAACTAAGTGAAGTGCTCTCAGAGAACAACATCCTGGCTGGTAGAAGCAGAGCTTCATCTGTGCCTGTCTGCTTCAGGGGGATGTTGTGAGATTTAATCAATGTTTGCAAACTGTTTTGAGACATTATGATAACATGTGGAATAGAAGTGTGAATTATTAATTGATACTTTGCTCTCCTTCTGCTCTTGGGTATACTGACAAGCCGTTTAAATTAACACCTCTTCCTACTCCTCCATGATCTTCAAAGGCCTCCTTTATCCTGCTGTCATATGCTCCAGTAGCATATCAGTTTGGGTTGTGTCACATACTCCTCCATGCATAAAGATCCTTTCAATCAAGAAGGGTCACTCTGCTAGGCTAGGAAAACAGGAATGTGACCTCCTCCGGCAAAATGTATTGACCTGCCTTTGACATGGAGCAGCTCAAAATGTGCCATCCTTGGTGAATGACAGTTCTGCAAGCATGCTGCAATTTGAGATGAGCCTGAAGTTGTGGGTTTATAAAGATTAACTTTAGTTCTACATAGGGGTGGAATCATTGCGGGGGGGGGGGGGGGGAAGGGGGGCAATTGAGACCCCAGGATTTAGTTGTGAAAATGGGAGGAAGGTCAAGTTTTTGAGAACATGTTCCCACCCTGCTTTGTCCTTACCACTTGTAATTCAGTGTTGCACATCTTACAGAAGGTTTGTATGTCATGGGAAAAACACCAGTTTAAAAACCAGAATCGTGAAAACTTAGCAGCAGCTCAAATGATTCTGCTCTAATTCCTAACAGTAATTACTTGTAGTTCTTGCTCCTGCCATGGTAAACTTCAGAGCCGTTCCTTTAATCCCAGCCCAGCTATACTATGGTCACCTCCAGTTTCCAGCATTGTAATAGTACAGTCTTAGTCTGGAATGTGGTGTATTCATCTAAGTATGATGAATATGCACCTGAGTTTTGGGATTGGATGGAGGATATAATTGCTTGGATTATCCACATGAGTTACACATATGAATTGTGCTTTCGAGGGGGTTATTCCAGTTTTAACAACACTTGATTGGAAATTTCTGCTCCTCTTCTATACTTAATGGATTTAATCTAGGGAAATGCCTTCCTCCCACTCTTTTTGGTCTTATTACTTTAAGGTCTCTATGCCTCGAATTAACTGAGTGAGCTAATCATTTGTAGGCATCAATCATTCAGGCATCCACTCTATTGGAAGGGAATTCCTTCTTAATATTTTTCAACCACCATGTAAATTTATTTAGCTCTAGGACTGTATTTAATTTATTCTCTTAATAGCTTTTTATCTAAATGTGTTTTTACAGTGCTGCTTCCTTTAGTTTCTCCTGCATTGTGTACTTTTAGTAAAGTACTAGTAAAGTACTAGTAAAGTACTAGAAAGCTTTAACACCAACAAAAGTATACTGGATATTTTATTTCAAACTCCTTTTCCTTTCATGGCCCCTTCCTTCTGAGTTTGTTAAACACCTTTACTAGCTTTAACCCCATTGCCTAGGAAAGGGGGTTTATTGCTGGCAGGGGGTTGAAACCAGATGATCTTTAAGGTCCCTTCATTTTATGATTCTATGAAAAACTTAAAAGGGTGTTTGTAGATCTGAGAGGTGTCCAGCCTCTTCACCTGATCTGCCTGAAGCAGGTGATGACTTGGGTAGTGTAAAAATCAGTTTTATGACCTAGGTCAAATCTTAGACAAGCTTTTGTATCACTAGGGGCTCACCATGTTTGTCAACACCTTTAACAGTGGAAAAAAGGGAAAAAAATGGTCTGGCAGCAATTGCCTTGCCCTGAAAGCAGTTTCTGGAAGGCAATAATAATGACATGGGAGTAACTTTGTGCCTTCAGCTCGTATTATGTCTGTTCCGTAGATAGATGTACTTCAGGATGCTGATGGTAGCCTTCCTTCAAGGCACAGCTTACTTCCATGATGGAGTAATGGGAGTGACTTATTGGACTCTTGCTGTAATCTTTTTTCTTTTTTTTTTTTTAATACATGTTTTTAGTTACTAGGGCTCAAATTGCAGTTCTCAAGCTACTTGCAAAGTCAGTATGTGCACGTAGTAACAGCTACTTTCAGTCAGTGGCTGATAAGGGAAGCTGGAAATGGAGGCTGTAAATGGCATGGGGTTTTCTTCTCACCTGTGCAGAAATGAAATATGAGCTCTTAACAGCTGTGTCCAGATATTTTTACCTTCACTTCATGACATTTATGTCAAATTAACAGTTCTAGAAAAAGGTGATTACATGAGTGTGCAGTTTCTTTGCCTGTGCTTCAGAACTTCACGACTAGGTGATAAAATGTCACACTAGAGGAACACAAGTGTAAAATAAAGGACATTCTTTCTCCCCCTTGTTCTTGAGGCTAATTAAATTCTTTCTTGAGCTGTTATTAGTAAAAGAATTCCTTTCAAATACATTTTCCACAATTTTTTAACAGCATGTAGGTGTTTGAAATACACTGTATACATTGGTGTGTCACACTGTGTCTGGGCTACTGAATTGCATTAACTTTTTTTAGATATCAGTCTCATTTAATTGGGCAAAGGCTTTTCCTGCTGGACTGTAGATGCCAGCCCCCAGTCTTTTTGCTGTCAATGGACGGAATCCAAATAAAAGGCACAGATAATCATAGAATCACAGAATGGTTTGGTTTGGAAGGGACCTTAAAGCTCATCTATTTCCAACCCTCTGCCACAGGCAAGGACACCTTCCACTATACCGGGTTACTCAAAGCCCCATTCAGTAAATCTCCCCTCTGTCAGTTCAAAGCCATCCCCCCTTGTCTTGTCACTACCTGCCCTTGTCAAAAGTCCCTCTCCAGATTTTCTGTACCACCTTTAGGTATTAGATCCAAGCACCTTGTATAAATGTGTCTCTATCCAGATGTTGTAGCAGTTTAATACACAATCAATGATGTAATTCACCTCAAGCAGCATGTTTTCAGTGGAGGCAGTCCCCTAGAGCAGGGTTACCAAAGGTCTGTTGAAAAGTTTTACTGACATCTACTCAAAAAGAATAAATGGAGCGACTCAGGTCAGCCAAATGTCTCTGTAGCTAGTAACTGTGATGGTGAAATGCACTTGACTCATGTCAATGGGGAGGATAGCTAGAAATGCAGAACTGAGATGAAGGTGACCCCACGTGTGTGGGACCGCAGTAGGTCTGGGCGGTTGCGTCTGTTAGTTTGAGAAATCCTTGCTTGGAGTAATTCTGTTTTTTTTCTCAAAGTCGTTCCACTGTGCTGGCATCGCTACAATTTTACTCAGCCTTACAGAAAATATGATCCCGTATCATCTTACAGGAGAAATAACAGTATGGAAAACTGAATTTTGGAGGATGGGGGAATGTGTCACAACCGAGGTGGTATTAACATTAAAGTGAGTATACCAGACTTCCCTAGGTCTTCATGCTCACTCCTGCCAAATGCTGGTCCCAGCCAGCTCAGCGGGAGCATTAGCTTTCTGCAGCTGAGGCAAATGGCAGTTGTTATTGCAGGTCATACTTCAGTGGCCGTACCAAGGTGCTGTATTCACAGCAGAGCATGAATTGCTTTAGCGTGATTTTTAATACCTGAGCAAGATATCAGACAGGGTTCCAGAGAGAACCCTGACAAGAAATCCAGAGAGAGGCTTTTGACAAGGCCATGTAGTGACAGGACAAGGGGGAATGAATGGCTTTGAACTGACAGAGGAGAGAATTACATGAGATACTAGGAAGAAGTTCTTCCCTGTGAGGGTAGTGAGACACTGGCACAGGTTGCCAAAAGAAAGTTCATTTCCAGACATTAAGCCGAGATTCATCTTCAGCCAAGCATTTCTGTACCTGTAAATCTGTGAAGGGTGAGGCCGTTGAATTCTAGCTTTCACTTCTTAGCTGCTCTTGCATTAAGACTTTTGTCCCAGAGTCTCATCAAGCTTCCTTGGAAAGTTGGGCACCACAGTGGATTTTCTTCTGCCTGCAGAAAATTGTGGTGAAAGACATCATGCCAGTCTGTGGTGTGTGCTGTTCCCTGAGTTTGCCAAGCTAACTCATCTTCCTATCTGACATTACCAGATATTCTGTGCTAATTTTCTATAAAAGATCATACTAAAAATCCATATTTATGAGGGATGCTAAAAATGTAAAGCAATTATATGGTTTTCAATTACATAAACATCAACGTGCAATGGAAATTAGATGCTGAAAATAATCAATTTTCTGTTTATTTTTATTATAGAGTCTATGCAAACAGTAAAACCTGCAGAACAAGCAGGGGGAGGAGTGCGGAGGGTACAGTGCCATAAAGTGCTTTTAGAATCTCTATTCAAATTTAGTTGTCAAAGTAGGTATTGGCTGTTAAGGGAGGTAGCAACCTGGTTGAGTAGGAAGTACCACGTGCCGATGACCTGTTCCTATCTATGTCGTGTTAAGTAGTGTTTCCACTAACATGTTCGAAGGTTGGGACAATGAGAGTGCCTGTTCATGTGCCCTGAACATAGAGGTAGCAGCAGCCAGAGCCCCCCTGATACTTCCTGCTGATGGCATGGTAAATGAACTTTGGCATTTTTGGTTGACATCGGCTGTATACCTGATCTCTATTTTAGAGATGACAAATACAAAACTTCTAACTTTTGAAAGCTTTGTGAAAGTTCTCAAGGTTGACCAGAGAAGCTGTGGCTGCCCCATCCCTGGCAGTGTTCAAGGCCAGGTTGGACGGGGCTTGGAGCAACCTGGGCTAGTGGAAGGTGTCCCTGCCCATGGCAGGGGGTTGGAACTAGATGAGCTTTAAGGTCCCTTCCAACCCAAACCAGTCTGTGATTCTAAGTTGATAAAGTCATCTGAAGAAAATAAATACTATTAATCACTTCTGAACGTTATCTGTCGCTTGAAGTGTACCAGCAAGTCACTGTGGGTTCTGGGCACTGGTGCTGAATTACATACTTCAAAGCGGACGCTTTCAAATCTTTTTTGATTCTAATAGCATTATTGCACCACCGTAAATACAGTGATTACCAGTTAGTTGTTAAGTGGAAGTAATTTTGAGGATCTGGTGTTTTTGCTAAGAGGTTAGGAAACTTGTTAACTGCACAAAAGCCTGTGGGAATTAAAAACTAGCTTGTTTTGTTCAACTGTTTATTCCTAGATCATCATTTCCCTTTGACTCCAACATGCTGAACAGCTAGCAAACACCAACCATATTTTAGTGATGGGTGTCTGGGAAAATACTTTAAGACTTCTTTAGGCAGATTTTTCCATGGTAAATGGTGCTTGTGATTTACAGGAGAAGACTCAGGACTATCCTTCTACAGAACACGTTCTAGAGCTAAGAGTTTTCTTCGAGAAGAGTTTTCTGAGCTAAAACTTGAACTGTTTTGTCAGTTAACTTTGAAGTCCATGGTGGCTGGGTCCTTGCTGACTGGTTTGCGAGGAGGTGGTTTGGACTTGGCTTGAGGGAAAGAGATCATTCTATGCAATTAAATGGTAGCTCTGCAAGCTATTTGGCACTGATGCATGTAAGAATCCATAGCTGCAGGAATATTGTATGAGAAAGAGAGTATCCTTATGGGAAGTGACTGACTTGCTGTCAAATGTATTTTCCTTTTTTCACACTCTAGAAGCACAAAGCGATAAGCATGTGACTTCAGAAAAGCAATGCTGGGTGGGAATTTTATCCTTGCTTAATAACTGTATGACTGTGATCAGCCAGGAAAAGGCAGATGAGAAGACCTCATATTCTGCTCAAAAGCTAACAAATTCCAGATTGACTCCTCCCCCTCCCCCCGTTGTTTTTGCTTCCTATTAAAGCCAAATTTGTCTGACCAGATTGGAACAGGTGTGTTGATGATTGCTTAGACAGAGATATTCTTGAGAGATGGCTGAGACAGCAAGGTGGCTACAGCAGGTATGAGGCCAGGTTGGACGAGGCTTGGAGCAACCTGGTCTAGTGGAAGGTGTCCCTGCCCATGGCAGGGGGTTGGAACTAGATGAGCTTTAAGATCCCTTCCAACCTAAACCATTCTGTGATTCTTTGAAAGGACTGAAGCGGTTGTTGTGGTAAAAATGAGACATGATGGCAGTGAGCAGAGCCTGGCTTTCAAATAGTTGGAGGAGATCATAGGCAGGGGCTTGAGCCATGCTCCTACTTAATTATTTTTTTTTTCTTTGTTTTGTTGTGTGAAAGGATCACTTGGCCATAATCTTGTCATATACTACTGTGTGGAGCCTGCTTGTAGAATTAGACTGAGATGGTGGAAACCTGCTCTCACGCACACACAGTCAGTTTTGTGATAAGTCAGCTGCCAAGGTTTACATTCCTGAGCCCAAATTCTTGCTCTTTCCATTCAGTTCATAGCACAAGTATGATCAAATCAGTGAGTGTTTGCAGAAGCCACTGCTGGTCCCTTCCTTGCTTTCCAGACTGCCTTTTCCACCACCTCTTGATAGATAAATCCTGGAGAGCTGATGATTACTTGGCAGCCATATGAGATCAGATTCTAGTCATGACTGATAATTGCAAGAAAATACCCAGAGAATACCTTCTTGGCCAAGCTGGATGTAATTCAAGACTCTATGTGAAGGACTGCTGGCTGGAGGTGCCTAAAGAAATGTGTAGAAGAGTTATCATGAGCTTGTACATGGGAGAGAGATCATAGCCTTTGCAAGTGCTTTTGCAAGCTCAGGTCTGAGGTGGAAACCAAGCAAAATGGAAAAGCACTGTGAAATGAGTTAGCCCTTGACTAATGAATTTCCAGGAAGGTACAGGGCTGCTTTTGGTCTGTGCCTTTCTTGTGTGCACATCAATAATGTGGTGAGTCTTTCCAGAAACCCTAGTACGGAGTAGAGAAAACATACTGAACCTGTTCCTGTGCTCCTTCATTTATTGTTTCACTCTTGCAGTGTTTTCTACTTTCTCTTGTTAGAAAAACTCTTCAAGCAATTTATTGATGTTTTGTTTGTAAATTTCGGGTTTTTTGTTTGGTTTGTTGGGTTGGTTGTTTTTGTTTTGGTTTTTTGGGGGTTTGGTTTTCGTTTGGTTTGGTTTTTTTTGTTTTGTTTTGTTTTTTTTATTGCCTTCTTTCCTGTAGGGCATCAGGTGCTTTTCCTCACTTGTTTTTGTTGTTTGTTTGCTTCCTGGTTTCTTTCTCCCTTCACTTTTTGTATCACGCTCTTCATGTGTTCTGTCCCATCCCTGGCAGTGTTCAAGGCCAGGTTGGATGGGGCTTGGAGCAACCTGGTCTAGTGGAAGGTGTCCCTGCTTGTGGCAGGGGGTTGGAACTAGATGAGCTTTAAGGTCACTTCCAACCCAAACCATTCTGTGATTCTGTGTGTGCTTCTGTGTTTGGTTTTGGCTTTTCTGGAGATGTCAAGAGGAACTATACATTAAGCCACATACAGACGTCAATCCACAACCTACAGTTAAAATACTACAAAGTTTTGTTCCCTCTTCAGGTAAATCTTTCCTACTCAATCATTGTTTCATATTTTGGTGTCACCCTGGAAGGGCAGGAGGTGATCTACGTTTAAAATACAAACCTCAAAACCTCATATGTGGGAGAAATCATACATCTCCCTGACTGGATATACATTCCTTTCTGTTCAGCCCAGCTCTCTGAGGTACCACATCTCTGTCCTCTCCAATACAAGTGCCCGACAGTTGGGCTTCTATGGGAGCATTGCCAGTTGGCAATATAGTATACATAGCAAATGTGTGTTTTACAGAATCACAGACTGGTTTGGGTTGGAGGGACCGTAAAGCTCATCCAGTTCCAGCCCCCTGGGCAGGGACACCTTCCACTAGGCCAGGTTGCTCCAAGCCCCGTCCAACCTGGCGTTGAACACTGCCAGGGATGGGGCAGCCACAAAATCCACAAATCTATTACTGTTGATGAAAATACTTCTTACTTTCTTGATTATAATTTCAGCAGGGTTTTAATATTAAAAGCTTAATGGTGTCCACAAGTCACAGGTGAGAAAAGGAGTCAACTTCTGCTCCTGTTTTGCTGAAGCTGTTAGAGCAGGAATTTTCTTTCTGCCTATTTTACCACATGATCTATACTGCTTATATTTTATAGCCTTGATTTATAGCATATGTTATGAGTTTCTTGGACACAGCAGCAAATGTGGCATTGCAGCAGTGGGTGTGCAGAGCAGGAGCTGCACTAGTAAACTAGCCCACTCATGTATAGTAAAGGCGAGGAGGGAGAGGAAGCCCTTTGCAGCTGGGTTGAGTGCAGGCTGCTGCCAGCAGTTGTTGAGAAGCATTCCTCAGTGACACCTGGGAATAGTGCTTTGAAGAAAAATCTCCCCTGGGGTTTCGATGCTTTTCAGCCACAAGTCTTTGTCGTTTGCAACAGGGTGGAGCTGTTCTTGCAGTGCTTTTGCCCAAGCTTTTCAGTTGTGGGAGCTGACTGAAGAGAGAGGGCAGGGAGAACAAAAAAAATAACTGGGCTTTGTCAACTCCTCCCTTTCCAGGGGCTGCAGGACTGCCTCTCCAAAACGGTTACATTAACGCCTGATGGCAGTTGCCTCTGGCATTGCAATTACAACATAGTCTGTCTCATCTCCTGATAATCATAGAACCACAGACTGGTTTGCGTTTGGCAGGGACCTTAAAGCTCACCTTAGTCCCAACCCCCTGCCATGGGTAGGGGCACCTTGCACTAGACCAGGTTGCTCAAAGCCCCGTCCAACCTGGCCTGAGTAAAACCTTTACCTTTCTTTTCTCTTTTGCATACAGAACAAACTCTCTGGTTCTTTAATTTCCCAAATAGGGGAGCGGACTTCTCTCAGCTGTTGAAGGTAAAGACTGATGTTGAGATTAGAGAGCTCTGCCCTGCACTGGGCTGCTTCTGCTCCTTCTGTGAACTGTATAGTGAATGTGCCCCCTGCATTTAATAAACATGCCATCCCATCTGCATTTCTTAATGAAGATCTGATGGACCAGTTGCTGGGTCTTTTAAAATAATTCTCTTGCAAAAAGATTCTGCTTTTCCTGAGGTAGGATTTATGTAGTGCTGAGCTTGTCTTCTGGCTTGTTACTTTGTCAGTGGTTAGACCACGCTGAATTGAGGACCATTCTGTCATTAGGAACTTCTTAAACTACTGCTCTATGGCTTCATCTTTAAATGTCAACCTTTCTGTTGACATTTTGTGTGTGGTTCAACCTGTCCTGATCTTCTGTCCTCTGCATTTTATCTCTTGCGGGTTTTTATTCCCCCCAAGTCTTGTATGTTTGCATAGGTGCTTTATTTCAGAGGAATACAGGAGGGATGCAGATGTTATGACTTCATTTTTAATTATTTATTATACTGTTTGGGCTTTTTTGATCTCTGGAACTCAAAACAATGATCAAATAAGAATTCTCTTTCATTTTTCTTGGCACTAGTTTCTCTCTCCATGGATGGAAGTGACTGAGGTTGGTTTTCACAGAGTCAGTGACTGGTAAATCACAAGAATCTATCCTCAGTCCAGCTGAATTTATTACCTGCTTCTGGTTTTGCTGGATCTCAATTTCTAAACCCTTCTTCCGCTCTGCATAGTTCACATTTAGCTGCTGCGGGTGAAAGGCAGCTATGCCACAGCCTCAGCAAGTATTTGACAGCATCTTAGGCACTTTCGAGCCGCATGAAAATTATTTCAGGAAGTAGAAATGTGTTTTTACTTGACAAGTATTGTGTGGAATGTCCAGAAAAATGATCTGGTTAGGAGGAGACCTTCCCTGGGAGGGGAGAAGGAGAAGAAAAAGAGAACAACTGTTTATTTTTTACTGCTTTGAAACAGCACCTCTCACAGCTTACTATGTACTTAAACCTGTCTGCTTACTGACTTGTTTCCATTTCAAACCTGGATATAATGAACATAACTTTATAAACATGAGTGTTTAGAAAAAGGGTAAGACAGCTTGAGGGACCTTGTTCTTCAGAGTGTTATATATACTGCTTTCTCTGGAAGTTCCTTTTGCAGAGCAGTTTATGTACAGCTTCAAAGTATTTCCTGCTTAAGAACAATAAGTATCTTAATTAGATAGTTCTGGGCTTTTTTTTTTTTTTTTTTTTTTTTTTAATTTATTTTAAAGATATTTTGCATGGTGAGACTTGAAAGTGATGTTTCTACAATTCCTTTGACTATGTCATCAGGTTGTCATATTCTCCTGAACTGTATAAGCTACCTGCTGACATTATTTTGCTTTTGGGACATCTGGTCAGATGAGGTGAGGTTTATACAGGTAGGCCTCCAAGCCAGGTTTGAAACTGTCAAGAAGTGTTGGTGCCACGCTGCCATGTCTTTTATAGGAAAAGGGAAGGAGAAGGCTTGAGGGAAGGTGTTTATCATAGAATCACAGACTGGTTTGGGTTGGAAGGTATCTTAAAGCTCATCTAGTTCCAACCCTCAGCCATGGGCAGGGACACCTTCCACTAGACCAGATTGCTGCAAGCCCCGTCCAACCTGGCCTTGAACACTGGCAGGGATGGGGCAGCCACAGCTTGTTGTGCCGCCGCCACCTTCTTGTGCCAGTGCCTCACCACCCTCACAGGAGGGAAGAACTTCTTCCTGACATCTAAATCTCCCCTCTGTCACTTTAAAGCCATCCCCGTTTGAAACTCCTGTCTATTGTCATTTAAAGTATTTACTATTACAGATTCTGATGCCACTTCTGCTCTGCATAAGTGTGCTTTACATGAAGCATGGGTTTGGTTCACTGAGGTAGACGTGTTGCCATAGCAGGAGTCTTTAGTGTTAAAGTAGCACTCGTTCCTCCAGGTCAGACTGAGCTTCCCACTCTAGAGACGGTACAGCCCATCACTGAATCTTTTGCCATGTTGCATATAAATACATATTTTAAAAATGCTTTATATAGGTTTCCAGAGCTCAGGTCATTCACTCTGTGTTCTGTTAGGTGCATCCTGCCTCAGGTTTTTCCTTGCAAAATGGCAAAAGCCAAATTAATGACGACAGCTCGCTCAGAAGAGACATATTCAGTAAGTTCAGAAGGCAAAGTGGGAGTCCCAAGAGCTTGCACAGAGAAACTGCTTTGTTCTCCATGAATGCTTAGTTCTTCTCATTTGATTACCTTTCCAGAGGAATTTCATTGAGGGCGGTGGAGCGCAGACTAAGGTAAATTGTAATTTGAGTCCTGTGAAAAGTACCAAGTAAGCTGCAACTCAGGTATTGAAACTTTAAATAAAGGGCTGTATTTCAATCAGTACCATGTGTTTTAATCTGAGATGAAGCCTTAAATATTGCAGAATCTACTAGCACGCTGGAGCAGCAGAGTTATCGGTAAAAGCAGGCACTTAACTTGCTGAATTCTTATTTCTGCTGTTTGCAGTAGCATTTTTCTTCCCTTTCTTCCTCTCTTTACACTGTCACAGGCATCTCTGGAAACTCATTTACCCTAATCCCGTGTTTGACTCATGAGACCCAATGAGCTAATAGCTTGAGAATAAATTGCTCTAGCAATTGCATTCATAAATATCATGAACAGCTTCCTGAAAATGGTGTTTAATTACTTGAGACAAAGCTTTCAAAACATTAAAACAGCTTAAAAATAATTACTTGGCTGAAGCAATGAAGGTCTGTGGGTACGTTTCATTTTTCATAACCCTCTATTTTTTTCCCTTTTCAGAAAATGGCCAAGGAGCCTGTATTAAAAACTAATTAAATGTGCAACCCAAGGAAGACACAGAAAATTCAGAATTTAATGCTAATGCCTTTTTTTTTTTCATTTTGCAGATGATTGCTGCCCACTCACATGCACATGAGTATGCACATCATTGACATTTACAAAGAGCTGACTGTTAACTTTGATATTCTTGGTTTCCAGGATTTTATCTCACAATCACATTATGTAAATGTGTTTTGTAGTGGTTTGTTGTTTTGTTGTTGTTTTTTAAACTTGAGCAGTTTAAATTCAGAATAAGTGTCTGTCTGGAGCACTGCATGTGATGCATCCTGGAAAAGCGTGGCGGAACTATTTTTTCTGTTGAAAGAGAGTCATGTTGCTTGAATTTAATTTTAAAGGCTCTAAAGTATCTTGAACGGGGTAAGACAAACACATCTGACTGATGTGGTGTTTGCCAAGTGAGACAGTGTCCCGCATGGCATCGAATGCATTGCGCTCAGGTGTGGAGGGTTACTGCTGGGTAATTGCTGCCTTTCCTAAAGAAAGACTGGCGGAGAATGGATGGAGAGCATCCCTGAGGAGAAGGACTTGGGGTGTTGGTGACGAGAAGCTCACCATGACCCACAAACTATTCTCTGATTCTCAGTGATAAAATGTGTGCGCTTGTGAGGCTGTGCTCCTGTTGAAACTGTGTAGAAAGGAGTATGCTTGAAGAACGAGCACTTCTAGCTATCCGGTTAAAAAAAAAAAACAACCCAAAACCCACAGTGTTGGATGACAAATTTTGGGACATCACAGGATATGTCTGTTGAGGAGGTGATATTTGACAAAACCTGATTACCATCGCTTCCGGAGGCGTGATCTATTTGTTGTTGGTTGCATGTTTGATTCAATATGAAGAGAAGATCCTGTGGAGCATCCCAGGGCTCTGTAGCTCTGCTGGCTGGGGGGCAGCTCTGGGGAGTTCCCATGCCAGGTAGTTCACCTACCAAAGAAGTAGGAGAGAAGCCTCATTAAAGCCTAGTTTGTGGGTGGTAGTCATGTATAGGCAGGAGCTGGTGGGGACAGGTGATGGATGTGGGAGGAATTTATATTTACTGGGAGAACAGTGTACTTCTGTGAAGCTGCAGTGTATGGTCCATGGTAGCAAAATGACTTTTCGTGAATGCTGTCAAATGCTTTTGGAAATAATATACACAAACTTGTCCTGTCCTTCTCTGAACATAAATCCCTTCTAGCTTTTCATGGGGGGAAAAGGGGATTGAATAGGCAGAAATGGTTCAAGATCATACTTAAGGCACATTAATGTGTCTTTAACCTTAAAAGGTCATTAGTCCATGAATACTGACTTTGAAGTTTGCGATGGGGGCTATTTACCAATCTTGTCCTTTTTAAAACAAAACAACACACCCTTATGTGGGATTGATGCTCAGATGGGAGGGGAAGTTCACCTGTCAAATAGAGAATTCTATTTGGCAAAGAACTTTCCTGTGCAGGTCTGTGTTATGCCAAGAACATGGAGAATGGGGCTTCTTAGCACTACTAGACTTGTAGTTTGATTGTCACAGAATATTTAATGAGTGACATGTGTAGCTAGAGGGGAGTGGTTTTTTTGGGGGGGTCTTTTTTTTTTTTTTTTTTTTTTTTGTGGTTTGGAAGTCTGTTCACTTTCATGTGGCTTTAAGCTTAGAGTGAAATGCAATAACTTGATGCTGTAGGTGCCAGCCGCCAGTCTTTTTGCTGTCAATGGAGGGAATCCAAATAAAAGGCACAGATAATCATAGTATCACAAAACAGTTTGGGTTGGGAGGGACCTTAAAGCTCATCCAGTTCCAACCCCCTGCCACGTGCAGGGACACCTTCCACTAGACCAGGTTGCTCCAAGCCCCGTCCAACCTGGTCTTGAACACTGCCAGGGATGGGGCAGCCACAGCTTCTCTGGGCAACCTGTGCCAGCGCCTCACCAAGACAGTCTTGCTGTCAGGAGAGTCTTGCTCGCTACAGCGTCAGTGTTCAGTAACACCTCCCATCTTCTGCAATGAGCACAAATGTGTGCTCCAGCAATCGGCAGACCCAGAGCATCTTTGCTGGTGGTGCTTTCATTTTCTGTGATGTGGTTCATGCATATGCAACTCACCACTGTGCATTTTAATATCCAAAATGTTTTTTTTTTCCTCCTGGTCCAATACAGAAGTTGCTTTGAAAGCCGAACTAATGTTTGGAATACTTCCCATATTTTGCCCCAGAGCTACAGATATATCTGTTCCATCATATTTTTATGACTTGAGAATGGGCCACTTCAGACATTTTGCTGTATAAAAATTGAGGTAGATTTTTCTCCGAATTACCCTTTAAAATTAAAAACTTCATGCTTTGCGTGTCAGAGTTGTGTATAATTTGCTATGATGATAACCACCTGCCCTCTGTAATGGAGGAGTGAAATGTCTTGAGCTGTTACTGAGTAAGTCTGTGCCTGTTTCAACAGCTTCTGTGTTCCCTTAGCACAGATAAAGAAATCAGCTATGGGTTCTGTTGTGGCTGAGCTTTTCTGGTGTGTTACAGCCACTCTGTGGGGAATTATCAGCCTTTCATACATTTATACCGTGACAGGGTTATGTTAGTTATATTTGTAGTTTCTGTTTTGCAGTTAATGCTGTGTTTGGTTTGTGTTTAAAATTATTAGAGCAAAGGGAAGATATTCTTCTCTGGGCTACATATAGAAAGCTCTGGAAATAACATGTTTGATTTTCTATCATAAGAACTGTGTCACTCCAGAGGATAATGTTTTCCCTTCTGGTTCCCATTACTATAATAGATGCATTCAGAGCATTCTGTTTCTGTCCATTAACATGTAATCATGTGATTGATTCTTGCATGTGAATTAGATACTTTTTCCAAAGGAAATACATATTTTACATGAGTTTTCAGTTCAAAGCACTGGCTATTTGACTTGCCAAGAGAAGATGTTTCTGTGTCATGTGGATATTTTTATTGATCAGAATTTCGTGGGAGGCTGACTTGCCTTTCTGAATGGATCTCTTGTGTTGAGGAAAACTGCTGACCAAGGGTATTTTCAGACATTGTTAATGATTCAGAGAATGTACTGTCAAATAGTTTCTTTTCAGGTTTTTTTATTTTTGGCATAACATCAGGTTAACATTCAGCTTGTTGTGTCTGCATCCTTTGGCACTATGAATTCTTTGCATACTTTGGGATAACCATCCATGCAAACCCTGTGGCTCTGGCTATTTGTGTACCTCTGTTTCTTTTGTTCCCTGATAGAAGGGGATAATACTATATCTGAACTGTAGTAGGATTTCTAGGAGTGTAGCCAGCAGCTGTAAAAATAAAGAAACCTAAAGCACCCATACAACCCCCTTTTTCAGCCCTAAAGAATTATATGGTATGTCCATGGATGATCAATACTGTCTTCCTTCAAACTGCCTTGTGCCAGAGTATAGGATTGATTTGAGACCATAGTTCCAGAATCATTAATTCTGGGGCTGTGTGCTGTTTTATCAGCCAGTACAGGTTTGACCAGTATTTTTGGATTTAGCCACAACACTGGCTATAGGTCAGTTGGAGGAGGACAGATGATACCTATTCAGCTCAGTCTTCAGACACAGTCACTTGTTTTTAATACATTTTTTTATCCCAAACTAGCACTTTGCATCATGTGTCCCAGGTATTTTCAGTTTCACATTACAGTCTGTGGCCTCAGGACTTTTGCTGGGGAGGCAGTGGTTCAGCAGAAGGCACCTAGTCTAGGAAGGGTGTTGAAGCCCCATGGGTAAGCAGATACTCTTGCATGCTTTGTTTACTGCTGAAGCTGAAGTAGACCTCACCTTAAGAGAGCTCCTGCTTTTATCTTCAGAGATGCAAAGAAGGATGTTTTAATGTAATTCTTTATCCTGAATGCTCCAGTCCATTATGGCTTCAGAATTTATTGTGATTTGTGGTATACACCAATTGCAAAGTAAATGAGAACATCCCAGCTGCTTTTGCCCATTGCTGCATTGACAAACTCAGGAGCAGGGTGTCAGTGATAAAGTCTTGTGATCTTAATCTGTTCTTGTATTGATTGTAATGTTTCCTCTGTAATAGAGCCTCTTCCTAGAGCTAGGAGTATTCATGGAGCCTTAGCTTCATGAATGCATCCTCCAAGGAAGGAAGAGAACCTGCTGGAGGGAGTTTGACATTTAGTCACACATTTCACAGTGCAACTCTTGCTCAGTACGTGGAGGTATCCCTTGCTGTTGAACTCCTTAATGTTAATAAGAGGATCTGCATTGTTGGCACCTGATTTTACAAGTCAAAGATGTTGTTTCTATGTTTAAAAATACTTCTCTGCTATTGTAGCTGGAGTATAAATATAGGGACAATCTGTCCGTAGGCTTCCTGGCATACTCTCATTGTCACCAGAGATCATAAAAGTAAGATCAAAGAAAGTGTCCTTGCCACTTGGGCCATCCTAATCAAAGAACTGAGAGATTGAAGTTCCTTGAACATCTGTGATCCTACTCTATGACTTGCAGCAAGTTTCTATCTCTATTTCTTTTTTTCCCCCAGCTTTTAAAATAGTAGTGCTTCCTCATCTCCCAAGGATGTAGTTGGAGATTATATCAATCATTTGTTGATTGATTGCTTAATCATAGAATCACAGAATAGTTTGGTTTGAAAGGGACCTTAAAGCCTGTTAACATCATGGCTTATTTATTTTTTACAGTATACATCTAAAAGTAAGTTGTTCTCTCTTAGAAGTTTTAAAAGACAGGAATCATTTATGTCATTTTAGGCTTGACAGAGTAGCTGTAATTTCAGGTGATTAAAAAAGAAAAAAAAAAAAAACAACCAAAAAACCAGAAAGCAACGGCACAACAGCAAAGGAAAGCTCTGTTGCAAATAGTCAGTTGTATGCTGACAGAGGCCAAATCTCCATGTCAGGGTGTTTGGGTAAGGTTGGTTGCATCTTAATGTGATATCCAGAACTTGCAGTAGGTAACCTATTTGATGAAAGATTATCTCCCTGTCTGCTTTTATCAGGGTGTTTTGTATGATCTACGCAAGCTGCAAAGCACAAAATTACAGAGCAAGGCTTTTGGGAAATGAGAAATTTTTTTTGTTTGTTTGTTTGTTTGTTTTCCCCTAAGTGAATGGGGTAGTTCCTTGTATTGAGATATGAATGGGTTTGTGCAGTTTGATTCAAATTTGGCTTCTCCTGGTAGATCATTTCCCTGGGAAAGAGGAGCTTGTGTATGTGGGATTTCCCTAGAGAAATCAAAACTTCATTACCAAAAATGCCACCAGAACTGCTGTTTGACCTCTGCACTGGTGAAGTGGGCACCTGTCTGTCTGTGTGTGGGAACTGCTTGTACCACTCAGCAGTTTGAAGTGCAACAAAAAAAATGTAGTTGCCCTTCTGATCAATACACTCTGATTCTAGCCTTTTTATGTTTGTTTTATCTCATGTTAATCCTCTTGAGAGCGAGAAGACAGTTAAATACAGAAGGCGTATTTAATCTCTGAATTCCTGGAAGCGAATAGTTTAGAGTTGTATGAAAAAAGAAAAAAAAACAAAACGTGAAGAGGATATTTCCAAAATAAGCATTTACATTTTGATCTCAAAATACTCAGATTCACCTCTAAATCTCTCTATCAAATGTTGTTTTATCTAGGAAAATATGAGAACATACACTCACCCCTTTTCATGTTTATATGTTTTCATTTGAAATCAGTCCAGCAGTTCATAAATATGCAGAATATCAGAGCCCAATTAAGTCGCTTGCTATGCAAGTAAATAATGATGAAGGGAATCACAGACTGGTTTGGGTTGGAAGGGACCTTAAAGCTCATCTAGTTCCAACTCCTGGCCCCGGGCAGGGACACCTTCTACTAGACCAGGTTGCTCAAAGCCCCGTCCAGCCTGGCCTTGAAAAGTTTATCGGTTGTTTCTTATTCACTGTTTTGGGGAGGTGTTTTTGCTTACACAGGTAAGAAATTTATCAGTTTGTGTCTCTTGTGAGGATAAAGGGCTTAGGTGGCCTTTTCCTAGTGTTGGAATGACTTCTCATTACTTCTAACATGTCCAGGTACTCTGCTTCCAATGAAGCCTTTCTGGTTTATTAATTTTTATTTTTTTTTTTGTTAATTGAGCTTGGTGTGTATTAGGCAGATTTTAGTTCTTTGAAAGACTGTCTTTATTAATCAAATCCACTACCCATCAAGAAGAGAAAAATGCCTTTTTGCTAAAACAATGCAATTAAAGAGTGTTTCCACAGTGTTATTTTTCAAGACCTAAATTTACGCTCATTCAGGGCAGCTCTTCTTGGAAGTCAGTGATACAGACAGGGGTTTTTAGCTATAAATCACTGATGAAGGCTAAAACATGAAGTAAATGTAGAACAGAGAAGACATTATTTTTTTTCATTTGGTAAAACAGCTTTTGTTTTACTACAGGGGCGGGGGAGATTTTTGCTGTTTTTAATTAACAGCAGGGGAAGCATCTGGTTCTCTACAGAGGGATTTTACTTGGACAGTAATTTCTTTGTTAGCATCTTCATAATGATTGTGTTCGCATGGTTTGTGTGAACGCAAACCAGCCTCTGTTCCTCTAAAGTTACAACATACAAGCCCCTTGGAGTCTGGGGGGATGATGTAAATGCTGTGGAGGTACTAGGGGTAAGAGACTCATTGCTCCTTGATTTTGTGGTAATCCAAAGGTTATATGTATATGGAGATGCTCCTGTGCCCCCTGAACTCAAAAAAGAACAGTTCTTGTTTGTTAGTTGTTTCTGTGCCCCATCCCTGGCAGTGTTCAAGGTCAGGTTGGACGGGGCTTGGAGCAACCTGGTCTAGTGGAAGGTGTCCCTGCCCATGGCAGGAGGTTGGAACTTGATGAACTTTAAGGTCCCTTCCAACCCAAACCATTCTATAACTCATTCGATGATTCTATGATGTTACGTGAGGTGAAAACACCATTACCTTACGAGTATGATTTTCTAAATAGAAAAGGCCAAGGGAAAAGACTAGAGGCTGAACCAATCACTAAAATTTATAGTAGCTAATGAAGAGTAAAGCAGCTATTTATTACTGCATTTCTTAATGGTGGACACACTTTCAAATGAATATGCTTTACCACAACACATAGCTCTGTAATACCAAGTGATGTGTAATTGCTCCAATTACTCTGTGGAGTAATCAGCTCTGAGGAGAAAAGCTGATACTGATGGTGACAGCGGGTTTGACCTTCCCTGGTTTGGTGCTGGTGGATGCTTTCCTGAGCTCCTTTAGGTGGTGTGGTCTTAGAATTACCCTTTTGCTTGAAAAAAACATATATTATTAAGTTTTTTACCAAGAGTAGTTTTTGACTTGCATAGATTAGATTTGCTTCATGTAGAGGTGTTGGGGGACAGAAGGAGGAGGAACACTGCAAGAAAAAAAAAAATATTTAAAATTTCATGATTGCCAGATCTTGAGTCATTTTCTTTCTAAGCAGATCTGCAGTACATGTCATCACCCACTGACTTTCGTTTCCTTTTAACCCGATTAGAAGGAACACGTACACTAGCAGTCCCTGTGGTGGAGGGGAAATGTACTAAGAGAAAGGATGTTGATGTTACCCCTCATGCAATCACTCCTCTCGGGCCAGGCGAATTTTATATATAGTGTAGAGAAGAACTGGTTGAATCTTTTCCTTATTTCCAAGTATTGGGCATTGCAAAATGAAGCCCAGACGTGAAGGAAATTGGAGTTGTGTAGGGTTGTGTGTGAAGACATGCCCGGTAATGGATTGCTGCTGGCATGGTAAGTTAAACACAGCTATACCTATATATACCTCATCTTAAATATTCGGTTGACAGCTCTTGGATCGCATCATCTCAGCTGCAGGGAAAGAGACTGCTTCCCTTCCATCATTTAGATTAATTTCTGTCAAAGGATATCTGTTCTCATCACATCATCCTAACCAGAAGCTATTAGCTAATCTATAGTTTACAAGATACACATTAAGATGTCTTCAACGGCACTATATGTTAATAAACTTAGATTTGCATCAGTCTGAAAAATTAAATGTCTGTCATTTCAAGCTTCAGCAAGTACTTGAAGTTCAGTGCTAATATTGGAGGACGAAACTGTTACCAAGTACTGATCAAGGTGACAGTATTTGTTGTGAGAACTTGTCAACCAGTCTTGAGATTTCTTTTGTTGTTGTTTTAGAAAAAAAGAAAAAAGAAAAAGAAAAAGGAATGCCTAAGTAGTTTAAATTGCTTTGTAGGTGTTACCAAGATGAACTCTCCAAGACTAGTTGCCCTAGGGGTATCGATATTAGGATCATCAAAATAGAATCATAGAATAGTTAGGGTTGGAAAGGACTTTAAGATCAAATGTTAAGGACCTGATGTCAATATAGCATTCTCCATTTGAAATGGGTAGAAAGTCATCTGATATTGGAGTAATTACTCTGGTGTAAATGAGATTGAAATCAATATCAGATTAGTGGCTAATTGGAGGCCTCTGATTGGTGTGGGTATGCCTTCAGGGGCTGGGGAGAAATTCCCATTGCCAATTCTGCTGGGCAAACTCTGTTCTTTCCCACATTTGCTGCCATTTCTTTTCGTCCATGCCTGAATTTGCAAGCTTTCGTTAATCTAGAGGTCTGTATAGTATAACTGAAGAGCTCTCCTTGGGGGACAGTATTTCAGAATTGTCTGCTAGGAAACATAAACCTGTGAAACCAGAGCAGGTGGAGAAAATTTATATTTATTAAGAAGTAAATCTTACAAACCTCAAATCTTCCTGCCTAATATTGGTGCAGTTGGCTTATATTCTTACTGCTCTTTGTCAAGTCCCAATTCTGTCTGTTTTTCTCACAGGCTTGCTGTATTGTTCTGTGTTCTTGTATTCAGGTTGCGGTACAGCTGGCTGACAGATGAGGGGGATTGCATTTGTTTTGCTTTGAGCAAATTGTATTAACTAAAATACCTCCCACCGGGCTTGCAGTTTGCTCTAAGTAGCACATATCATTAGCTTTTAAAAACCAACAGCATCATAAACTTAGTATTATTTTTGCTTAAATGCTCTATAATTTAAGATGCGCAGTATAACCCTGAGGCAGAACAGCAAAGCTGGATGCACAACTCTGGATGTCCCACAGAATAATGTGGGTTTTTTGTAGATGGAAAAGAGCCTGTATTAACTAGAAGGGAGAGAAAGTTACTTTTTTATTATTATTATTATTATTATTTTTAATTTTATTTTATCAGCAAAGCAGGTTAATTGTTTGACCAGAGCAATCAAGCATGTAAATTAACACAGTCTTGACAGGTATGTTCTTATTTTATATACATGTGCATCTATTACCGGAGAATAGGGTGCCTGGCATGTTTTCTTCTTGCCAAAATGCTTTTGGTAATGAGCAGCAGGCTATGGACAAGCTGTGGCTTGGAAAATGTCGTTCTGTATCTTTGGTTTCCTGCTTTCAGTCAGGGTCAGCATATTCTTCTAGGCAGCTGGAAGCATTTGATCGCACCTTTTTAAAGACATTTTAATGATAAGGACCTTGTCAGAGTTAAACTTGGAGCATGAGAAACTTTGGATCCAGTAGGAAGAAACAAATTGATTTCTCTGTGAAGCGGGAAGGGGTGAAGGGAGAGTCCCAAAGTGCCTGGTTTGCTGTAAGATACAAGAACAAACATATACTGTGTGTTCTAGGAGGAAGTGTCATTAGTTACAGGAGAAAGTCAGAGCCTTGGACTATTTCTATGCAATTCAATCTGGGTTAGGGTTTATTGAAGTGACCCCTTGAACTGTTAAAAATGCACAGTAAACAATGGATGAATGAATGGGAGCTTTTCTCTGCTGGAAAAGATGGAATAGTGTTTAAAATGTTTATCACACACCAGAAGCCTCAGCGCAGAGTGCATTGCCATGGCAAATGCTTATGCGTTGTGGCATGCATTCACTGAGTATAAGTAAATAGAACAGATAAAATTGGTCTGTTGGGCTTTAGATTAAGGGAAATTTGTCTTATTTAAGACAGTATTGGCCTTGGGTCATGCAGTGTAGTATATTTTCTTTCATCCAGCACATTATTAAAAATGCAGTGCAGTATAAAGGATCATTAAGGATGTGCTTTTCATGCATTTCAAAGTTAGGAGTGAAATAGCGATCAACTGGTAAGCGAATGAATAATTAGAGTTTCAGCAAAGAAATCATGCCAAAGACCAAGTCAGAAAGAAAGCTTGTTGCTCATCTGTCATGTATCATTTAGAACTACACTGATGATACTGGTGGAGACAACAGAATGAGAAGGATGCATGTTTGGAAGATCTGTGCCATTAAGGTGTGGCAAAAGTAGTTGGTCAAAAAGATAAACCTAGATCTAGGTCTAGACTGAGACATATCTAGATATGCAGCTGAAGTGTTCTGTCTCTGCTTCCATTCGGGCAGGGCAAAGTAGTTTCGCTTTAGTTTCATACCAATATCTGATTGGGATGATCTCAGCAGGAGGTCATTAGCAAAGGCTCCAAAGGTGGAGGACTCAAATGCACAACCAGGATTAAGTCCCAGCAGGAATGTATCATTTGCACTTAGATCAGAAATACCCAAGATAAGCTGGTTTTCGTTTTCATCCACTATCATAGTTAAAATTTGTCCAAGGGTATGGAACGCTTTGCTGCCCTCATCCTAGGGTGATTAAGAACAAAACTCCTTTAAGAGAGCCTTTAACTGCACAGCTTCAGGCTATTTGGGTGGGAACAGTCTTTTCCTTCTGGTTTTTGTTGTTTGGTTTTTGTTTTGGTTTTTTTTTTGTGTGTGTGTGTGTGTGGTGGTTTTTTGTTTGGTTGGTTTTTTTGGGGGGTGGGTTGTTTGTTTTTTGTTTTTGGCTTTGGTTTTGTTTTCAGGAGAGGATTTGAGAGCCCTTGGGGTAGCGAGGAAGTGAAAGAGGAAGGATACTGCAAAAACTGCGTGGCAAGAGGCAGCTCTGTATTCAATTCTCCTTCTTAAGTACGGCTTAGGTATTTATATGTTGCACCAAGTAGAAAAGCATGAGCAGTCCTTGGACAAGAGATTGGAATTGCTATCTTCGGTCTCTCATTGCTAGGCCATGACCTCCAGCCTAGGGAGGTTCAGTAACTTTGAGGAGGTAGAAGAACATGGATTTGAACTCCCTTGACTAGGTAAGATCGCACAACCCATATTTCCCTGTGCTGTCAGATGCTAGAGAAGGAGAGAATAATACTGGTTTTGTGTTAAATGTCACAAAACGTCTGTTATGGAATTAGCATGCAATGAAGAACATGCATAATATTTGTTTTGTACAATGAGTGTCAAGTTTGGGGTCTTTGTGTAAGAAACAGCACTGATAACAGAGTTTGGAGCACAGAAATGGTCATTGCTTTTTCCTTCATCTCTCCAGATTCTATTACTTCAATACTGGTTTAATTATTTTCTTGGGTATGGTTTCTTGCTACTCATCCTTAAAGCAGCATGGTTTCATTCCCAAGGGCAGAAAACCTTTCCTTTACTGAAATTTGGCTAGTCACTTTCAAAAGGATGCAGTTTTTCTGAGTCTGCAAACCTGATTTATTGGTTAATCCCCACAGAGGATATAGAAAGTGTCATATGTTATATGTTCTATGAGGTTTTTTTGTCTAGACAGAGTATTAGAGTAGGGTTATAAAGATACTCAGGAACATCTGTAATTTTTAAATGTAACAGGACCTATTACTAAGTAACTTCTCAGCTGCCGGTTGCTTTATGCTGAATAAATCCAAATGCCTGCACTTGCTTCCTGCTAAACAGCTTTGGCCTGTGCTTGGATCCAGTCTTATTCAACTTATCAATGACCTGAATGAAGGGATGAAGCATACCCTCAGCCAGTTTACTGATGGCATGAAGTTGGGGAGACTGGCTGATAACACCTGAAGGTTGTGCTGCCATTCAGCGGGACCTCAATAGGCTGGAGAATTGAGCGGAGAGAAACCTTATGAGGTTCAGCAAGGGCAAGTGTTGGGTCCTGCACCTGGGAAAGAAGAACCCCAAGTACCAGCACAGGCTGGGGGCTGACTCGCTAGAGAGCGGGTCAGCTGAGGAGGAGCTGGGAGTATTGGTAGAGAAAGCTCCGGGGACACCTTAGAGCAGTTTCTAGTGCCTAAAGGAGCCAACAAGAAGTCTGGAGAGGGACTTTGGACAAGGGCCTGTAGTGACAGGACAAGGGGGAATGGATTTAAACTGACAGAGGGGAGATTTCAGATTAGGCATTAGGAAGAAATTCTTCCTTGCAAGGGTGGTGAGGCCCTGGCACAGGTTTCCCAGAGAAGCTGTGGCTGCCCCATCCCTGGCAGTGTTCAAGGCCAGGTTGGACGGGGCTTGGAGCAACCTGGTCTAGTGGAGGAAGTAGATGAGCTTTAAGGTCCCTTATAACCCAAATCATTCTATGATTCCATAACAAAAGACTCTTCTCTCCTCCAGTCACTTCCACTTGCACTTCTGGCTCAAACTTGTTTTCTAGGTTTCCTCTTTCTTTCCCTTTATCTGTGCTGCCCATCATCCCTTATGAGAGCTCTGACCGTTTTGCTTGAAGTCTCCTGACCCCTGGCTCCTGTACCAAGGTGACAGAGTGAAATGGTAAGAATAATGAGTTAGAAGAGAAAAATGTCACTCAAACCTAAAGATGTTTAGGGACTTCTGACATCAGGTCTGCTGTTACTGAGCTAAGAAAGTTAAGGCTGAATAGGCCATTTCTGTGGAATCATAGAATGGTTAGGGTTTGAAAGGACCTGAAAGGTCATCTGGTTCCATCAAATGAGCTGCTGCCATAGACCACAGGTACATTTGGATTAAACTTGTTAAACCAGTACTTTTTTGTGAGCATTGTATTATTGAGAATGGTATTTAGAACATGCCATAATGGGCAAATTCCTGTGTCCGGCATCTTGCCAGACTAAGGATTTTCCATCAAACTGAGGTAATCCTGCTAACCTTCACTGATTTCAAGGGGAAACCAGCTCATTACCACAGCAGTAATTAAATCTGCATGCCTACTTGACGGATTTGATACTTAAAGTAGAAGTATTGTGGTGGGGTAGTTGAGATAAATGACAGTGCAACGTTTGCAAGACTGACATAATCTGATTTTATTTTTTCTGTTTTCTGCTTTTCTTCTTTCATTCTTTAAAAGTGTTTCTTAGTGTATGGGTATGCATGGAGCAATCCTCGGGAAATACACACTAGCCTGGAATGTTTCTAGCAGGTATTTTCCAAGTTTTGAAGAAGAGCATAGAGGATTTCCATCAGATGAAAGTTGCAGAGTACATTAAAAAAACAACAACCAAACAAACCCTTGAAGAATTTCACTTGAAACCATGGGCTGTATTTTTGTGTATATGTCTCTGTCACACTGTTGCTGGCTGTTAGCAGAATGAAGAAAAACAAAGTGTCTTTGGTTAAGAAAGTTTTAGACTTATTTACAAAAAGCTTTGCAATTTTGTGTGATTAGAAGTATTTAACAGTAGTCTATGAAAGTATATATTAATATTTTGCTTCACTTTTTAAAGTGGACATGATAAACAAGTAGGGATTCTTCCCCACTGAATTGCAAATTATCTGTAAAAAAGAAATCTTTGCTTTCTGGCAGTGTACCGGTCTAGTTTGTTGAGAATCTCCTAGTTAATAATACACATGTGGCTCACAGGTTCAACAGCCCGTAGACTACTGAGACAGAACAAATACTGTAGTCATTTGGTTTACTGGTAAGGGATCACTGATCATAGGTCTTTACGACACTTACTGAAAGTGCTTTTTTGGCATTCTTGGGCTCTTGACTTTCAATGCTTTTTCTTTTTAATTACCTTTTTAATTACTTGCCATCCACCCTGGGAACTCACAATTGGCTCTTCACTGAGGACTTTCAAAATGAAGAATTCCTCTTGGCTATTACGCTTCCACCTTCTTTATAATAGCAACTCTGCTGATTATGATATACACTTCCTCCTGACTTGATAGAAGTCCCTTTCTGTCTCTTACTTTAGATGTGGTCCAGCACAGCTTTAGCCCTCTGCCCTGTCATACAGCTTTGTAATGCTCAAGTCTTTAGCACTTGTCATGTGTTCTGAAAAGCAGTTTCCAACACAGGTGATGGGATTGAGTGTCTGGGATCTGACTTTTGTTGCAACAATATTTTGAAACATTTTGGACATGTTTGGGGTGTAGTTGCTCTTACCAGTCTTTTTGAAGCTCTTGTTTGTTGCCGTTGTACCATATCTGCTGACAGAGGGGAGATTTAGGTTAGATACTGGGAAGTTCTTCCCTGCAAGGGTGGTGAGGCGCTGGCACAGGTTGCCCAGAGAAGCTGTGGCTGCCCCATCCCTGGCAGTGTTCAAGGCCAGGTTGGATGGGGCTTGGAGCAACCTGGTCTAGTGGAAAGTGTCTCTTCCCATGGCACAGCGTTGGAACTAGATGAGCTTTGAGGTCCCTTCCAACCCAAACCTGTCTGTGATTCTATGATTTGAGGTGTTCCTCTTAAGCCAAAGGATACCAGTCTTGGCTCCAGATAACTGGAAGAAAAGTTAGTGGTAATGCTTCCCTTCCTGCTTTCCTTTCTGAAAATCTGCTGGCTGATTAAACATTGGCAAGATTTCTTGACAGGTGAAAAAACTTAAATTTGATTAAACCAAGAAAGATCGAGGCTATGGAGTTAAGCTGGAAAAGGTGTTTGAAATACGGATGAGTTGACCTTTTTGTTGTTTTGGTTTAAACAGTAATGGATTGTTTTAATGGGCTAAAAAGATAGTATTGCCATTATTGTAAGGACATGGGGTTAACTTGATTAATTTACATGGGGCTGTGCAGTGTAGGCCTCTGAAATGTCCTGTGGTTTGCCGAGAAATGTTACTGGTCATGTTTGAGTACCAGTTACATTCTGGAAATTGCTGGGGCCCCCATGCAGTGCCTCTGCTGCCACAGCATGGAATTTAGATGCTTTTTAGTAGGCGGCAAGATTTTACATTGTACGGTGTCCTTTATAAAAGGCATATCCCAAATCAATAAAACACCATGTGTACAGCTGAAGTAGACTACCCTAGAAAATAAGGAGACTGTTAAATGCTTGCTTATAGCTTTGAAAGATTTTGACCTGTTGATTTAAAAATTTACCATGCACAGCGTGTACACCTGGGCAATTATTTTTCTAGGCCAATTAAAAATCTGGCTTTCCTTCTTGATTATTGCTCTCCCCCAACTTGGAAGGGACCTTAAAGCTGATCTAGTTCTAACCCCTGCCACGGCCAGGGACACCTTCCACTAGACCAGGTTGCTCCAAGCCCCATCCAGCCAGGCCTTGGACACTGCCAGGGATGGGGCAGCCACAGCTTCTCTGGGCAACCTGTGCCAGCGCCTCACCACCCTCACAGGGAAGAACTTCTTCCTGATACCTCATTTCAGTCTCCCCTCTGTCAGTTTAAAGCCATTCTCCTTGCCCTGTCACTTGTCCAAAGCCTCTCTCCAGATTTCTTGTTGGCCCCTTTAGGCACTGGAAGCTGCTCTAAGGTCCCCTGGAGCCTTCTCTTCTCCAGGCTGAGGAAGCCCAGCTCTGTCAGCCTGTTTGTTACTTTAAAAGAAAAATCCATTGTAGAACTGGACATCCAAAATCATTAGTCACCCTTGAAATATTAGGTACTATGTTTGAATGACAGTGAAAGAAAATTCCATGTTTGAGTTTGATCTAAGCTAACTGGCAGAAATGGAGTAGCCCATGTCTTGGGGGATAACATGCTTATGTACTGCATGAGAAGCCAATTGGTAGCAGGCAGCTTTAATATTTTTTTTTGAAGAGTGTACAACTAACAAGTGTACAGCAAATATGTATTAGGATAACACTCTCTTACGTTAAATGGTAAAATTTACAGTACTCCTCTATGCTACATTACTAGTACTCTCTGCCTTGTTACTAAAAGCAGTTAAAAGAACGTTTTGGTGTATGGCACCAATGGAGGTAAAAGCACCATGCTTTCAAGAATGACTTGATTTGAAAAATTTTAATTTTCAATTAAGCTTGAAAGGACAAAGTGCAAAATTAACAAACTTGCAATTAATTTCAGTAGTAATTATGTAAAAATTCCAGGCATATAGAAGATGAGAAGCGTGGAATAATTAGTTGTGGATTTTTTTACTGCTGTAATTACAGTGATGAATATGCATGAGGATGTTTGGGGAAGGGAAGCACAGCAAGCAATTGTATTTAATTAAACTTTTAGCTGGCTTAGTTATGGAGGCTGCTCTTTTTTCTTTAATCCTTTCAAAACTGCTGTGAAACTCCCGAGGCAGGGTAGTTCCACTCGAGTGTGAAAATTACTGTTTAGGATCTGTTTCTTCCTACGTAGAGGTCTACCGGGTCATCTTCATGGAAAGCTGCTTGGCAGAAAAGGACCTGGGGGTGCTGACTGATGCCTGCTGAGCATGAGCCAGCTTGTGCCCAGGCAGCCAAGAAGGCCAACAGCATCCTGGCCTGTATCAGCAACAGTGTGGCCAGCAGGGCCAGGGCAGTGATCATCCGCCTGTGCAGGGCACTGGTGAGGCTGCACCTCGAGTCCTGTGTTCAGATCTGGGCCCCTCTCTACAGGAGAGACATTGAGGTGCTGGAGCGGGTCCAGAAAAGGGTGACAGAGCTGGTGAAGGGTCTGGAGCACAGGTCTGATGAGGAACAGCTAGAGGACTGGGGTGTTCAGTCTGGAGAAGAGAAGGTTCAGGGGGAGCCGTATCACTCTGCAACACCTGAAAGGAGGATGGAGCCAGGAGGTGGTTGGTCTCTTCTCCCAAGTAATGGGTAATAGGACAAGAGGAAATGGCCTCAAGCTGCACCAGTGAATATTTAGTTTGGATATTAAGAAAAAATTTTTCCCCAAAAAGGTGTTCAGGCATTGGAACAGGCTGCCCAGGGAAGTGGTGGAATCACCGTCCCTGGAAGTGCTCAGAAACACTTGGTGGACTTGGCAGTCATGGGGTAACAGTTGAGCTTGATGATCTTGAAGGTCTTTACCAACCTAGTTGATGCTATGATTCTGTAAGTCATAGATAACCATTATGTTCTGATTTTCTGGCTCTTGAAACTTCTGTGGAAAGCCCAATGAAAGTGAATTACAGCTTTTATTGTTTGTGTATTTAAAAGGTTCAAAGAGAAAGATGTAGAGTGATACACAGGTGAGCATGAGGTGGAGAAACCATCCTAATCTTCAATAGCATGAGGCAAGAGTGATGGCTGTACACAGTGATGTTGAGATCAGCCTTTAGCTTCCAGAGGTCTTTTTTATGGGTTCCTTATCTATAGAAACAGAAGGTAGCTGAAAAATTAAAGAAAAATGGTTTGTAAAGGGAGCAAGGAGTCATGAGGAGTGAGTGTATATGATTTGTTTTGTGGTTTTATTCAATGTTTTCTAGATATTTGGTAAGTTCAACTTAGCCTAGAATCCAGTGTGGTTTTTGTTTGGGTTTTTTTGGGGGGAGGGTTATTTTTGGTTTGTTTTGGGGTTTTGGGGGGATTTTTTGGCTTTTTTATTTTGTTTGTTTGTTTTGTTGGTGTGGGGTTTGTTTGTTTTTGGTTTTGGAGGGGTTTTGGGGGGGGCAGTTTTGGGGGTTTTTTTTTCTTTCCTAATTTGTGTTTAGTCAGGCTTTTTAGGTGTTATGTAGGCATGTTAAATCCATCTCCATCTTGAATACATGAACAATGTGGATTTTGACAATGGCTTGTTAAAATATCGCACAGTGCTGGGGAGGACAGTACAGAGTTGCTCCAGGATAATTAAATGCACCTTAACAGTAAAGTAATAAAGCCTCCTCCTTTACAATAGTAAAGAAAAAGTAAATAATCCATTCAATTGTCTGTGTGGAGAAAGGGTATGGTGGTGGATGCTGAGAACTCCTGACTGATCCAGGCTGACAATTTTTAGCTCTACAGCTTTAGGTGGATCATTGTATTAATTTAAGCCTTGGTCTTTAGGAAAGGAAGATGTTCACCTGTCTTTTTGGATTGCTGTAATGTTTCTGTGATTTGTCTATGTATACTTGAGGGAAGAATACTATAAAAGTAATTACGTACGAGTTAGTGATTTGCATCTGTACTAAAAAGGAGCAGTAGTAAATGTGTTTGTTTATTCCTGTTTGAAATGAAGTATACTCTGAAACTTTTTTTAAGAATGATTTTTAAAATTGCTGCAGATGCTCTTATGTGGCTGTGTATATGGGAACGTGTTTCAGCTATTACGAAAGAAGCTCCCTAAAACCTTTGCCCAAATGATGTAGTTATTCCCCAGTACATATTCTATACCGTCACACAGCTTTTGTTTAAATATATCCTGCCACATCATTTCATCTATTTTTTCTTCTTTCTGTGAAGTATATCGTTAAATTTGCTCTGCATCTATTCCCTTTTACCCTTGTCGCCTTTAGTTCTAATCTGCATGACAATCTAAAAATGAGTCACTGAGCTTAATTTTTATAACCCATGGCTATTATAAATACTTTGATCATGTCCCCTCTTTATCATCTTCTCTCAAGACTAAATAAATCTTACTATTTTCTCTATTGGTATTTAAGCCCTGTTTCCCCATTCATCATCGTATCTCATGCTGTACTCTCACCAACCTAATTCTGTCTGTCTTCAAGTAAGCTGGCCAAAATAGGATGCTATCATTCGAGTGCGATTTCATTAGTGTTTTGTAGAATCACACAAGAATATGTTTAATATCCTTTCCTTGTGATAAGCCAGTTTTCTATTAACCTTCTTTACCACTGCAATGCATTAGACCAAGATTCTGTCACTAAAGGTTCATTTTCATGTGACACATTAGCTAATTCCGTGCCTTTTAAACTATGCTTAGCTGTGCTAATCTTTATTATTTGCCTCCTGTCTTTTCATGCAGAATGTGAACTGTAAGTATACTACCAAAAATCTCTTCATTTGTCCTTGCATACAGTAATTATCTTGACGTAGTGATTAATAATTATGATTCTTGCCTCTTCATACAAATCTGAAAATGCATTTTTCCTTCTTGCATTGAACACACACTTTTCATATCAAGAATTGCACAATTCAGCATGATTAGCGCAGTCAGCCAGGGTCAAAGGGAAAATAAATGTTTCCACAATCTCTGTGGAAACAAAAAGCAAGACTGCATCTTCAGCAGGAATAAACCTGGCACTCTCACATTCATTAGGCTGCGTTTGTCAGTGCTGAATAAACAGCCTTTCATCAAGTGCAGCAATTTAATTCATTCTGTAATTAAAGATATTTTTGCTTAATTTATTTATATGAAAACTTGCTGAAGTGAGACCAAAATTCTTATAATGCATATTTCAAAAAGAGGAATGAAGCTTCTGCATAAAGTCCCAGGTACTATAATATCTTGATTTACTGTCTGAAATGTTACACTGAGTCCATCCACAGAGGAAAGCTGTCCAAGTTTCTTCTACACGTGAAATGGAAAGATGAGCTCCTTCTTCCCTGCCCCTGGGTCAGGGCAATCCCAAGCACAACTGCAGGCTGGGAGAGACTGTATGGAGAGCAGCCCTGAGGAGAAGGACTTGGGCATGTTGGGTGGCAAGAAGCTCCTCATGACCCAGCAGTGTGCGCTTGCAGCCCAGAAACCACCCGTGTCCTGGGCTGCATCACCAGCAGCGTGAGCAGCAGGTCAAAGGAGGGGATTCTCCTCCTCCGCTCTGGTGAGACCCCCTAAGTCTTGTAGAATATATAGAATTGTCAATGAAGTATGAACTTGTATTGAACTCAGAAGTAAGATAGGATCATGCAACAAGTGAGAGAAAATTCCTTAAAAGAGGAGATCCATCCTCATTGTAATGAAGGTGTTTTCAGCCTTTTTTTCTGTGTATCTGAGGACAGGCTTGGTGAAACTAATGCAGGTTTGTCAGCTCACTCAGAGAAATAACCCAAATATGGATTTTATGGGGTGTTTTGGGTTATTTGATTGTAAGGGGTGAAGGTTTTAGTGGGGTTTTTTGGACTTACAGGCCAGCGTACAAATTCAGAGGTCTCAGGTTGCTTCACTTTTTCTTTCCCATCCCTTTCTCTGGCATTGTACAGTCTGTGTCTTGTGATCAGGAAGGTCAAATAGGGCTGTGCAATAGCTACTTTCACAACCAATTGTTATCATCTTTGCTGTTGTGTTTTATGGTTTATTGCTTTTTTTTTTTTGCCCCCTTTTTTTTTTTAAATGCTATGAAAGGCGAGATTCAGAGTTCGATTTGCAACCAAGTATGATGTTTGTTAACACCTTCCTGAAGATATAACCTGAACATAGTGAAGCTACTGAGGCCACAATCTGGCAAAACTTTGTTGCTGTTTACACGGAGTTTACAGAGCTTGTAGCTGGAAGCAAACATTAGTTTGTATGTCTAACAATTGTAATGCAAAGTCAGGATAACTTTAAGAAGTAAAGTATCTCACGATGTAACTTCACACAGGTGCTTTCTCTGCTGGAACCGACTAGCGATCACCATCTTGGTTTGAACTGCGTGTCTACCCAAATCCACTTGGTCAGCATGGTCTTGCTTTCCTCTCCTTTTGCTTTCTGGAGGTAGCTTGTGGGGCTCTTGCTGGAATAGATTTGCTGCCTGTTCCTCTGCAGCATCCTAGAAGCAGTCATTGAAGGGGGCGTTGGGTGGGTGTGAATGGATGATGTGAAATGGGACCATAGGAAGGGGATTAGGTGACCTAGCAGGTCTTGTCTGCCTCTGCTGTCTGGTTTGATTCTTTTTTTTCTACTCAAGATCACAACCTGCTAATGGTTTCTGAATAGCTAGGACACTATCTTGAATGAGTGAAGCTATGTGGACCTTGCGTCTGACAACATCTAATCGCAATTCTAGAAAAAATAGGATTGATCATAGCAATATATAAGACAGGGCATGGACTCTGTACTAACACTTTTTCAAAAAACAGAGCCATTAAAATACAGTCCTTGAATGATTAGACTAAATTTAAACAGTATATCTAAAGCACACTTAAGCAGTATTTCTTGCCAAGTACAGCTGACTCTGCAGGGTCTGTTAACCGTGCGCTGCATCTCTTCAAGCCTGATTATCTTTTTTATGCACCCTACCACTAATGCAGCATCTTGGAAACAGTTAATGTCCGCATTCTAGCTAAACAGGATGTCTCTTCTTACCAACCTCCAGAATAAACGCTATAAAAATGCAGTTCATCTGTCTGTCCTGTACAGCATCCCACATTGAGCTTTTTCCAGACATCCTATTGAAATAACATGCATTTTTGCAGGCACGTAAATCACCCAAGATAAATAGGTAACAGTTTCGTAATGTGGTGTAATTTAGTTTCAAGGTTGATAGATGATAAAAACATAAGCATTTTTTCATTTTAATTAGCATACTTTTTGTTTTGAGTTGTATGGGGTTTTTTTCCCTCATAGGTATTCAAATGCTTCCAAAGAATGTTAGCAGAGCATGTCATGGAAATTTGAATTCTAAACTCTCAGGGCCAGACAGGAATATGAAAGGCAAAGCCACCCATGGCCTTTGACAAATCTATTTTCTTCATACTTTTGACTTGAAACTGCTTAAGACCTTTCAAAATTAATCAATGTAGAGCATGCTTCTGCAGGGAGCAGGGACCTGATACAGCATCCAGGCTCTTACCTACCTCAGAGCTCTGCAATTCCAATTAGCCTTTCCAGAAGACAGGACAGTCCACATGCACATAAATTTGCCAGTGTTGTGAAGGGTATTTGGTAGGAAATATACTTGTTATGCCATTAGTTGGAGAAGTGAAGATGAAGCTGATGTTGGAGACTGACTGTGAGTCTGCTTGGGTCTTCCTGGTTAGTTACACTGTTCTCTTAACTCTTGCATTGAAACTTTCTTTTGGTTTAACTTTCAAGACTATACAGTACTACTCATTAAGTGTACACAATGGATTACACAGCAACCAGAGACCCAAAATCTGGATTTTTTTCCTGCAGTTGGGGAATGCTGTTTGTGAATTGAACATCTCTTGGAAGATGAGGGGGAAGGAACAGACTATGGTACAAAATCAGTGGCTGTTATCTTCCACTTAGGCACAGTGCTTGCACTTGGGGCTAGTGCCTGGGATGCTGCTAGTTGTCATAGGTCTTGGCAAGAGCACCAAAAGCATGTTTATGCTGTGAAGACAATACAGTTTTTCTTTCTTTGAAGCACGTTCTCTGCTTTATTTTATAAGCTTGGTCTACCAAAGAGCCTTTTAGCAGTGCTGCTATTTGAGATTTTCAGTTTAAACTTAGTGCCTGGGAGGAGGGTGATAGTAGCGAAAGCCCCTGGAACTGTCAGTGTACCAGGCTCTTGCTGAGTGTCATAAAACGTTACGAGAAGTGTGCAGTAACAAACTTCTTGGCAGCCTCCTTGATAGTGACCCTCCGTTTTCAAAGTAGAAAGAGCAGACAAACAGAAGTAACTGAACCCCTCTATTTAGAGAAGAGGTCTTTATTAGGAGAAAGTTCATCCTTTTTATGGTCTGCCCCTGCTTTTTGGCATAGTTTCTATACTGGTTGTGAATTAATCAAATTACACCACTAACCTTTTGGGCTATCACATGTCTAGGCAGTGCTGCTTGGATCAACGTTGGACTGATCCTGAATTGCATTTGAGTAACACTTTAATTTCCTCCTTGGCCTCCATCCAGCTGCCAAGCCTGGACCTTTTGTTTTCTGTGCTTGATGGCAGACTTTGGCTTTACAGGTTTTTACATTGCTGCCAAGTTAATTTTAGAACTTCAGTTGCCATGACTACTGCTAAGTATTTCTTAGTTCTCTACTTATTTGCTCAGTTTGCTGCTTTCACTTTTTTTTTTTTTCTTTTTATGTGTGTGAAATTCATGGAGTAATTATCCCACCCTGCAGAAGATAAAAAGGAGGGCATGTGAGAGGTGAGGCTCTTGCTCTCCAGTCTGGTGACTTAGCTGCTCTTTCAGTAGCAGCAAAGATTTGAAAGAGCTGCTCTTGTAATGTGCAGTCAGGATGAGGGGTTTTAAGTCTGGGGAGGAAGGCACAGGTAATGCACTCACCTGGATGCACTGAATGAGATGTGCTGAGACCACTGCTACTTCTGCTGACTGTCTTGAGGTTTATCTGTGTCTTGCTGGCTAATTGTATAGACTTATACAACTATACATAGTTCCATGTCATAGAATCCTAGAATGGTTTGGGTTAGAAGGGACCTTAAAGCTCATCTAGTTCCAACCTACAGGTGTCATCCTGCTGCTTTCCCAGAAATTTTACCCATTTACTGAGTGCCTGTTAAGCGAAGATGTAATCAGGTTGTATTATTTTGGCCAGTTCCCATCGGTAAGCTCTGTTTAGTGTGTGTAACACCTCTAATAACAAACCTCTCTTCAGTGCCTTAACCAGAGAAAGCCAAAGCAGGGCAGAAACATGCTTTGAATGCAGTTGAAAACAAATCCTTGTCTTAGGTGTCCAAGGGAAGCATGAGGCTGCGTGGGGAGGGGAGCAAATGGTAACTGAGCGTGAAACTCCGTGAAGTCAGGATGAGAAATTTAAGAGATTTTGGAGAAGTAGCTGGATGCCCTAGGAACTCCTTGCACAAAAAGTAAATAGTGGCAGAGGCTCTGCCTGTCCGTATTTGATTTTTGTCATCTTTAACCTTCCAAATTGCAGCTCTGCTCTTTAGCCAGTCAGAATTTAAATGCGTTGCTACAGTAGCGTCTTTGTTGGAGATGGACCGTGACTCGTGCTCATTAAGGCTACAGATGTCTGCTCAGATTATGCATTTCGAAAGCTTTTTCTGTGATGAACTGTGAAACGCCAGGCTTGAGCAGAGGATTGAGAAAGATAAAATAATAGCCCCTCTTCCCTGTGTCTGGCAGACTTAATGCAGTTGCTCTCAGATCTTTTTAAAAACTTTGAGGCAGCGAATTTGTTCACAGTCAATAAGATAGCTCTCTGAGTGCAACCTGTTGTGTTTCCTTTATCAGTCTTTTCCTAAATTATTCACAAAGCTTTTTACACTGCAAAAATCTCTAATCCGCGGATTCAGCACTTCCCAGATAACTAGGGTTTAATAGGCATAAGTGGCAGTGATAAACTGTTTATATGTGGCGTGATTAGAAAACATAGATCTTCGTAAGGGAGAGAGGGGAAGTAGGAAGAATGAATTTAAACCTGAAATTGGTGACTTTGCATTTAATAGCAGAACAGGCAGAACTATTTAAACCTGACTGGATAATACCTGCTGCTGCTTCTGGGAGAAGATGACTGAATTATCTAGAAATTCAGTTCAGTGACTTCTGTGATGTGTAGACGTTTGCTGAAAGTTACTGGAGCAGAGCTAAAGAGATGTGGCTCTTTCTTCCTAAAGTAGTGGTGCATGTCCAGCTAAGATTTTTCAGGTGTTCTCATATCTCCCCTTCTCCCTATTGCAGTGTGCACAAAATGCGTAGAGGTTCATCATGCAGTCCTATTTAGTGTCATGGTTTAACCCCAGCTGGCAACTGAGCCCCACACAGTCCCAACTGGTGGAATGGGCTAAGAGTTGACAGGGTAAAAGTGGTAAAGCTTGTGGATTGAGATGAAGACAGTTTAATGGGTAAAGCAAAGGCCATGCACACAAGCAAAGCAAGACAAGGAATTCATTCGCTACTTCCCATCACAGGCAGGTGTTCAGCCATCTCCAGGAAAGCAGGATTCCATCATGCATGATGGTGGCTTGGGAAGACAAACACCACCACTCCGAATGTCTCTTTCCCTCCCTTCCTCTCTCCTCCCCCGCTCCCTCCTCCCCCCAGCTTTATACACTGAGCATGACATGGTGTGCAGTATCCCTTGGGTCAGTTTGGGCCAACTGTCTCCTCCTAACCCCTTGTGTGCCCCCATCCTACTCACTGGTGGGGTGAGGAAAAGAAAAGGCCATGGCTCTGTGTAAGCACTGCTTAGCAGGGACTGAAACATCCCTGTGTGATCAACACTGTTCCCAGCACAAACTCAAAACACAGCCCCATACCAGCTACTAGGAAGAAAATTAACTCTGTCCTAGTCAAAATGAGCATAGCTAGGTACTTGTTATTCCCTTCCACATCTCTGTATACTCCCCTGGCTTTGTTACCAAGGAATTACTAAAAAGTTAATCATTTCAATATGATCAGATATATAGTAAGCCAAAGAAAAAACTTGATGTGTAAGTCTCTTGTAAGCAAAACTGTCTCATAGTTCTGCTACTTTTGTTTTAGCTGTGCTATAGAGCAGTTTTCTTGCCCAGAGCATTTTGGAAGACTGTTAAGAGCAGTTGATTTCTCCTCCTTGAATGGGAAGTGCCTTCTCTAGGGCTACATGCCAAGGTAATGTTACTTTCATCTTTTGCAGGTTTAATATAAAGCCTTTGCTAGAAAAGGTAGGTTAGATGCAGGTGTGTCTGTCTTGGTTTAAACTACACCACAGCAGAAGCAAAATGTCACTAGACTTCACTTGTAAGCACGTTTTGGTAAGGGACCTTACGATTGTGCCATCTTGGCCCAGAAGGCGAGAATAAGGTTGTTACAATGGTGGAAGAAGACTTTATTTCAATGAAAGCTGAATCTTCCTAGGCAGAAGATCCATCTCTGAGATAGGGTGCATTCTGTGTTCCTGTAAAGGTATAAAGGCTATGCATGTTTAGGGAGCTGGGGTTTTTTGCATGGGGAGGGAGAGTCTTTCCATGCAAAGTATTCAGCACTGCTCAGGGCACAAGAAAGAGCACTTGATGGGTAAAATGGATTTTTTTCATCTTCACAGGATCATAGAGTCACAGCATAGTTTGGGTTGGAAGGGATGTTAAAGTTCATCCAGTTCCAACCCCCTGCCATGAGCAGGGACACCTTCCACTAGACCAGGTTGCTCCAAGCCCTGTCCAACCTGGTCTTGAAGACTGCCAGGGATGGGGCAGCCACAGCTTTTCTGGGCAACCTGTGCCAGCGCCTCACCACCCTCACGGGGAAGAATTTTTTCCTTACATATATATATATATATATATATATATATATATATATATATATATATATATATATATATATATATATTTTCTGGGCAACCTGTGCCAGCGCCTCACCACCCTCACGGGGAAGAATTTTTTCCTTACATATATATATATATATATATATATATATATGATATATCCGTACCCCTCAGTGCAGCTCCATGTTGGACACACACAGGCTAGAACTAGCTGAATGGATGGAGATGCTTATTCAGATCCCAAAAGCAATATTACTGTGTTGGCACGTTCAAAAGCTGCACCAGATAGCATTATTCAAAAAAGCACCTTCATGGGGCTCTGCTGGTTTGGAGATCTCTACACAGACCTGTGGTCCCTAGTGTAGGCATGCCTTTAGGTTGCTCTTGTTCTCAGAGGTACATTGAACTATGCGGGAATGCAAGCAGCAGATCTAAAAACCTGAGAAAGGGTAGAGCTACTGGCAAAGAAACGATGTTTCACTGGTTGCAGTAATCCCAAAGCTCCAAATCAGCATGTTAATTTCAAATTTACCCAGAATCTCTGCAAGATGTGTGGGTTGTTGCATGAAAAGAACCAGATAAAATAGATGTTTTGTTTCAGGCTGTCCTAAAGCTGGTCATTAGATCCCATCTGACTTTGATCAAGTATTTTCTTCTTCAGCAGTCTGGTTAATCTGTTTGGATTTATGGAAATTTTTTGTGCAGGACCTCAGAGATGCTGTCCTAAACAGATGGATAACTTAAAAGTTTTGGAAATATATTGACATATAATTCACTCTTCTCATTTTTCTTCCCTTTTAATAAAATGGAGATTATAAAGAGAAGGGATGGTGCTGCTGTGGAATAATCCCATGGTAACTAATTAAGTCTCATCAGTTGTGCAAAGGCATCCTGTTCTCAGTCTTATGCCAATGCACTGTAGCCAGTGAGCTAAGATGAATGAAAGTCCTGTGGTATTTTATTGGTATGTCATAATATATTTACCTTCCTTGCAATGAAGGTAGTGCATGGATCAGTTCTTGCAAATAAACTTGTTGATGTTCACATAAAAGTGATCTGCTTGTCGCTATACTCCCTAGGCTAGTCCTTGTCCATGTTATGAATTCATTTCTCAGGTGGTAAATTTAGGGAGTGTATTAAGGAAGCTACAGCAATATGTGATGGCTGTAATTAAAATTACTAATGCATGTAAATTCCTTTCCTCCTTGCTGGTTTGATTTACATTCTTCATGCAGAATTTTCACACTTTGATTGAGCCAGAGATCTCAGGTTGACTGGTAAACAATGATTTTTGCTATCTCTCCAGCGCAGTTGCACAGGGAAATAGATTTAGTAAGGATCCTTGCTGAGATGTGTGACCTTAGGTATCAAGAAATCTGCATGTCTTGCAGCTGACCTGCACAGCTCTAGTCTGTGGTTGGAGTGGCATCATCAGTAAAACAGAACTATTTAAGAGTGGTGGATTTAGTAGTCAGTAACAGGACCAATAACCATAGAATCACAGACTGGTTTGGGTTGGAAGGGACCTTAAAGCTCATCCAGTTCCAACCCCCTGCCACAGGCAAGGACACCTTCCACTAGACCAGGTTGCTCCAAGCCCCGTCCAACCTGGCCTTGAACACTGCCAGGGATGGGGCAGCCACAGCTTCTCTGGGCAACCTGTGCCAGCGCCTCACCACCCTCACAGGGAAGAAATCATGTTCCTTTAGTTCTAGTACAGTCTTTCTTTCCTATCTCGTTCCTTCTTACTGAAGTAGCTGTGACTTAAAATAGAGAAGTTTAAAGGATTAGCTATTTTATGTTGTGTTACCTTACTTGACTAATGCATAAGTTATTTTTAGGGATGCTGGAAAATGTGGTTTGGTGTTTTACCATGGAAGTGAACTACCAAAATAAAATACTGGGAAAAATACCCAAAGCATCTTAATGCAGTACAATGGGTTCTTGAGGAAAGCTCTTCTGTTATACTGGATACAGTTGGTATATATTTCATTATTTTGTTGCTAGAGGAATTTGTAAGTGGCTCAGTGGCAATTCTGAGTGATCAAAAAGCTGGTTTAGTTGGTAGGCGAAAGAAAGGAAAATAACATGTTAAGATTTACTGTCCCAGCCTTCTGCAGTAGGAAATTAAGAATTTGAATGGATAGTCCTCTTGTAATTGTATGGATGCTGGAGATCTAGGGATTGGGTTTGTTTTGGTTGTTTTTGACTTCACTTCTCCTTTTTTCTTGAGATAGATGAATGTCTTGTCAGAATAGTACTTTTCTTTTTGAGTCTGTAAGGAGTTACAGCCTGCACAGAAATGGAAATTCTCCCCCCAAAAAAGAAAATGGTACACAAAGGCTGTATGATCTTGTGAACATGGGGCTGAAATGGAGCCAGGAGAACATGGTTCTGTGGTGCTGGCTCTGGCCTCAAATGCGGCAGAGTTGCATCAGGGTGTTTATGCCGTTTTGCTTCTCTGAGCCTCTTTCCTCCTTTGCGTTTGTTGCCTTTTGCTGTGTTTTCTTATAAGGTTTGCATATAATTCAAGATCCATTCAGATGTCGTCCAGTCATTATTCCATTACCTTTTGCTTCTCTGGGCCCAAAGCCCAGGCAGGAATTCCTTCTGCTGTATGACAACTGAACAAATCCAACTTTTCCACCTTGGATTCTAGTGTGCTGTGCAGCTAGCTTACGCGCTTATGCCTCAGATCTGGGTGTCTTGCCTCTGGAAAAAAAAAGTTATGACTGATAGGTAAGGATGGGGGAGATACTCCCATGACATAATGCATATAAGTCCTACTACAGCATGTGATTTTGTCTTTCTCAGATGGTCTCACCCTAGTAGTTTATATGCTGGCATTAACTGTGGATGAGGATGGACTGAGTGATAGTGAGCCAATCTCTGATTTGCATGCATATGCTTTTCATAAGCTAATTTTTCACAATACAAAGAAAATTTTAAAACTTGCTTTTGTTTCACAGCGCAGTAGCAGAAAACACAGCATAGGTTAAGAGGAGTTTTATATTAAAACACATCTCAGACTTCCTTTTCCTTTTGTCTTGCAGAGGCAGGTAGCGGCCAAGATTATGTGACCTCAGAAAACCAGCTGCTCTACTACCCTAGCATTACCTACGCTATCATCGGCAGCTCCGTCATTTTTGTTCTTGTGGTGGCCTTTCTTGCCTTAGTCCTGCATCACCAACGGAAACGCAACAATCTTATGACCTTGCCAGTGCATCGACTGCAGCACCCTGTCCTGCTGTCCCGGCTGGTGGTCCTTGATCACCCGCACCACTGCAGCGTCACCTACAACGTCAACAATGGGATCCAGTACATGTCCAGCCAGGCCTACCACAGGCCAGTGGACCTGGATTCTCCACCATCCTATTCAGAGGCTGTGCTCGACCAGAGGTATACACAGAAGCTAATTCTGTGCTCACCAAAGTTTCACGCTACTGGTTGTAGCTTTGTTAATCTGTGCTTTTGCTCTCCATTTATTGAGAGCAGCCCTGAGGAGAAGGACTTGGGGGTTTTGGTTGATGAGAAGCTCACCATGACCCAGCAGTGTGTGCTTGCAGCCCCTAGAGCAACTGTGTCCTGGGCTGCATCACCAGGAGTGTGACCAGCAGGTTGAGGGTGGGGATTCTCTCCCTCTACCCCACTCTGGTGAGAACCACTCTGTAGTCCTGTGTCCAGCTCTGGGGGCAACAACACAAGAAGGACGTGGAGTTGTTGAAGCGAGTCCAGAAGAGTCTGAGGCCTGGAGCACCTCTGCTATGGAGAAAGCTGAAAGAGATGGCTTGTTCAGCCTGGACAAGAAAAGGCTCTGGGTAGACTTTAGAGCAGCTTCCAGTGCCTAAAGGGGTGACAAGAAATCTGGAGAGGGGCTTTTAACAAGAGCATGTAGTGATAGGACAAGGGGGAATGACAATGACAAGGGGGAATTTCAGCTGACAGAGGGGAGATTGTGACGGTGGTGAGGCACTGCCACAGGTTGCCCAAAGAAGTGGTAAATGCCCCATCCCTGGCAGTGTTCAAGGCCAGGCTGGATGGAGCCTTGGGCAACGTGGTCTAGTGTGAGCATCCCAGCCTGTGGCAGGGGGGTTGGAACTAGATGATCTTAAGGTCCTTTCCAACCCTAACTATTCTATGATTCTATGATTTAGATGAGATATTAGGAAGAAGCTCTTCCCTGTGAGGGTGGTGAGGCCCTGGCACAGGTTGCCCAGAGAAGCTGTGGCTGCCCCATCCCTGGCAGTGTTCAAGGCCAGGTTGGACGGGGCTTGGAGCAACCTGATCTAGTGGAAGGTGTCCCTGCTCATGGCAGGGGGGTTGAAGCTTCCAACTCAAACCATTCTGTGATTCAATGATTTATCCTTATTACTGCTTTTGACAGAATTTCAGCATTGCATTTCCATCACATGCATAGGGCCAGATCTGGGCAAATTTGAGCTGCTCCTGAATATGAAAAATAACTGGTCCTCAGGTCTCCTTACTGTTACTGGTATTAAAGGGATTTAAGGCAAACTTAAGTTAAGCAGCTGTCATTGGTAGTAGAGATTTTGAGGATGACAGGAGAATGCAAAGAAATGTATCACTTGTCTGGTAGTGTCCTGTGCCAGTCTGGAATCAAAACATGAAAATTAGCTTTGGAGTTTTGCCAAAAAAAAACCAGCTAGGTTGTAGGTCACAGTATCTTCAAAAAAATTACTCTGGTCATATGTAATAACTATATAAAGGTGAGAGGTCTTCAGTTCTTGCATAAAGAAATTGTCAAGTCCATCTGCTCTTCACTATTTTATCAATAGAAGAAAAGGACAGGACTCTGAACTGAAAAGCACTGTTCTCATTTTAAATAGCTGAAAGTGCTTTGAGCTTTTGTGGGTGGCTGCCATTTGGGTTATGATGTGTTTGCAGTTTGACACTGGTTTTATTCGTAGAATTAACCTTTGTTTTAACCTCTGTCTGTAGAGTCTTTCCAAACAAAACTCCTAGACTGACATCCTCTGTACATAAAAAGGGCATGGTATGAACTTCAATGATCCAGATTGTTCACTGTCACCCTGTTGATATTTTTTAGTATGAACTCTCTGATCTAAAAATTATAGTATGATCTTATTCTCTGCATTTGACAGCAGCTCCCATGTCTTAATGTTGATATTCATAATAATGCTATCTTTTCATAAGTAAGGATAACTAAATGAGCAACTGTCCAGATTGTAATCACTTCTCACCTGGGCTGATACAGAGCAGCTATTTAATACATAATTGCTCCCAGGGCCTGTTATCAATCTACTAAACCCTTTTGACCCTTACCTGTTTCCTATCAGAACCAAAAAAACCCAGTTTTCCTGAATCCAGTACTCGTCTATGCCTACTTAGCAGTTGCTCTGCATGTGATATCATGACAGCAAAAGTGATTAGTCATGTAGAGAATTCAGCTCATTATTTATTTGTAGGCCATAAGCCATTAATCTCTGTCGCTTAATGGAGGTTTCCTTAGAGCTTTCTTGTATTCACATCATTTAGGTGTAAATTCACTACTTGCCTTATTTCTTTTGAAGCACTTTCTCAGGTTGTGTAAATGTTATATAGGGAAAATTCTTGCTTCGTGCAGGAGTCTTTGAGGATAAGCTGAGCTTTGTTGGAAGTGCATAGCCATGAAAATTGAGTGTAGAGTGTTAGGCAGAATGTAATTAGCTATGTTGCATCTTGGCCGGAAACCTTGGTGCCCAGTGGGCGTGTGAACGTTTTGGAATGACATGTATGAAGTAGGCAGGTCTGTTTGAGGTTTCCTGATGAGAGTCATCATGAAAAAGCTAAGAAATATGGTTTGTTTTTTTCACAATTGAAAAACTATGTACCACCTTCCATACCACTGTTTTCAGTAACCTCTTACTGTGTTGTGTATCTTACAGCAGACCACCTTGGTTTGACCTTCCTCCACCACCTTATTGTTCTGAATCTGAATCCCCTAATCAGCCAGATCTTCCTCCTTACCGATCTCGGACAGGAAGCTTGGCGAGCACAGATACCCCCATGGCAGGAAGCCCTCTGGGAACAGCTGGCAGTTGGACAAGAGACATCCATGACAGTATGGATGGCCACAGAACTCTTCTTGAGAGGACAGCAGATCAAAATGATTCTCTGGTCAACCACGCTGCTGAAAGAGAAGTATAACTGCTCCAGGATTTGTGATGGGCAGGAAGGCATTTACTTTTTCAAGTCCATATGGGTTAATCTGCTGTGGCTAATAGGTTTCAGGGGGACATGTGCCTGAATGATGACTTGATTTGAATCCGCACTAAGTTAATGTGTGAATTGAGCATTTTGGGCTCATCAGAGGCAGGGCTGCAAGAGCTAAACCTAGAGTCACGTCAGCTCTCCACAATATTTGAGCAAGCAAGTTTTGGTTCAGACTACTAAGAGAAACGTCAGTTCTGTGTCAAAGAACTGATGTGATGTCTTTCTTGGACTATATACTGTGTATGAATGTATATATGTGCTTGTATAATAGAGATGTTGCACACACAAACTTTGCCAGAAGGACTGTTGTTTTCAGACTGCCTCCCGTCCTATCGACATGTGAGCTGTTTCTTCTTACTGCCTGGTGCCAACTGGTGGTCCTTGAAGCACATGAGATGCAGTCTGGAGATCTGGTGTCCAATGCTAGCCCACTAGCAGTGCTCAAATTGCAGAAAATGTCCTACTTGACCCTTCTCTTCATGACCTGGAACATTCTTACTGTGAATGTAATTTTCAGAGTTTAAGCTCATGAGGATACAACAAATCTTTAACTGAGCAAGATGGGTTTTTTCCCAGATGCTAATATCTAGGCTGAATTTGCATGGGTTTTCTTAGGAGCACCACAAAGGTTGGCTTATGTGTCAAGCTTCAAGGCTGAGTACAGTGGCACTGAAGCTTCTCAAAAAAGCAGTGCAAGACTTCTTTTCAAGAGTGAAAAAAGCAACATTAGGCCATGCGTTCCTTCTTAAAAAAAGAAACAAAACCAAAACCAACAAACAACCCAAACAAAACCAACCAACCAAAAAAGTCCCCCACAACCAAACAAAACCCCCAAAAAGGCTAACCCGCGCCACCCCACCCCACCCCCCGCTCTTGCAGTTTAATCTTGAATACTAAAACCAGCTTGAGGCAAAAACTCATTACAGAAAGCTTTAATGTGAATGACTAGTGTGTTATATTTGTAAAATAACTGAAAACAGGTCATGCGGTGTTGGGCTTGTCAGCCCTGTCTATAGCATGTATACACATGTTTAATACTATATGTATGCCTATAAGTAGTGTGTTGCACAGGTTTAGTTCAACTGCACCACTAGAACTCTAAAATGTCAAAATTCCACCATTATTCACGTTCATTTGGTTGAAAACCAGAATTATTTGTGCCTGTTTTGTCCTGACTCTTGGAATGGTCTCCTGTGAAGTGTTTATTAGTGCACAGTGTTGAATTACCTGGGTGAAAGCATCTAAGAGGTAAAGGCGGCAAGAGGGAAGGTAAATTGTGCATTTAAATGCCACCGCAGTGCTGTGTACAGAAAACTATGCTTAGTTACAGGAAACAATGCAGCATGTTCCTCTTGACCGGAGGGAAATTGGCCTTGAAAAATTATTTGTATTTATATATTGGACACATTTCCCACTTCTCCTTCAGTGTAATGAACAGTGTCATTAAACAGACTTTGCTGTTCATTGGAAATGAAAGAAGCTGACTGCCCGCACCTCCTGCTTTCTTCCTCCCCATCTTTCTAAGGTAACATCTTTTGCCCAAAGGTTATATGCTCAGAACACAAGAAGTTTTGAGCTTGAGTGTAAGTAGGGGAACGGCTCGAATTCGGTCTCAGTTCCCACACATACACCTGAATTTATTTTCTGTGGAGTTTTGGGTTTTTTATAATTTCCAGTTCTGGAGTCTACTGCCATGGTATGGAAGAGGCAGGGTCCAGGCAGATTTACAAGCATAGGTCATACCAGGACTGAGATGACATGGTGGGAAGTGCTGGAGAATTCTAATGCTGATGGGCTTCACTGCCTTTGGAAGCAGATTAATGGCAGCCTTTCATTACAGGCTTGCTGGGAGCTCAAGCAATGTAATTACACTGCCCTTCACAGAGCAGGACTTAGCTAATTAATGACTCCGACTCAATAGGCTGACTGTTGTCATCGTCACATAGCAGTTATTCTTTATTTCAGAGGTATGTTAAACTCAGGTACATAGCTGAGTTAATAGTAAAGGTGGGTAGAGGGGTGTCTCCTGTGAGCACTGGGCCCTGCTGTCCGCTCTTGATTTTTGTTTGAGTTCTGCTGAAGCCTCTGTAAGAGAGCTACATAATGCTGTATCAGAATTAGCCTTCACGTTTTTCTGTTGCAATTTTAAAAACATCATGTTGGGCTGTAAAACGTACTGTTGAAGAGTTTGGAGTAGCTTCATTGGAATTAACCACCTTTTTAATTTTGAAGTTACCTCAGGCTGTATTAGTGAAACTAAATCATTGTGTCCTGTGTAACTTACACAGCACATATCCCTCATGCAAGCCTTCCATGGGGGACTGCATTTCACCATGTGCATTCTAAGACACCAGGGTGTGTGAAAACCAAAAATTGTTTGCCTGTGGGATCTGAAAAACATTGCCTTGCTTTGCTAAGAAGTAGGAAAAGAGTGGACATAGCCTGCTTCTTCTGCCTTCTGTGTCAGGCACTGTTATATATGTACATAAATATATATATAGATATATATAAAAATAATACTCTTTCAGGTTGTATATATTCACGAAACTTTTGCATTGAGATAATCCATTTGGACCTTACAAAAAAAGAAAAAGAAGGAAAAAAACATTCTAAATGGTGTGACGTTTTCCCTTCCAGTTAAGGGTATATTTATCTTTGTATAGGAATCTTCTAGTTTTTGAGAACACAAGTTACAAAAGGAGATTGTGCCTTTCTGATTGAATGTTAATATAGGAGTTTGTTAACCACATTTCTGGCTGTTGTTACATATCATTGTCTAGAGACCCAAAAAGAGAAATAAGTCGTGTCTTCCTCTGTTATTACTTATGGGGACCACTGAACTTTGAGGAGCACAGAGGTTTAGTATCTTGTTCCTAAAAGGCATGCTAAAACTTTTAAGGAGGATTTTCATCTTTCTCCAGTTTGCTGGTTTGTAGAACAGATTTGCTAGCTGGTTTCTTCAGAAATTGCTGTAGTATCACGCAGAAATTGTTTATAACATGTCAATTCTAGTACTGTTAATACAGCGTTATACTGCATTATTCAGTGGCATCTTTGGGAAAGTGTGATAGCAACAACCATACTGGTGAAATGAAATATTTCATTGAAAATCCACAGCTTGTAAAGCTGAAGTTAAATGTTCATGAAATACCGTGTGGTAGAATTTCTTTCCAGTAGCTGGTAATACTGTTTGCAGTTCCTCTTAGCCATTTAATTGGAGGTCAGTCCTCCAGGAGCTTTCCTTTATACATAATATTTAAATAAATGGATGTTATTTCAAAGACCTATTCTTACAAAAGTAAAACTGATGAAAGTTTTCTTCCAGATCCAGATTCGCTTTCCACATCTGTATTGAATGGTAACCACTGCAATGAGTAACTCTCTTTAGCACAGGTATTAATATAATTGATTCCAAAAAACCAAATTGAATCCCAGACTGCTTTGGGTTGGAAGGGACCTTAAAGCTCATCTAGTTCCAACCCCTGCCATGGGCAGGGACACCTTCCACTAGACCAGGTTGCTCCAAGCCCCATCCAATCTGGCCATGAACACTGCCAAGGAGGTGTAATAAACAGTAAGATTTGGGTTATGTAAAAATAAACAAATTTCAGGAGTTTTGAGTGTCTGTAACCTCTGCTGAAGTCAGAGTGCTGTGCGTTTAAAATCAGGCCCTTAGCGAATCTGCTTGATAACAGTCTAAAGTTCCTTGTAAGGCAAATTACAATTTACCTTTCTGGTATTGTGCTAATGGAAAACTGGCAGTAATGCTTTTAAAAGAGACCCTGTGAATAATTTTCTCGGCTCTTGTCTACAGCAACATACCTGACAACACTGACTGCATTGCAATTTTTAAATAACTCTGCATTTATTCTTCCTCTCCTTTCAAGTCAAATCAGTTTTATTTACACCACTTCACTTTGATACAGCTAATACGGCCCTTGTGATAGATTTAGAAGCTAGGAGGAAAGAGATGATGACTCTCATTGTAATTAATGCTGCAGCTTGTTAATCTTGTGTGCTTGACTTTTTAGACATCTTAGGAAAGACAAATGTTTTTAGTAGATAAGAAAAACTATTAATGATGAAAAGGATAGTGGGACACTGATTCTTAATTTCATTTCTAATGAATATTTAAAATTGTATAAATGAAGAGTTTAATGCTGTATTTGCAATGTGGTGACTGGATGGCAAGTACTGTTTCTAACTGTGGCTCATTGGAAGCTACTTTGCATATAATGCCTGGAACTAAAATAGTAAGACAAGTGCTCTTCTTGCAGTTCATACTAGGTGTGACATATTTTTCATTAACACAAGGCTATATTGCACTTGTGGACTACAATATGGAGTGCAGAAAGAATGTTAGCACTGTGCTGGATCTGCCTGAATGTATCCCAGAACAGGGCTGTGGCCTTCATTGTCCTTTTTTTCTTTTTTTTTTTCCTTCTTCTTTTTGATATTTGAGGGTTATTGTCAACTTGAAATGGACACGTTGAAACCCAACCCCCAACCTTGTCTTAAACTTTTGTAAACTGCAAATCTTCTAAAATGTATTCTGTATTCCTGAATAAAGTCGGTGTTTTAATACTGTTCACAAGTGAGGATGTCCCCTGTCTCATGAAGTCTCGGTTGTTGTAGTTTTATAGCCTCCTATATGAGGCTTTTTGCATTCAGCATAAGTTTTGTTAAATCTTTGTGTGTTTTAAAAGTATTTTTAAAAGGAAGTGAATTTGGAAACCCACATTTACCTGTGTGTATAAAAATACTCTGATATATGTATTCATATTTATACCAATGAAATTGCATAATTTCATGCTTTCTGGTTCTCATTTTGCCATTCTGTTTGTGCTATCAAAGACAAGGCATCTGAAAGGAGTTGTGTTTTGTTGTTGTCTGCTTTGTTGCAAAGCTCTGTAGGCTTCAGCAGAGATTCATAGAATCACAGAATGGTTTGCGTTGGAAGGGCCCTTAGAGCTCACCTAGTTCCAACTCCCTGCCGCAGGCAGGGACACTAGTGTCTAGCGTCTCACCAGACAGGTTGCTCTAAGCCCCGTCCAACCTGGCCTTGAATACTTCCTTAATATTTGCGCCTTAAAAATTAAATACGCAGTTCATTTCAGCAGCGATTTCTGAGGGCAGTAACTTTCCTTGCTGGTTTGCAAGCAATCTCCCAATCATTCAGCCTCAGTTAGCTGTTGGTGAGATAAACAAGCAGCTTTTCACTTTTTGGGGAGCTCTAGTCCAAAACGATGTGCTGTTACTAATTGAAGTAAAGGCATCTCCATGTGGAAATTCACAGCTCTCTGCTTTTCAAAGCAACACTGAGGGTATGCATATTGCATAAAGCTGGATTGATTTCTCTAGGAAATTAACTTTTCTGTTTTTCTGCCAAACTGTGAATAGAAAAACCAGAATGTGATTCTCTGCTTCCCAAAATCCCAACAGCATTCCTAACAGCCTTACTGAGAGGACCACTGCAGATGAAAAGGTTGAGCAGTCTTGCGGCTGATCCAGCCCTTGGCATTTCTGTGGGAATGGGAACAATGTGGTTCCATGGTACTGTTGCTTTGGTGATGGATACCGTGCAGAAGTGTGCTTTTCACTGGAACTGATTTGGGACCATCACTTCCTATATGCTTCCCAACAGCCACTAAATGGGTAAGTACTCTTTTATTACAAGTTTTTTTTTGGTGCTGTCACTTGAGGTTAATTCCTACTAGTTACCCTGAGGTAAAAATTTTATGTCTCATTACTTGATACCACAACCTGAAACTCCTTCAAATTTAAACTATGGTCATTTCTCAGCAGAAAAATATAGTGTAAGCACTATAGGAGCAATGGCTCTGCTTGACCCAAACCAGCTCAATTCTAGAGCAGCATCCTTGTAACTTCAATTTGATTGAATGAATCAATCACAGAATGATTGTAGAATGGTTTGGGTTGGAAGGGAGCTTAAAGATCATCTAGTTCCAACCCCCTGCCATAGGCAGGGACAATGGTTTATGCATTTTTTTAGGTTGCTATTTCCTTGACAAATGCAAGTTACGTTGCAGCACAATGATGATGAAGTATGATTTTCCAAGATCCAGCCTCCTGACCACTGGTTAGTGCTGTCTTTTCCATCCATCTTTTAAATCCATTCAATTTAACAGAAGATTTTTGCAGATTTGAGAAGAAAAAATGAAGAGGTAAGTCTGGACCTGCAGGGAACTGTTTCAAGTTCTCTTTCCTTTTGGAAAAATTCAGGCAGTGGTGGAAACACAGAAACAATTCTTCTAACCTCTAGGTACTTGTTTGCCTTATTTGTATTTGCAGACTTACTGAAACAGTTATTCCATGTAGCTTTTTGTGTGGAGGAGGGCTCTGTCTAGAATTAAGTTTTCAGGCTGGGACTTCACCTAAGAGTAGGTATTTCTGTAGATTTCTACAGGTTAACAAATAGGTGGAGTCTGTCTCCCAGAAGGGAGTGAGGGTGTATTGGAAGTGGCTCGCTATAAATAATGCTGATTTAAAGATGCAAACAGTAGTTGCAGTGGGTGGAGGGTAGGGCACAGGTTCCCGTAGGGACACTGTCAGGTGGCCAGCTCCAGTATTTTTTGCTTTATGCAATTGGGAAAGAAGTGGGAGGAAGAAAAGTAATTTTGACCCTGAGTGTGTAGGTAGCGCAAAGTAATATAGGGAACTACAGAGAGGAGAGAGAGACCTGGGTGCTTTTTATGCTGGCATTTGAAAAATGAGCTCAAGATAGTGCTTTGAAGGGTGGCTTGATACTATTATTTGTAAAAAACAGTCCCCGCTTTCTTTTCTCGGTGTCGATATCACGCGCGAGATGAGGAACGTGTGGGGGAGAGCGTGGCTGGATGTTATTTTTGGATTTTTATTTTCCTTTGAAAATTTAGGTGAAGTTAATTATGGAATGACAGCGGTGTCTGATCTGAAGCTGGCGCTTTCATCTCACCTCCTGCCTTTAAAATAGCTGCGCTCTTATCTCTGCTCTGAGGAAAGGGGTGTGGGGGGAGGGCACCCCGTGCTCTCACAGCCTGCTTTCACCAGATGAATGAAATGCCTTGTGAGATCCGAGGCAGTTACAGACTGCCAGCAAAGATGTTAAGAGCCTGACACTGTGCTGATAGCGTTTTTATATAAAGTGAGCAAAGGAGCTCTGTTTCTAGCATAGGCTAGGTGCAGCATAGAGAAGCACCTAGTGTGCACAGCAAGGTGGGCTTTGGGTGGGTGATTCAGCTCTGGAACCCCAACACAAGAGAGATGTGGAGCTGTTGGAGCGAGTCCAGAGGAGGCCACAGAGATGCTCCGAGGGCTGGAGCAGCTCTGCTCTGGAGACAGGCTGAGAGAGCTGGCAGTGAGGTGCTGGCACAGGTTGCCCAGAGAAGCTGTGGCTGCCCCATCCCTGGCAGTGTTCAAGGCCAGGTTGGACGGGGCTTGGAGCAACCTGGTCTAGTGGGAGGTGTCCCTGCCCGTGGCAAGGGGTTGGGACTGGATGAGCTTTAAAGTCCCTTCCAACCTAAACCAGTGCGTGATTCTTTGAGTTTTATTTCTCAGGTCACTGAGGCTAGATCCATGTGAGGGGAGACCTTGGATCGCTAGATATGCTCGAAATAAGGGGTTTTGGACTCTAGCCCTCTTCCAGTGACTGAGGATAGTAGCTGAGCCTGCACGGCATTCCCTGTAGTAAATTTGTCTGAAAGCTCTTAAGCCACATCATGAGATCCAGGCATCCCCTTAAATGGAGGCAACATAGTTCATCTTTACCAAATGTGACAAGTCCAAAGACAAAGCAGGGGCTGGGGGGGGTGGAATGAAGGGAAGGGAGGGTTAAGAAGATGAAATGACATGTCATCTGGAAATGAGCTTGTGGTGTATGCTTTGGAGAGTGTCTGACTTCACATCATCAGCCAAGCAGTGGCCTATGAAAGATCCCTGAGGCTATGTGAGGGCTTTCCCCCACCACTCTCAGCTGGTAGGAAAATGCCAGCAGGTTGGTCTGCCCTTATCTTGGTTCAGTGTGAGAGTTTATTAAGAGTTTATTTGTGCCCATGGTTAAATCTCGTCTGTCAGCTTCATGTTACGTGTCCCTTTAGTGAAGGTCTGGTGCTTCTGTGCGTGTTCAGTCTCTGGCCTGTCTTCTGCCCTTCCTTTCTCCTCAGCTTACATGACTGCTTTACAATGTCCTGCTGATGGAAGGTAATTCAAGCAATTAAAGGCCATCTCTGAACTTTTCTGGGATATTTTGATAGCCCAATATCTGCCAATGTGTTTTATCGCAATTTGGGATAAGGCCATCGTGTATGGGCTTTGTACCCTCTGGTATGATGGGTTTTAGAATGATAGAATCATTTAGTTTGGAAAATACCCTTAAAATCATTAACCAACCATTAACCTTACACTGCCAACTCCATAACTAAGCCATGTCCCGAAGAAGCCATGTTTCCAAGTCTTTTGAATGCCTCCAGGGATGGTGATTCCACCACTTCCTGGGCAGCCTATTGCAATGCTTGACAACCCTTTTGGTAAAGAAATTTTTCCTAATATTCAATTTAAACCTCTCCTGGCACAGCTTGAGATTGTTTCCTCGTGCTTTTCAGTCATATTTTCAGTCAGCAGCTCGTGCAGATACAAGTGGTAGCATACTTCTCCATAAGCAGGACCCCTGATTTGAGCAGATTAGCAGTGCATTAGTTATGATGTGTTTGTGTTTTTGAAGTGTCTTGTTTTGTTTCCATTCAGATATTAGAGCCTCGCCTGTAGTCTGGTGAGTCTAGGAGTCACAGCTTCCGGAAGAACCTTTCAAATCCAGGAGCTAAACCAGTAAAACATCTGGGATGATTACTGCTGAGTTAACAGCCCAGTGGGGAAGCAAATCACTGCATGACCCTTCATGCTCCTTGTCTGCCTGGTCTCCATTTTCCCCCCGCAGCCAAGGTACCCTCATCACCCAAAAATCAAATGCAACGCAGTACAATAATACAATGCAAGAGTCTCCTTTTACTTCTCCAGCTGGGCTTGTTTTCCATCCTGTGCTACAGAACAAGGGGGCATGCAGACACTAAGCTGAAACGCTCCCCATCTTGTTCAGCAAGAAATTACTCAGTGAGTTGCCATTGTGTCCCAACAACCTTGCACTCCCTGGTAGATAGGCGAAAAATGACCCTTTGTCTTCCATGTGGCACTGGCACTGTGGGTGACAAACACTTCTCTTCTTATGCCTGTTTATTTTATGGTGGCGTGCATTTTTCTAGATAAGCAGTGTGGTATTCCTCTCGTTAATCAAATGTGTTGCTGGCCTGTGACCTGCTAAGCCTAGAACCATTTCTGTTAGATTTAACCCTGTTGAAGGCAGGGTAGAAGGGGCTGGTGGTTCTGGGAGGATTGGGGTTGTGTCTAGTCACATCACATTTCTTTGCTGAGAGCCATGCTCTCAGATAAATAAGTGAACCTGTCAAGCATTAGCCTGATCATTTAACAGCCTCTCTTTGAAATGCACGAAGCATTTAGTCCTCGTTAGTCTGCAAGTAAACCAGTGATTCACAGTTAAAGGTAAAAGAGAAGAAGGAAATATCAAGAAAGCTTTCAGACAAGCTTCTGAAAATTGCCAAAGAGCAGCACTTTATCATTTTCCAATTGCATAATGCTAGTTCCAAGGCTTTTAATTTTTGAATCTTGAATGCCCTCTTAAATACACCCTGCCCCCTGAGTGAGACTGCTAATGAAACAAACAGATGGTGATTTGAATAGAGTAAAAGGACATCATAAAGATGTGCTTTGAAATAGCCAGACAGAGCAAATTACACAGGAGACTGGGGAAAAGAAAGTGACTGGGGAAAACTGAGACTGGGGAAAACTGAGAACAAACCACCACAGTATTTCCTTTAGTCACCAAATGGGCCAGCATATGAGTGGAAAGCTGTTTAATGAGCTTCCATAATCTGATAGTAACCCCAAAATTTTCTCTGCTGAAAGTGTTGGCGTGATAAATACAGGACTGTAACCTTGATCGAGCACCAGGCCCAGTTGCATGGATCTGTCTGTGCATCTCCTGCTGTCTCGGGGGCTGCGTGTGTCAGCAATGACATTGGTTTGCTTCCTGTTTTAAGCAATGCCTGCAGAAAAAATATAACTTTTTTTGTTGTTGTTTGCCTCTTTCCCAAACTAATGCGATTTGAAATGCTGTGCCAGAGAGTTTGAAAGGCATGAGGCAAAAGTCAAAACTGTGACCCTCTCAATATCAGAATATTGTGATAAGCTTGAGTATCTTCTCCCTCAGTGGGGAAAGGGGCTGGGGAAGGATGGCCCCTGCGCAGCTGCCTCGTCACTCCCCTCTTTTTACTCCCACTGCACTGTCTCTGGGCTGCTTTGTGCTCCATGGTGCTGGCTGATGCTGCTGATTGGCCTTTCAGTGGTTCTTTCTCTCTGGGGATCTTGGGCTGATTTACAAACACTGAGTTAAAGTTTATAAGATGCTATGAGGAGAGAGAATGACAAAACAACAGACTAATTTCAAGTCCAAAGTAAAAATAAGTAGTGAAATATCTGGCCCAAGACTGCAGGCTGAGGAAAACCTAATCTGATTTAAAAAAGCTAAACAACAACAACAACAAAAAAAACCCAACTGATTTTCTCTCTCTCTCTCTCTTTTTTTTTTTTTTTTTTTTTATTTTAAATACAATTCTTCCCTGTGAGGGTGGTGAGGCGCTGGCACAGGTTGCCCAGAGAAGCTGTGGCTGCCCCATCCCTGACAGTGTTCAAGGCCAGGTTGGATGGGGCTTGGAGCAACCTGGTCTAGTGGAACGTGTCCCTGCCTGTGGCAGGGGGTTGGAACTGGATGAGCTTTAAGGTCCCTTCCAACCCAAACCAGTCTGTGATTCTGTACAAGCAGCAGTTTGTGTAAGAGAAAAGGAATGCAGACGTGGTAAGGAGGCAGCCATTGACCCTTGCAAAGTGTCGTAAGAAACTGGTGATGAGGAAGGATAAGAAAAAAAATCAAAGGATCTTTTCATCAAAAGCGGAGAGAGAAGCTGCAGTTAACCTGGTCAGATGTGGGAAACTCAGCATAGAAGAGAACCAATACCAGAATTTGCAGTGGTGTCCTCCTGACCAGACCCTATCAATCTTGCCAGGGAATTTGACAGATGAGAAAAGTCAAAGAGCTGCTGAGGGATTCTAAAATCAAAGGGCTTTGAAAGCTGGATCAGAGAACAAAGCTCAGTTTTCCCATCTGCTTTGAATTTATTGTTGCTAATGAGGAAGCAGTCTCTGGTCTGAGTGAGCATGCTGGACCAGAGGGGTCACTTGAGATTTCCATCACATTCAGGAGAGGGTATCAAGAGGCTTTCTCTAAGTTAACTCTTTCACTGTCAAGCATGTACAAATGAGCAATTCAGAGTGAGATGGCACAAGGAGTGAAATGTTGGCTCCTTCCAGGCAGGTGGAACCTTAGAGACCTTAGAGCAGCTTCCAGGGCCTAAAGGGGCCAACAAGAAATCTGGAGAGGGGCTTTTGACAAGGGCCTGTAGTGACAGGACAAGGGGGAATGGCTTTAACCTGACAGAGGGGAGATTGAGATGAGATATTAGGAAGTTCTTCCCTGTGAGGGTGGTGAGGCGCTGGCACAGGTTGCCCAGAGAAGCTGTGGCTGCCCCATCCCTGGCAGTGTTCAAGGCCAGGTTGGACGGGGCTTGGAGCAACCTGGTCTAGTGGAAGGTGTCCCTGCCCATGGCAGGGGGTTGGAACTGGATGAGCTTTGAAGTCCTTTCCAGCCCTGGCCATTCCATGATTCTATAAACCTCTTTGTGGACCAACCCTAATAAAGGACTACCCCTGAACATAGCTAGTTTATTGCAGGCATTTCTCTGTCAAGTGTGGGATGTCCAAACATCACAAAAAAAAAAAAAAAATCTGTGTTTATATTTCACTCTAGGATGCCTTATTAGGCCCTTTCCCTGTTCTCTGCATCTGTTTCATCTCAGGTTTATTTGAGTAATACATCGCTCGACCCCTGAGATATCGCTGATACCTGCAGGCTCTGCAGACCTTCCTAAAGGCCTGCCGAGGCTGTACTGCCCTTCAGGACATACTTATTCTGTAGCAAATCCTACAGCAAATGACTGTATACCAGGCAATCCTGACAAAAACGAAACTCCCTGGGCAACAGGGAGCTAGCTGTGAAAATGAAATTCATGTCAGTGAGTCGATCAGAATCATCCAGGCTTGACTCATTCAGAAAGCGCCACAGTCTCTTCCTCACTCTGCAGGGGCATGTGCATCATACAGACAGTAGGGAATGTGAATACATGACATTTCTTTCCTGTGCCCAGCAAATTTAACTCACAGCTATATGAAAGGAAGGACAAGGCTAAGGGACAGGATGCTGCTGGAGAGGCGGAGAAGGGAAGGGAGCGTACCAAGGGGAATTACCTCAGTAAGTTGCTGGTTTACATGGAAGGTCTGAAATTGAGACAAAGCAAAGGAGGTTCTTCAAAAGAAACAGATGAGCTGATTTTTCACTGTAGCCTCCATTCACAATTTCCTTCCAAAGCCTTTCATATGAATGAGGTAGAAGGACACACTTTTAAAGTGGGTCAGGGAGAGGTGAAGACTTGCTATCAGCTATAAACCCCAACAGGACATAACTCCTTTGAAGAGCATTGAAATAGTGATTCAGGTTTTAGTTCAGGAGTATGTTGTATTCTTAAAGCTCTGTGGTACTGTGTTCCTGACAAACGGGGGAGAGTGATATATTCCACAAAAGACTGTTTTCTTTGTAGACAGCAGAGAATCATTTCAGCCTGCGCTGTCTCAGGGAACACAATACTCTAGCATTGACCTCTTTTTCTTGGCAGTATGCTCGGTACATTTGTAAGTTCCTTTGCCTACACACTTCAAGAGGCTTAACACCAGGAGGATCAGGCTAATTATCCTATCTCCCCCCCAGATAGATGTAACGTAGCTTTCTACCTGCTGAGCAAAAGACAGAGGTAAAGTGAGATGCTCAAGAGTCCTGGCTGTGTCCCCCTTTCTAGAGAATTACCAATGGATTGAATTTCACTACCTGAAAGTTGACTTCATTGCTAGTGACGCACAGACTTCATGGCTCTCTTCACTGCATCAACAGAGGCATTAAGACAGTCTGTGTATTTTTTTTTTTCTTTTAATACTTTATTATTATTACTGAATTCTTGAAATAGGATGGTGTTCTTTCATTGTCAGAGTGCAGTCTGCTCTGGAGTGGAGAATCATAGAATCACAGACTGGTTTGGGTTGGAAGGGACCTTAAAGCTGATCTAGTTCTAACCCCCTGCCACAGGCAGGGACACCTTCCACTAGACCGGGTTGCTTCAAGCCCTGTCCAACCTGGCCTTGAACACTGCCAGGATAATACAGAATGATTTAAGAAAAAGGAAATGTAGAGGAAGAAGAAATTTTAACCCAAAATGCCACAAAAGTGATTTTTCTTGGGGAATGTTGCCTTGGGATCCATTCTGATACTGCATATTGGATGGACCCAGAGGGAGGGTTATCAGAAGTATGTCAGAAGTATCTGAAGCCTGAAATCTGATCCTGAAATAACTAAACAAAGGAGCAGGATCGTTGTTGGTATGGATGAGAGCAGCAGTGTCAGTGTCAGTCCCCAAGGGTGAAGACAAGGCCTCTGCCTTGGAGAACACACCGTCTAGAGAGGTGGTGTGCAGACTAGGGCAGAAGAGGGAATGACGGGTATACCTTGGTTAGATTTCTTGCTTAGCTGTTTTTATTTTTGGGGGGGTTTTTTTGGTTGTGGTTCGTTTTTTTTGTGGGGTGTTTTTTTTTTTTTTGGTTGGGTTTGGTTTTTTTTTTTTCTTTCTTTCTTTTTTGTTTGTTTTTTAAGCATAGGAAAGGTTTTTAATTTGTTTCTTGCCTGAGGACAAGGTCCAGATTTCATTTCATTTCCAAGGGTCTTTGCTTTATTGAAAACTATGTTACCACACCCACAAGCGGAGCTTTGAACGTGTCTATTCTAGTGCCTTTAATATTAGCCAGATCTTCTAAGATAGTACCAAAGGGAGAAATGAGGTCACTGGAAAGCAATGGATAGAAATTGAAAATAAGATTTCTTACAGGATTGATGTGGTAGGTGAGAGAAACAGTGATGTTTGAAGTTTACCATCTGTGCCCAGGAAAAGGAGAATATCCTGAGACACAGATGGCGACATACACTTTCATGCTGCCCTTTTGAGAGAAGAAAAAGAAAAGTTGTCTAAATCCACTCCTGTCTAAATCCAAGCTCTCAGTTATGCAGTGCACTCCAGTCATACTTTTGTGTTTCTTTGATTTCATTCTTATCTTCTGATTCTCTATTTGTCACCAGACATGTCTTTACAAGAGCATATCAACTGTCTATAGACAGCCAGTTCAAACTTTCTAGATTATCCATGACACTCTGCTGTTCTGGTTTGGGATAGCCTAGAATAATACTGACTGTAATTAGTGGATTAAGAAAAATAATACTCAAAAGTAAGGGTCATGTCTTGATGTGGGCATATAAATGAGACAAATACAGAAACGGGCTTGGGAACAAGGCAGCAATGCCTAAGTGTCATAAAGCACTAAGGAACCAAGTAATTTGGGACAGTGCATAACTTTCTGGTTCTGGTCATAAATCTGCAGTGAACTTTCTGCAGGCTGAGCCCTGCCACGATGTGGAGCAGAGAACACAGGCCAGGGAGCCGTGCTGGCTTGTGTAGCACTTTGTTGGAAAGTGGTGATGACATTTGCCTCAAGACTTACTGATGCAGACAGATAGGACACCCCTTGACCTGCAGTCACTGATACAGCTGTAAAGATGTCAGCATTTCCCATTAGCCCAGTTCCCTCTCAGTGCAAAGGCCAGGTGTTGGTATGCTGCAGTCTTTTCATTTAGGTTTCTTATTTCTTCTTTACAGCACGCTGCAGAGTGTCAAAGCAAACTTGGGTTGTGGTGGGCTTTTTGGGGGGTTGGTTTTGGTTTTTTTAGGGGTTTTTTTGTTGGGTTTTTTTTGTGCGTGTGTGTGTTTTGGTTTTTTGGGGTTTTTTTTGTTTTGTTTTGGTTTGGTTTTTTTTGAAGAAACTAAAAATCCCACTGCAAGGTCCAGATTTTCAGTGTAAAGTTTCTCCTGCATCTTATTTGCATGGCTGAGTTATAACCTTCTAAATCACAAACAGAAGCCCTGGCTGACTCAAGCTAACAGCTCTAATGGATGCTATTATATTTCTGCTGCTAGTTGGCAGTCAACCTTCACTACCTCCTCAGCATAAAGGGATGCTGTCAACATGAAAAACTGCCTTCCTTGGGGGAGAGAGAGGGAGCCATACCTACTATTGTTCCAAACCAGCCTTTTACAACAGCAGTAACTCAAAGAGAGTAAGGATGCAAGTGGGATGCTATTTACCGGTCTCTGTTCGGCGTGTTTACTTTGCATGTTTGACAGCACTCTGGTGTACGAGTGTTGCTGGGATGCGTTAGCATTTTCTCAGAGTAGCAAGAATATGGCTGCTGGGAGCTGAGGGTGCAGAGGGTCAGTGAGGAGAGAGGATGCTTTCATCCCAGGCCTTGTATTAACAGCAGCAAGAATCCATATATATATGTGGAGAATAGAGATCAAATATATAGGATGCATTGTGCTTAGAATTGTAGAATCACAGAATGGTTTGGTTTGGAAGGAACCTTAAAGATTGTCGAGTTCCAACCCCCTGCCATGGGCAGGGACATCTTCCATTGGACCTGGTTGCTCAATAAAACTTGTTTGTAACATGCTTGGAGGTGAAGGAGCTCTCCCACCCCCCTCTTCCTTCCTTCCTTCCCCATAGATGATTTTTACAGTGCCCTGCTCACCACTATTTAAAGCCAAAACGATGCAAAACTTCAGTTGTCTGCGATGAGCCAGTTTGGAAACATTCCAAGTTGTCGGCATCCTCTAAATACAATGCTGTGCTTTCCTTTGCGGGTGCCAAAGCTGTCCCTGGAGGAATTTGCAATGAACCTGGCAAAAAAAAAAGGCAGGGTTCCTACTTCTTTGTGATTAAAATGACTGGCACACTGCAGAGAACTGACTGCCAATACCTCCTCGGCCAGTTTCCCCTAAACCGTGCTCAGCTGCTTCACCCCACAAATGTGTTAGCAGATGAGAGACCTTTTGCTAACCAGTGAATAATAACCCCCTTTTTGTTTTGCTGCTAAAGTGAACGGGCCTGTGTGGGCTATTGCAGCCACTCGGTTGCTCCCAGCTCCTGAGGACAGCCCAGGCTACTGCTTCCTGACCAGGAACTGCTGAGGGAATAGAAATGGGAGATCAAGCTCGCCATCTCCTGGGGAAAAGGTATTTACGCTTCCAGGGAAGTTTAGTTTATTCCTTTCATTCTCACGCTTTTCTTTGTGAAAGACCACGGTTGTAGAAGTCTTAGAAAGCATGCCAGGCTTGCAGCGCTAGCTCTGACCCTACTGTGGTTCCTCTTCTTCCTATCAAACTTGATAAAACAAAGACGTGAGTTTATGTCACAGGTATTTTTGTTATATACTTCATATATACTTTAGCAGTAGCAACATCGGTGGCAAGACTCGTACGCATTAATAACCCCAGAAAAGAGGTTTGTAGAGCGTTGAGCAGAAGCAGGAACAGTCAAGTTCTTAATGTACTTTAAACGTTAAGGACTGTTTAGCGACTGACACGTATGCCCTGTGAGAACAGGGACATCATGAAAGCTACAGCAGATGTTGTAGCCACTGACTAGTCGCAGTATACCTTAGTTTTCACAGATAGTTATATGTCACTTCAAAAACTGATGCCTACCGTGAGGCTTCTAAGGATACCTATGGATTTAGCAGGGCTGTGCTACTGCAGTGATATTCCCAATGTGGTTATTGTAAAGTGGTAAGCCAACTGGAGTCTAAATTACATTGCATTAATCAAGTTATACATTGGAGGTGACAGTAATAGGCAAGGCCCAAATGTCCCAAGCTTTATTAACTTATTACATCAACAATATTAGGGAAAAAAATATTATGAAAACATACTAGGAAGAAGTTCTTCCCTGTGAGGGTGGTGAGGCGCTGGCACAGGTTGCCCAGAGAAGCTGTGGCTGCCCCATCCCTGGCAGTGTTCAAGGCCAGGTTGGACGAGGCTTGGAGCAACTCGGTCTAGTGGGAGGTGTCCCTGCCCATGGCAGGGGGTTGGAACTGGATGAGCTTTAAGGTCCCTTCCAAGCCAAACCAGTCTGTGATTCTATGAAAAACAGAGCAAAACCCAGCAGCTACCTGCACAATGTCTGTGTAGATGGGGGAGGAAATATGTGACAGTTAGTGTAATTACTGTGTTGTGGAATAAAGTCTGTAAGGGGTCAAGTAGTTAGAAAAGGGTCTGGGGAGGTAGGATTCCTCAACCCCCGGTGCTATCACTGGTTTATTGCAACCTTACACAACTACTTTACCTCTCTACAGCTTAGTGAGGTGAATTTTTTCAGAAGTATGAGAAAGATTGATGAATTCATTAAACTAGTTACTTTTGTAGGGGTTAGTGTGATTCAGAGTAACTACAGTTATAAAGCAGCTACGGAAATTACACCTTGTTCCTAGCACCAAGAACTGAGATTAAGCTGGGCTGTTGTGATTTTGGAGAGCCACGTTGTTCACTTCAGAGATTTGTTACAAAAACCCCCACCTTTTCAGTCTTGATCTGGGCAGGGGGTCCCATATATGCTGTTAAATATAAACTATTGGAAAATTGGATACCAAAAAAATTGCAACTAATATTTTTTACTTAGGTCAAAACAGTTCTAAACAGGGATGACTAGTCATGATATGTGAAGTGAAATAACAACATCTCCATTATAAACAAGCAAAAACTTCGTATAGATAATAGTTTTGGTAGAGCTTGAACATGTAAATGTCACAAACCCAAAACTTAAAACTAGAGTAACTATTATACCTGTATCAAACCATCATGAGTCTTATAGTCTTCTACCGTTTTAAATATGTTTTGCTGTTCATACTGTTTTAAACTAATGTTTAAAGATTGTTAATTGAAGTGGAAGCTGGGAATCCTAAAGGCATTTTCTTCCTAAGTTGTTCTTCCTCCCAATCCCATCTATAGAACTTTTAGCCTGAACACCGTGAAGTACACATTTTTTGCAGTAAGAGAAAGCAAAATTTCATTCAGAATAATACAAAGTAGGCTTTAAAGTTTTTAATGCTTTTTCAATGCTTTGACATAGTCAAATCCAACACAATGTCCGAACTGTGAAATTACAATTCAAATTTAACTTGCATACTTGTGTTTTACAAACAAATCTATGTATTAACTCAGTTACACTGCTTTGCTTAGTATAATTGAGTTATCACTTGAAACACAGTGAACACGTAGAAGGTGTTTTTTCTATCACTCAAATACTGGAATGAAAATGGATTTTTTGAGCTCCACTTCCCAACCAAGGCTTGTGGTTTCTTGGGAGGAGGAGTTCATTCAGGTGATTCACATACTATACCAGCTCTACTCTTTATTAATGTCCTTGAACTATTCTTCTCTCAAAATGAACAACTGTGGTGACCCCATTCAAGGGAGATGCAACCTAGAGTGAAGAATAGCCCCTACAATGCTGAAAGGCACAGAATATAGGGCTTTCTAGGCCCCACCATCAAAAGCAGAGGGGGATTTTACTGCTTCGTAAATAGGAGGGTGACATGGTTTCATCTCAGCTGGCAAAAATTGAAAGGTAGAAGTAAGCTGAAGAAGGGAGTGTTGGCTCAGGAACAAGCAGATAATAAAGTAGTTCTGAATACATTTAGGCTAGCCTACCAAATAGCAGCAGTACGTGGAAAGAGGATAAAAAGTAAACTGATTTTGAGAGCAATCATTTTATGAAAGAGATCACATGACTGCCTGCGGTAGCAGGCGTATTCCTCCCTCCCTGCGCAGCTGTCTCTGTAAATAGAACTTTAATGTGAAATATTCTTGCTGGTCAGGTAATGACAGTCTTACTCAGCCTGTCTTGTTTTATACACCTGTTTTTTTGAGCAGTCTCAGCTCTTCTGGCAAAGGTGATAACAGCTAACAAGAAAACACATATCGCTTGAGGCAAAGATTTGAAGGCAAGCTCTGACAGCTTTCTTGCAGAATGACTTTAGCTATACCTCTTGAAGTCATCAGATCTTTGTCCTGATTCTGATCCAGTGGACAGCTCCCTTTAAGTCTTCACAAGCAACTTTTAGCTGCCTGCAGCTAGCACCACTCTTGACACTGGAAAAGCTTTTCAGTTTTAAGTCTTGCTTTTCTTTCAATTCTATAGCTGTATAATGGTTTTGTAAGAGAACTCTATGCACCTATCAGTTTTTCATTTCATTAGGCCCTACAACATTCTGGCTGTAGCTTCAGTATTTACCTAGAGGATTTCCTCTGTGTATTCACTCCCTCAGCTCTTCTAACACTATGAGTATTTCATTATGCATCATTTACCTCCTTGGTGAGTCTTACCTTCTAAAATAAACCCTACAATATAAACTATTTGGGATTTTTTTAAGGCTAGGCTGCAAAGGCGACAAAAGTTCCTCAAACTGAAGAACTTTTCTAGTCTGGAGCATTATAGAAGCTTATCAGAAAGAAGCATCTGAATTTTGTTCATTTTCTGCACTTACTCCTCCACACGTTCAATGCACATGTTTTCAGGTCAGGGTCATCACCTGTAATATTGCACAGAGCTGGTGCCCATGGAAAAAGGTGTCCCAAAACTGTATTATAATGAAGAGAAGACAGTTTAAAAGATGAATCCATTTGAACAGGAAACAAAAGCGCACTCTCCAGCAACAAACGTAAAGATCCATTAAACAGCCTACAAACTAGCACCATCACAAAGAGGCTGAGGTAAGCCAGGACAACATGTCTTTTAGCCTCAAAATGATTCACAAAATCAATTATCAGTTCATTTTTTAATTAAAGGAAGAATTATATAAACGAACAGCAGAACACTTTGGGGAAGTATAGGCACATATCGCCACAGGAGGGTTTCCTCCTGTGTACAGACAATGGCCATCAATTCTTTACTTTCCCAGTCTGTCTTTTGTGCAGTGAACGCAAAGCCCAGAGCGTAATAAACCTGAACATGAATTATCTGAACTTCTTCTTTTCTTTTCCAACAGAAGGAGGAAATTACTTGCTGCTAAAGATGTTCAGACTAGTCATTTTGCAAATGGTGCTATGAAGCTGATCAGGAAGGAATGTGTTGTAGCGTAATTGTCCTATTTCAAAGCATTAGTCTGTAATAACCTGCAGCACGGCTGTGCTTCATTGAGAGGGAGAAACTGTTACATCCAGCATGCACCTCAGTACATGCACATTCCACAGAGAAACACCCTTTTCTGCTAGTGCTGGAAGGCAGCCCATCAAACAGCTTAAGCCTTTTAGATCCTAATTTCAAGGCAGAGAGATAGCACTTGCTTCACTGGCTGCAGCTATTAGCTATTTCCAGTTATGACCCTTGTGATTAAGCCAAGCTCTGAGACCTCAAATCCTTTTCTAAAATAGAGACTAGCTTTTGTTCAACAACATCGTAGGAAAACACTTTCTGGCATCAGACCAAAGGAATGTTTAAGTGTTAGCTTTTCAAAAGCTATCTTAACTCAATCAAGAAATCTCTTTGTTTTGTTACAACAGGAAACATGTTATGCTAGGCTGCCACTTGTAAGAGCTATAGGTGGAGAATACTTCCCTTCCTCACTGCTGGAATCCATATCCTTGAGTATTCATTTGTTTGCAACTGCAGAAAGTTGGTCCCGGATCCTTCCCAGACCTTCTAACATAGTGTCCAGGGTTTCTTTGCTCAGTTCCACAGTCAGTGCAGAAACAACAGGACTATTTCCACATAAGGCAACATCTTCCTGCATCTGAAAATAGGAATGCAGACATTAGCTGATGAAAAATTTATTCATGTGTTTTTTCAGCACCATTATGAAAATCAGCGTTTAATAGCTAGATTAAGAAAAATGGCTTAAATTTGGCATCCAGCTCCATTCTGAAGGACCACAGCACATTTTCTAAGCTGTGTGCCTCGCTTATGAAGCATGCTCCCACTGACAGTGTGCAAGTAAGCATAGACTGCCATGGGTACAGGGAAATCTTTAAGAGACTCATAGCAGGAAGCCACATCCATATCAAAAACATCTTAGGAGATACTGCATAGGATACTTCACCCCATCCCACACACAGAAATTAGGGGTTTTTTTTTCCCCCATCTCTCCTGAAACCCACTCATCGCACTTTTACTGGTTGGGGAGATCCAGAACTCTGTAGAATATAAAGCAGCAAGTTCAGCTATACTCCCCAAATGATAGATATGGCCACTGAAAGAAGTTATTAGTAATCAAAAGTAATTTCCCAACTAATGCAGTCAGCTAAACATGCTGATGAGTGGCTTAGACTTAAAGGGAGATGACTTTATAATTTATCTTCATTTTTTCTGTAGAGAGCAATGGTGAGCAGGAACAAATACACTGCGTTCTCGCATCCTCATGCAAAGAAAACTCTCCCTTGCAAGAAAAAGAGGGCTTTCACCAGAGACATTATTCCCAGGGTCTTTGGTATTTCAAAGATCATCTCTGGTTAACTGCCCATCAGGCAATAGGGCAAGCACCAGTTACCTGTCTGCACTGGTTTGCACTATCAGTGGTAAGTCAGGTGTTGGACTTGGTTTTATCCTGTATCCTTTACAGCCACTGACATTACCTTTAATTGAAGCAGGCAAGTAGGAACTGCCATTCTGCTGATGCTGTCTGAAGATGTCTTGATGTCCACCCTCCAGTCCATGTCGACCAGCCGAGGCAGGGAGACTGAGGCATTAAAAAATGGGTCTGTTAGGCCTGACAGCACGTGACGACACCAGACCCCGGAACCTCTGACTACCAGGATGTACATACTTCTCCACTACTGGCCCTGGGAAGCATACAACTTCAGTGCTCCTACCTGGTTTCATATCATTTTTACTCTGCAAAAAAGTAGTTTCTGAAGGCCTCCTCATGACACTGGAAGGACAAACAGGGTTCTCCAACCATCACATACAAAGATAGTACAGTGCAAGACAAATATAGGTAAATTCACAGAGCAGCTGGGAGGAGAGCAGTAGCTATCCACGTTTTTATGCTAACACAGATCCGTCAGTTGGAATATCTGTTCTTTAAATCACTTGCCTTGGTCCCTGTGTAATATATGTCAGATATTTCATTAATACAATACTAAAATAATCCATTTCCTAGAAGACAATCTCAGGCTAAATATTCTTCTAATGAATAGAAAGACATGAGTGTCAGAGCAAAGCTCCTGAGTGGTGCTCCAAGAGCTTTGCCTCTGGGTTGTGAAGAGCTAGCTAGTGTGTTACGCTAGTGTGTTACACTTGCTGTCATTTCCTCGAATGCATGATAGTGTCAAGGATACAGGAAAAAGCATTACGTGTCTTGGTAACACTAGAGCATTGTTTAATGTAAGCAACTGCTTTATTTATTGTATTAGCATTACACAAGTTTATTCCCTTTACATGTTTATAGGCTATGAAAACTTTGAGGGACAGTGTATTTCCAGGTCTTGCCATACTGTTTAGCTGTTGGGCATTATCTCCTCTGCAGGCAAAGAAAAGGGTAAGGAAGATCCATGCAGACCTCAGAGTAGTCTATTATGTACCAGTTCTCATTTGTAAGCCTCCAAGTACTACAGTTGTAAAGAATACCTCTTGGGGAGAAAAAGTATTGTAGCTGCATGGAACACCTAACTGGGATGTAACTCATTGCCTGTGATACTGTTGTTAAGAGTTTGCATTCTTTAATTACATCACAGTTTAGAAAGGTGAGAAAAAAGAGTTATGAATATATGCAGTGTACTTTCTGATACCTGGAAGAGAAAGAATGCAAAGAATTGACTAGATGTGCAAAGATAAGGTATTCCCCAATATATATATCTCTCCTTACATTGAATATGGACATGACTTTATGACTTAAATGGGGAGGTCAGAGTGCTTCACTTTCAAATGCTTGCAAATAATTAATTGCTGTACATTGCACTTTGGAAGGCAGCAACACATGGAGCATTAAATGGAATTGCTTGAGGACTGGAAACAATTTTGCACAGATCTAAATACAAGCTTTTTGGCCTCTGCTAAGCTCTGTGATGCTGCAGTCATACAGCTTCATCTAAGGCAAATGGGTGTATCCCTGTGCTACATTAAGAAAACACATTGTGATGCACTATTCTAAACAATGACCTCGGGAAACATTAATTGTATCGAGGTATGAATTACTACTTACTCTGACTCGCTTGTGCTTCATTCCTCCAAGCAGAGCTGTGAAAAAGTGAAAAAAAAAACCCCAGTATCAGCAGTGCTTGGCGGGGGGAGGGGGGAAATGAAAAGAAAAAAGGTAATGAAAGCATTTAGACTGGCTTATCCCTGACAGAAAGGTCACCAGGGCTGCAGCAGTAAGCAGGGGTGAGAAACTGCTTATGCCAGAGTGCCATGGAAAGGCTGTCACTGGTGATGGTAGGCAAACTGGTGACCAACTATTACTTCTTTGTAAGTACAGCTCACTTACACCGCGTACCTTTCTCCCAGGTTTTATCAAAGTGATGGGCGTGCATGCAAAATTGCTATGCTTTGCCACCACCTCACATATGTTCTACCACATACAGTGCGTCTACACCTAAGCCAAGGTGGTAAGTGGACGGGCATCTAGATACTACCCGAGCAGATTCTGTAGTGCTGAAATCTAGCCCTCAAAGTTTTATCATTTTTCCACCACACGGATGAATTGTTAGGATAAAAGGGAGTTTGCCTTATGTGAATGAGTCCCATACCCATTCCAAAAGTCGTGGAAAAACCCTCTGTGCCCATGGCTGTGTTTTGTTTGACATTCTAGTCAGATGACGTATTTCATTCAACTCTGCTCATCCCAGCCTGTGTGATTATGCCCAAGGCACACACAAAATTAATATGAGGATGAGGCTTTGAGCAACCTAGTCTAATGGAAGGTGTCCCTGCCCATGGTGGGGGTTTGGAATTAGATGATCTTTAAGGTTCCTTCCAACCCAAACCATTCTGTGATTCTATGACTAGAAACAAGACTTTGCATGCTGCCAGCTATCCACATATCAAACCAGATATATTGGCTTTAACTTTCCAGCTGAGACCAAATGGCAGGTGGGTAGCACTCACATATTCTCCAAGATTATTTTAGTCAGAAGGTTTTTCAGATTTTGGTGGAAGTTTTCAGGAAAGAGTGCGAGGATATCTTCTGCACTTGTCAAGCCCCGGTACACGACGTGCCTGGTGAGGTTGTGCAAAGCAGATACCAGCTGTAGGAAGGGAAGAGGAGGAAGGGCTCTGCTGGGTTGAAAAGCATTACATGCAGCACAGGATGAGCCTTCAGTAGCCAGGAGAGACACAGCTTCTGCAGCGAGACCGACCCCACCAGGGTCTTGGACATCCAAGTGCTGCCTGCCAGCCTTAACAGGTAGGGAGCTCAGATTCAAGCTGTCCTCCAGCGTGCATGCCTCTTTCCTTTTGCCGCCCTGTAAGGCCACTCCGGGCAGTGCCTCCGAGGGAGGATCGCTTTTACCGAGCACGTTTCGTTCCCGCAGCGGCCACGGTCCCTGGGAGTCCCACGGGGCCGCGCATCGTCCAGAGGGCCTGTGCCAGCCCCGTACTGGCGCCGCTGCGGGCCGCTCCTCCCCTCCCTCCCGCACGGTGAGGCCCAGCCGGCAGCTCCCGTCCTCCCGCTCCTTCGTACGGGGCCCGGCGCTGTCCCGCCCGGTCCCACCTGCTCTGCTTCCTCGGGGTCGGCGGCGAGGCCGGGGCAGGCGCGCTGCGCCAGCGGGCCGAGGCTGGCGGGCGGGCTGGAGAAACACTCCTGGCACAGCTGCCGCACGGCGTCCTTCGACGGTGCCTGGCGGGGAGCAAAGCGGGGGATGCTCAGCCGCGGCCCGGGCGATGCGGCAGCCGCCGGCCCGGGCGCCCCGTCCCCCAGCGGCTCGGGAGACCGCTCACCTTCAGTAGGCTCTGCAGCGCGGCGAACTCCCCGTCCCGCAACGCCGCCATCTTGGCGCTGTCAGCTGAGACGGGCGCCGAGTTCCCCGTGACGCGCCGCCGCCATCTTGGCGCTGTCAGTGAGGCGGGCGGGCCCGGGGCGGAGCGGGCCGCGCGCTGTAGGCCTGCCCTCGAAGGGGAGCGGTTCTTGCAGCCACAAGGCTCGGCACGGCGCCCGGCCTGCGGGAACCCTGTGACTGTCGGGGCTGCTGCTGAAGACCGGCTGAACATGAGCCAGCTTGTGCCCAGGCAGCCAAGGGGGCCAACAGCATCCTGGCCTGTATCAGCAACAGTGTGGCCAGCAGGGCCAGGGCAGCGATCATCTGCCTGTACTGGGCACTGGTGAGGCTGCGCCTTGAGTCCTGTGTTCAGATCTGGGCTGCTCACAACAAGAGAGACATCGAGGTGCTGGAGCGGGTCCAGAAAAGGGCAACAGAGCTGGTGAAGGGTCTGGAGCACAGGTCTGATGAGGAACAGCTGAGGGGACTGGGGTGTTCAGTCTGGAGAAGAGAAGCCTCAAGGAGATATCATCATTCTGCAACTACCTAAAAGAAGGATGGAGAGAGGATGTGGCTGGCCTCTTCTCCCAAGTAACAGGTGATAGGACAAGAGGAAATGGCCTCAAGCTGGGCCAGGGGAGGCTTAGATTGGATATTAGGAACAATTTTTTTCCCCAAAAGGGTGATCAGGCATTGGAACAGGCTGCCCAGGGAAGTGGTGGAATCACCATCCCTGGAAGTGTTCAGAAACCTTGTAGCTGAGGCCTTTAGTGACATGGTTTAACGGTGGTCTTGGCAGTCCTGGCTTAGTGGTTGACTTGATGATCTTAAAGGTCTTTTCCAACCTAGTTGATTCTATGACTCCAACAGAAAATCTAGATTTCTAAGGACTTACTAGTCTTAAAAATACCAGTGAACTTAGAGAAACCGTAACAGCCTCCTCAACCGGGAAGACTGAGCTGGCTTGGAATGTGCAAACACTTGAAGCAGAGCCAGCTGCATCAAAAGAAAAGTATTTTGCTGGTTCCAAAGCACAGGAACCTGAGTGATTAACGGAAAAACTCACTAGTGCCTTTGTGCTAATGTAGCTGCTCTTAACACAATCTCAAAAGTACAGAGACACCTTTAGAACAAAGATCTGTTTCTAAATGGTAGCTGTTTCAGCTGCTTCTGATCTCTAAATAGACACAAGGGTCTCACCCCTGCTGACAGCACTGCAAGCCAGGAGGCATGTGGGCCTGTAACTCAAAACATCCCACATCCAAATGTCCTAAAGAGCTTGTGGGGAGCACATCTTGTCTGTGTTTTCCAGCTATAACAACTGGACTGAAGGAAAAAAGCACTACGTTGCTGTAGTTTTTGCTAGATAGTAGTGATTATTTTTAAGGTTGCTGGTGAAGGCAATACCAGCAAAATACCCTAAGTATAAAATTATACATTAGTTCTTGTTATTTATGTTATGGGTACAGCCAAGGTTTTCACAGTTCATATGCAGAATGGAATAATAATAAATAATAACAATAATAATAAAAAAATAGTCCATAGCCCCTAAACTGTTTATCTACTTTGAGACTTGCTTATAAAAGAATACCAGTTAGAAGGTGGAAATTTTGTGTTCTCTTTTTGTTTCTTACTAGGTAAGGTAAGGAAAATGCGCATGAAACTTGGAAGATAGTGGTGCAGATCCAGCACCAGAAATCCCTGCGACAGCTGGTCTTCTGCAGTATCCCAGAAGAGCTCATCTGTGATGAAGTTTGCTGTGAAAACACTGGGGGGAAATGGATGGTAATTCTGAAAACAAACAAACAAAGAAAAAGACAAGGAAGCTTCTCTTCTATATTTTTTGGAAATTACGACAAAAAATTAAGTAGCTGTTTTAAATAGAGACAGGGAATTATATAATTATATTATATAAATATATAAATATATATTATATAAATATATATAATAATATAAATATTATATAAATGTAATAATATATAAATAGTATATTATATAAATATATAATTATATAAATAAATATGTACAGGGAAAAAACTTCTATTTACTTCTTTAGGAATGAGATCTGCATTGTTACCAACAGAGCAGAGATTTCTGCTAAGAATATTTATGGTATAACATAGTACCAATTCTTCCCTTAATAGTGATAGAATCCTACTACCATGGGGTATTTCTACAGCCTTTTTCCCGTTGATAGCTCTCAAATGGAGGGATATCTTTCACAATGGAAAGCATTAATATTATGGAATTATAAACGGAATGGAAAGTCATAGCCATAGGGCCAAGAAACAATATCTAAATTAAAACTGATGTTATGATGCAGATAAAGAAGGAACTCGTTTTTAGAGAGCTTGAAAAATAACCATGACATTCTTATGTATTTCCATTGCACTGTGATTAAATGCACCACAGCATGAAAGACTGGAAATAAATTTGGCCTCCACTATGTGAGAACTCTAATTGCTCAGTACCAGCAATTTTACACTGTGTTGTCTTTATTTGAAGTAGCTACTAGGAAGAATTCTAAAAGCATGCGGGGCAACAAGAATAATCTAATTTTAAAATTCACTCTAAAATTTCTCTGCATTGTGAGGGAAAATATTTAATCTCAAAGCAGATTTCTTTTTTCTGTTTTCAAAAAAATAAATAATGATTTGACCTTGTCTTGCTTATGGATCAGAATTAAAGGGAGGGCAGGGACATGGGACATTACAGTGGGGATCCCTACCATGGCAGGGAATTTAGAACTGGATGAGCTTAAAGGTCCCTTCCAACACAAACCATTCTATTATTCTATGATAAAAAAACCCAACACAAACCAAACAAACACCACCACCCGCCCTCCCCCCCCAGAAAATACCCAATAGGGATCTTTTCTTGTACCTTTTTCCTTTACTTCCATACATTCATGTCACAAGGTGAGAAGCTAATACAATGTCAGCAGCATCCTAATGCTCATAAGGAAAAGCAGATTCCTAGTAGTAAAGTTGCTTATCCATTTTCAAATTGGAAGATGCAGGACTTAGCTCCTAAATTAATGCAGTAGAGATGTGACGTCAAGTATATGTTGGTTGAATTGGATGTAGACTGTGGTGACCAAGAGGAGAGCTCTGCCCCCAGCCAGGCTGCAGGTAAGCCCTGCAGTTTCGGGGCATAGGACACGGTCACCTGTATGCTTGTCAGCACTTACCAACTCCACAGGAGAGACAGCAAGAGGAAAGCCTGCTTATGCAGCACCTGCTACATTGCAGACTGATGCGTTAGCTTCAGAACATAGAGTCATAGAATCACAGAATGGTTTGGATTGGAAGGGACCTTAAAGCTCATACAGTTCCGAACCTCTGCCATGGGCAGGGACACCTTCCACTAGACCAGGTTGCTCCAAGCCCCGTCCAACCTGGCCTTGAACACTGCCAGGGATGGGGCAGCCACAGCTTCTCTGGGCAACCTGTGCCAGGGCCTCACTACCCTCACAGGGAAGAATTTTGTATGAGAATAGGTGAAAGATCAGTCACCGTTAGTTTAAATTACAGCTCAGTAAGTAAAAGAATTCTTACTCCGTTATCAATGAATTGCTGGTGTCATTCAGGCCCCTTTTGTTGCAGTTGCTGCCTTTTATTGGTTTGAAATGACAAGTATTAAAGGCTTATTTCTGCTTTACTAGCTAGGACTGTCTTTTCATTCTGTGTTAATATCGGAGAACATTATCATAGAATGGTTTAGGTTGGAAGAAACCTTAAAGATTTATCTAGTTCCAACTGGCTAGTTCAAAGAAGTCCAGGTTTAAGTTCTAAGAAATAGTGATGAAATCGTTAAGCCTTGATTTATTTGAAGAATGCCTTGATCACACATGTAATTGCAACAGAAAACAATCGAAAATCAGTTTATTTCTCTGATTGTTTTGAGTGGCTTAAAACTCAGAAAAGATGAGGTATACCACATACACTCAGAGAAGCCTCTAGTAATGCTTCAAAACAGAAGAGCAGGATTGTAAAAACTAATAAACTTGAATATAAATTATATCCCTCTTTCTTCCACTAAAGCTCTACCTCATCACAATTTAAATTACCATGCTTAACTTACCAGGGCACCATAAGAGTAAATGTCAAAATAAATATTTTAAAAATGTCCTTCTGTGTATTATTAACACCACCATGGACTGTTAAAATTATAGGGGTCTTTAAAACATAATTGATTTTTTATTATTTATCTGCTGTTGCCACTTGGTTCACTTCCTTGGGTGTAAGTAGTAAATCCCCAGAGGGGTGTTTCATGTCTGTGTAAAGGTATATTAGATGCTTTGCCTCTGGCCTTTTAGAAATAGTACCAATGCAGCTGTGTTTGTGCATCTGTAATTTCAGGACTTGAGCCAGCCTCTCAAAGAAGCTTCCTCTTGGCAGCCTGTATTTTACTGTCATCTTCAGAGCTTTGTGAAATATCTGATAGCAGTGACTGGGCTGTGTGAGGCAACAAATGCTGTGGACTATTCATCTGCTCTGTCATGGAAATTTCTATCTCAAATTATTCGGAGGTAAGAGGTGTCATTCAGTGTCTTGAACATGTCATGGCCGCCCAGTTGTGTTCGCAGCCTCTGTGCCCGCGTGTGTGTGTGTGCACACACACACAGGGAATAAGGGCTCTGATGAGGACTCCTATGACTGTCAGTACTAACCAAGCTGGCCTGAGATGGCCATCAGCCTCATAGACATATAGTCATTTTCTAATCAGGGAGTAACACAGTTTCTTTACTTGATATCTATCACAAACTAAGAGAGCATTGTTGTAAGAGGATTTCTGTAAGAGCTGCTTAATTTTATGCTTCTATTTCTATTCATAGAATTATAGAATCACAGAATGGTTTGGGTTGGACCCCCATGTTTTTCTCCTCAGAGCTGCTTTCAATCCATCCTCCACCAGCCTGTAGTTGTGCTTGGGATTGCCCCAACCCAGGTGCAGGACCTTGCACTTGGCCTTGTTGAACTCCATGAGGTTTGCACAGTCCCACCTCTCTAGCCTTTCTAGGTCCCTCTGGATCCCATCCTTTCCCTCCAGTATGTTGACTGTACCACACAACTTAGTGTCATTGGCAAACTTTCTGAGGATGCACTCAATCCCACTGTTAGGCATTAAATAATACTGATCTCAATACCAAGCCATGAGGCATACCACTCATCATTGGTCTCCACCCAGACATCAAGCTGTTGACCACAACTCTCTGAGTGTGACTATGCAGCCAATTCCTTATCCACTGAGTGGTCCATCCATCAAATCCATGCCTCTCCAATTTAGAGAGAAGTGACAGTGTCAAATGCTTTGCATAGGTCCAGATATATGACGCCAGTCACTCTTCCCTTATCCACCAGTGCTGAGGCCCCATCATAAAAGGTCACCAGATTTGTCAGGCACTGTTTGCCCTTAGTGACGCCATGTTGGCTATCACCAATCACCTTTCTGTATTCTATGTGCCTTAGCATAGTTTCCAGGAGGACCTGCTCCATGATCTTGCCAGATCATGTGCCTTAGCCACTTCATCTGACAGTTCACTCAGGACCCACGGATGCATCTTGTCAGGCGCTATGGACTTGTGCACCTTCAGGTTCCTTGGATGATCTCTAACCTGATCTTGTCCTACAGTGGGTGGTTCTTCATTCTCCCAGTCACTGCCTTTGCCTTCTGTGTCTTGGGTGGTGTCGCTGGAGCTCTTGCTAGTGAGGACTGGGGCAAAAAAGTCGTTGAGTACCTCAGCTTTCTCCATGTCCTGGGTGACCAGGTCTCCTGTTTTGCTTATCGGGGAGGTACAGTTTCTTTCATCTTTGCTGTCGTATGTACCTGAAGGAACCATTCTTGTTACTTTCTATGTCCCTAGCCAAGGCCCTGCACTCCTAGGCCATATCCCCATAACCTCCCCAGGATACACATCCCTGCCTCCACTGCCTACGCATTTCAGTTTTGTGTTTGATATGATAGCCACAGTTTCTTCTTCCTGAACCCATGAGGCTCAGGAGAACCATATTTTCACAAAGAAAGCCCAAACTCAGATTTGGCCAAACCGTAAATATTTCATTTCACTTTAGCCTCTGACAGCCTTTGATGTCCATGTTGCTATTCTTCTACAGGAGTCAACATAAGTTTCCTTCTGATTAAGAAATGGAACAGGCTGGGAACAACTAGCTACACCAAGGTGAAATCAAAAGTATATTTTCAGAGCTGTGGGAACCCTGAGCCTGTAATGGCAAGGGGCATGGAGCAATAAGCATGAGAGAGGTGCTGTTTGGAGCTGAAAACAAAACAAAAACATTTTGCATGTGTCCTTTCACGTTTTATGGCTATGGTGATTTATGGTCTTTTCCTCTCAGTAAATTGCAGAACACAGCTTGCAAAAACCCCACCCTCTTAGGACATGCTATATTTAATCCTGCACCCTAGATACGTAGTTTGATGTGTTCTCTGAATCTTTTGCCATGCTGAGAAGAGCACCTAAGCGTTGGTAGGCTTGTTGTTTTGTTTCCTACTGACTGGTACATCCGGCAAACAATCTGACTTCATTCTTTGTAGCCACAATGATACCATTGTACAATACCACAGATCAGTGTCATCTGATGCATGGTTCCTCATAGTACCAGCAGCTGAATTGAAGGGCTACTGAGAAGTGTCATAGCCTTAAAAAAATTATGTGGTCGAACTTAGAATTTGTTTTGTTTTGCTTTGTTTTGATAGCTGTTGCTTAAATTAGGCTCCCCAGTATTTCTTGATTAAAAATATCTTCTTCTGACATGGTTATAAAATTACCTTAGTTGAAGGGTAAACCCAGTGAGTCTGTCATCAACCCCAGGAAGTCACTCATTGTCTTATAGCTCCTGATGTTGCCCTGTCAGTGGAGTACTTGGTTGCTTTTCCACAGGCTGTGTATCCTCACTGCAACAGACTGTATTGTCAGAAGAGTCACTATCTGGGGCTTGTCAATATACGGTGATGTAACATGCAACTTCATTATGCAGTGACACAAACACCATTGAGCCAAAGCGCTACTTTCAAGGAAAATTGCTTCCACCAGTAAAAATAATGTTTAAATCAACAGAAACACTGTTTTTTGGTAGTAAGGCAGCTTCATGTCAGCAACAAATCTGAATCAGCATGTCTTGAAATGAAACGCTGAATTCTCGTATCATCTCTGCTCTGGAGACAGCCTGAGAGAGCTGGGCTTGTTCAGCCTGGAGAAGAGAAGGCTCCGGGAAGACCTTAGAGCAGCTTCCAGGGCCTAAAGGGGCTGACAAGAAATCTGGAGAGGGGCTTTTGACAAGGGCCTGTAGTGACAGGACAAGGGGGAATGGCTTTAACCTGACAGAGGGGAGATTGAGATGAGATATTAGGAAGAAGTTCTTCCCTGTGAGGGTGGTGAGGCCCTGGCACAGGTTGCCCAGAGAAGCTGTGGCTGCCCCATCCCTGGCAGTGTTCAAGGCCAGGTTGGATGGGGCTTGGAGCAACCTGGTGTAGTGGAAGGTGGCAGGGGGTTGGAACTAGGAGGTCTTTAAGGTCCCTTCCAACCCAAACCATACTGTGATTCTGTGATAAGTAAATGTTAAACAGTGTTTGGAGAAAGTTTCAGTACTTTAACTCGGTACTGAAAAATATGCTTCACTTTCAACAAATCATACTAGTATTATTTTTTTTTCTTAAGCAGAAGGAAACAGGAAGCATAACTCTTTCAGTATCACCACTGACTCAGATTTGATTCAACTAGGAAAGAAAAGTCTGTAGTAAAAAAACCCATTAAAATCCCCTTTCCTTCCTGGAGCAGGAAATGTAAAAATAGGAATAGGCTACTTCCAAATCCTGCTAAAAGAGGTGAAAATGTCTCATTTATTTGCAGAAAAAAGAAAAAAAAAAAAGGCTCTGCCTTGGTTTGGAAAAGGCAAGTGTAATGACCTAACCATTTTCAGATATGAATATGCAGCATCTTAAAAAAGCTCTTTCTGAAGTGACATTGAAAACACTGAAGCACACAGAGATTTGCAATAGCAGCCTTGATTTTCAAGGCTGCTATCGCAACCTCCAAAACAGTGTCAATCAATTCAATCAATCTGTGAACTATGAACCTCTATCGAGCCATAAGATATAAGAGTACAGGCAGTGCAATACTTGTTGACTTCTGACTGTTTGAAGCCAGTGAGCAGTACTGGTACTCCAGTTAGCATCTCCAGTTACAATGGCTGTGATTATAAATGTAATTTAATTTTTCTAAAATCACAGCATTTTATTAACTGTCAGGTGCATCATTTATTGAGCTCCTAATTGACAAACACTAGTATTACATAAAATGTTCTAGAGAATCACCACTTACAAAAGGTTGAGAACTTATTTTCTTTTAGCCCAGGTTTAGGCTTGGATGTTGATCCTTAGTTAGAAACTTTCTGTTACAACTCTCTTTCTTTTGGTCAACTTGAAGCCACAGATTGAAAAATGGATGCCTTAATTTTCCACATGTTGAAAAGAAGCTTCATGTTCAGAAGACTCACTAATCCAAATGATTTGAGGTGAGCCTCAACAACTGTGCAGTTCCAACTCCAGGCATTTTGAAGTGGCAGCCTCAGGGTCGAAATCTCCTTCTGCTGGAGGCATGAGAATCACTCTATTTGGATAGCCATTCGCATTTCTCAACATAAGGAAGCAGGAGTTCTGAATTTTTTAGGTCTGATGCACGGCCAGCAACTTGACTAAAGAAGCACTCATATTTAGGGGGACTCGAACAGGTACACCTCTCTCAAAATGCTGAGGCCAACCCTCCTCCCATCTAGAGCAGGAATGTTTCTTGCAGAATACTTCCTTGGTTGCATCCAGCAATCTCCACTCACCTTCTTCTGCAAATACAATCTACATGATTGACTGGAACTGAATCAACACCCCCAGATTAGGGCACAGGATACAGGAGAATTTTATTACGAGTTGGGTTTCCTGGAGGGAAGTCCAGCTAAAGAAGAGGCTTGCGTTCTCCTCAGTCTATTGTTCAGTCAGACTTGGACTGTGGCCTTTTCTGTTTATTTATTCTGACAGTCCATCTCCTTGCATACCAATCTGTATGTGTACAGTAAACACTGGAAGCTCATTCTAGTGGTAATAATGCATTGCAGCAAAAAGAATCCACATCTTGCCAAGTCAGCTGCTCATCTTGGTTGGTCCTGCCCTCTTCTCTGCTGCCAGGCCTGTGCAAAAAAGGTAGGTGCAGGCAGTCTGTATCCTGTGCATACAGACTGTCATTCCTCTGAGCACTGCTGCATCCTGCAACTTTCAGCAGATGAAAAAAATACCTTTATGTTAGCAAAATGCCTTTTTCAAAGGTAGTGGAGGTGACAGAAGATTTCATTGCTTAAACTTACATATTTATAACAGAGGAAGTTAGTTGAGTTTTGTTTTTTGGGGTTTTTTTGGTTAATTTTATGACCATTGTGTGTAGAGAAGGGGGCAATATGGAATCAGATAATGGCTAATTAGAATTGACTTCACTGACTTTGCAGTTAAGTCTATGGCTATGTATTTGGCATCAATATAGTTTAACTTTTGTTTACCCAGATATTTCTCTTTGCTTCCTCCCAGGAATGTATGACATCCTTGTGCCATGGAGTTTTCCACATCAAGACATCTGCCCTTCACAGACTTTGGAAAACATAGATGTGAAAATAAATTCAACCACATCTGTAATTGTAGAGAAGGAGTGATTGAAGTGCAGGGAACACCTCTTGTCAACTTTTAGCTAATACAAGTAAAAATAGTGGTGGTGATTTCTGAGAAAAGTCACTTTTCCATATGTTTTTCTTGTTCCCGTGGTCCATACAAGGCATCTACTGTTAGAGGCAAAAAAGGGCTTAAGCCCTCCATATGTTACATTGCCTGGTAACCAAATGCAAGCTTGCTGGGGTGCCCGCTAGCCTGCCTGAGCTGAGATTTATGCAATCAGACAGGGTACCTATTTCCAGATGTCTGTAACAATTGTACAGTTAGACTAAGCAAGCAACTCGCAGTGGTAGAACTACTAATTTGTAAACAGGTTGATCATTTATGGTGAAAATGATCATCATGAAGATGCTCCGAGGGCTGGAGCCCCTCTCCTATAGAGATAGGCTGAAAAAGGTGGGCTTGCTCAGCCTGGAGAAGAGAAGGCTCCAAGGAGACCTTAGAGCAGCTTCCAGTGCCTAAAGGGGCTGACAAGAAATCTGGAGAGGGGCTTTTGACAAGGGGCTGTAGTAACAGGACAAGGAAGAATGGCTTTAGGCTGACAAAGGGGATTTAGATATTAGGAAGAAGTTCTTCCTCCTCTGCCACTCCATCTCTACTCTCACCCTGTGAGGGTGGTGAGGCGCTGGCACAGGTTGCCCAGAGAAGCTGTGGCTGCCCCATCCCTGGCAGTGTTCAAGGCCAGGTTGGATGGGGCTTGGAGCAACCTGGTCTAGTGGATGGTGCCCCTGCCCATGGCAAGGGGTTGAAACTGGATGAGCTTTAAGGTGCCTTCCAACCCTTCCAACCCGTTCTGTGATCTGTGATTCTATAAAAACATATCTGTCAGACAACATGTAGCTGCACTTGCTTTTGCCTCTCACTTCCAGAATCCCCTGTCTAGACCTGAACATCACTTCTCCCTCACTGAGCAACTCTATGCGCTAGGTGCAGCCTGATACATTGTCTTCATAAAGCACGTTTCCCAGGTGCAGGTGAACACCACAGTCTCTTTGCATACATGTGCCTCATTTGGTAGACTTCCTGGCCGACGATGCGATGCCATGCTAGCCCATGCATTGCTTTACTGAAGTCTCATTAAAGCAGTTTTTTTCCACAGTTCAGGACTGTGCCTTTCCTTAGCCATGACCTAGCAGATGAACTTGTTGTTGCAGAGGGAGGATGTGAGAAAGGATGCCTGCCCAGGGCAGGGCATGGTGCATATGGATCCGGTGGGTAATAATTCAGGGTAAATTACAGTTTACTTGGAATGTTTTTGCCATTATGATTTCAAATGTTTCAACAAGGTGTGAAAATGGTAGGGAAAGGAAGGAGGGAAAGAGGGAAGGAAGGAAAAGAGGCCTACAAGAAATCTGGAGAGGGACTTTTTACAGGGGCCTGTAGTGACAGCACAAGGGGGAAAGGCTTTAACCTGACAGAGGGGAGATTGAGATGAGATCTTAGGAAGAAGTTCTTTCCCCCTGTGAGGGTGGTGAGGCGCTGGCACAGGTTGCCCAGAGAAGCTGTGGCTGCCCCATCCCTGGCAGTGTTCAAGGCCAGGTTGGACGGGGCTTGGAGCAACCTGGTCTAGTGGAAGGTGTCCCTGCCCGTGGCAGGGGGTTGGAACTAGATGAGCTTTAAGGTCCCTTCCAACCCAAACTATTCTGTGATTCTATGATGTGTTGAATATTTTTGGTTGCAAAGCCCGTGTTGGCCCTGTGTCTGTTCTAGTGAGCTGGCACTACACACACACAGAGTCTCAGGTCTTCTTTATGAATGGCTGAAATTCCAGTCTTGTTTGGCAGAAGGGTAAGTTCCACATGAACAGTCTCTGTGGAGAGGTTTTGAAAATAAATCAAAAACCTGAGAGACTGAGAAAAATTGTGAGAACTGGAGACGCATCAAACCAATTTGCCCAGCGCTGTTGAGATACGACTCTCTTCCACACAAACGCAGAGCCCTAGACACAGATTCCACAGCTAGTGTTCAAACACCACGTTAGCTCTCTGGAGGAGAGCATGTCTGTACACAGAGCCACTTGGCCACTGTACAGTATTGCTCGTAAGCAAAATGAACACGTTTATGGGATTCTTTAGTATGGCAATCACAAGCTGAATTCCACTAGTGCATAGACCCTACTGGCTTGCTGTGACTCCTCCTATGCAGAAGGTTGATACAGTTTTCACCATCATTTAAGCAGCACTTTTAGCATCTTATATCCTTCCTCGTGCTTTATGGTGCTTTTGTGGTACAAACGCTGCATCTGATAACAATAGATAATTTGGGATCAGAGACATCTGATAACATGGAAGAATATTCTACGAAGCTATCTTTCACTTTACCATCCACGTAACTAGCACAAGCTGTGCTTATTCCGGGTATTTGCATCTTACTCTGTATATTCAAATGCAGTCCAACTTTCAAATGCACCCATTTGTGCGCCTCAACCTCTCTAGTTTAATCCTACAGTATAATGTCACTGTATACATCACTTCTATGCCAGAAATCACTGACACTCCTATGCCAGATAAGAGCATCTATTCAAGGTGTTTAACTGGTTATAACTCACTAATTCTGCCTGTCCCTTTCTCTGTGTAGATAGATAAACTCTGAATGGACGAAGGTTTTCTTCTTTCCCCTGTTATCTCCCAGCCTTCTTCCCCACAGCACAACCTCATTCTTGGACAGACAAAATAAGATTTCTTAGCCACTAAAGGCATCTTCCAGTTTGGCTCAGCATCAGGAGTGATACATCTGGAAGAAATGACCTGGCATTTACAGTGGGAGTCAAGAGCAGATGAGTTAAGAAGCAATAAGCTGTAAACCCGTAAATTCAGACTGTGGCACCCAGCTGCCTTCTGTAGTTCCTCCCTTCCTCAAGGAAGGCAGGGTCACCTCTGGAAGGTGAGGCCAAGTTGGCAGCAACTGTGCCAAATGGTTTGGCACAGCATATGCCACTTGACAACAAATCAGAAGCCTGCTCTGAAGGGAAAAGGCATGTATGCTCATCATCCCACCAACTGTGGGATGGCTGGGAGGGTTCAAGTCTTTCCCACATTCTTTCTGCATGTAAACATAGACAGAGCCACTGTGGTCACTTCTGGGGTGACACATGATTTCTTCTTGACCCCTGACTAAACTGCTTTGTGTGTCAATCAGCTCAGGAGGTGAACATGTCCTTCTGCTGCACCCACACAGATTTGTTGGTTTCATCTGGCTCTGAGAGCTACAGCAAAGTGAGGATACTGATTGCACTTAGGTGTTTTAAGGAGAAAAGCCTATTTTTTCTCAGTGAGGGAGCTCTGGCTCCAGAAGTGGCTTTCACCATGTAAGAATGCTTCTGTTCCACAAAGCAAGTGAGGTGTAGGAAGTGAATATCTAAAGGAGGCCTACAAAAAATCTGGAGAGGGACTTTTTGCAAGGGTATGTAGGGACAGGACAAGCGGGAATGGCTTTAACCTGAAAGAGGAGAGACTGAGATGAGATCTTAGGAAGAAGTTCTTCCCTGTGAGGGTGGTGAGGCCCTGGCACGGGTTGCCCAGAGAAGCTGTGGCTGCCCCATTCCTGGCAGTGTTCAAGGCCAGGTTGAAGGGGCTTGGAGCAACCTGGTCTAGTGGACGGAGTCTCTGCCTGTGGCAGGGGGGGTTGGAAGTGACCTTAAAGCTCATCTAGTTCCAGCCCCCTCTGCCACAGGCAGAGACTCCTTCCATTAGACCAGGTTGTTCCAAGACCAGTCTGTGATTCTGTGAAATAAAAGACATACTGAAAATCAGTAGACAAATCACAGGAAGTTGGGGATGAATAAACAAAGGCACCTTAGAAACCTGTAATTAGAACAGTGTGATTTGGCATCCATTCACCAGTAAGAGTCATCTAATACCTTGTGATTCACTTGTTTTGCAGTACGAAGGAGGTCTTACGTGCATACTCTTTTGGGTTTGCAGCTTTGAAAGACAATATAACCCAAAGCTGTTGCCAGCAAATAGCTGATATACATGAAATATCAGACCTCTCTGCAGCCGGTAACTGAGCCGTTGGTCACCTTGCCAAAATTACCTACTGCAGTGACCTCTTTACTGGCACAGCCTACAGATCCTAAATGACCTGAAAGTGAGCCCCAACAGTGCTGCTTTGGGGCTTTCCTCATACTAAGGGCACACACTGGGATTCTCTCGGGCTCTTCGGCTGATATGACTGTGTAATTCACACAAAAATTGGTCCAATTGCCTTTTTCTGATGCCATCCACAGGACAGAGTCAGGTCAAGCTCCTTTGGGGAGCAAGAGAAGTGTCATTTTTGTAACCTGGTTCATCTTCCATCACACAATGATGACTAGACCAGGTTGCTCAAAGCCCTGTCCACACTTCCTGGCCTTGAACACTTCCAGGGATGGGGCAGCCACAGCTCCACTGGGCAACCTGTGCCAGGGCCTCACTGCCCTCACAGGGAAGAACTTCTTCCTAATGTCTCATCTAAATCTACCCTTCTGTCAGGTCAAAGCCATTCCCCCTTGTCCTGTCCCTACCTGCCCTTGTCAAAAGCCCCTCTCCAGCTTTCTTGTCAGTCCTTTTAGGCACTGGAAACTGCTCTAAGCTCTCTCTGGAGCCTTCTCTTCTCCAGGCTGAACAAGCCTGAAGAAGAGAGATAACCAAAGAAGAAAGAGAAATAACAAAGAAGAAGAGAAATAACCCAAAGAAAAAGCCCTCCATTACCAAGCTGAAGGAGGATACAGCGACGAAGCAATTAAGGAGGTAAAAGAAACCATGAGAGGACCATCAGGGAAAACAAAAAGCAAAATGACAGCCGTGTGTTTCAAAAACGGCTGTCAGAGAAGACAGGCACTGCTCTGAGGATTGACTGAACTGTGATATTTGGAAAATGTGACATACCACTCACGCCTAAGGATAGAAACTAGATTGGAGAGGGTTTAGGATGGATGTACAGGATTCCAAGTAATTTATTTAAACATTCAGTTTACTGACCTTGGGGATGAAAGGCAAGAGGGAGATGGAGTGGATGGAGATGCTGGAGAGTCAAAGTCAGGAGTGGGAAGGAAAGAACAGTCTGTTTTGCTTGCTCGTGTGCTTTTGATATTTATGTTACTGTTTCCAGCAGAGGCCAACACAAGGAAGACTGGTTGCCACCGACTTTGCCTAGCTGTGGTTATTCGTGTGACTATAAAGTATCACACACAAGCGTGCTTTAGTTCTTTTCTTCATTTAGATCTTGTCTCCCCATGGGCTAGTTTGTCTTCTCTTCAAGGTTTGCCACTGACATGACAAACAGTGCTCTACAGAGGAGAAAGCTTTAGAAACACAGAAATTAGAGATGGAAAATTCCTCTGGAAAAGATCAACTAGCCCACTGTGCTTGGTAGGCCAAGGGATAAACATTGGCTTTGGGCTTATTTAAAATACCACAAGAAGTCGTCTCCTGGAGCAACTGCTCCACCAGGCAGTGGATTTTACAGCCAAGGCATTGTAAGGGTTCCCATCTTCAGCTTTTTGCCTCCTTTCAGCCTAGTTTCTCCTTCCTGATAATAATAATGCACTCAGCTCGGCAAACCTAAAGTTTTTCTCCCACAGTACCTACTTTTTGTAGCTGTGTGTTCTACATGTCATGTGTAGCTGTATTTAGCTCTTCCAACTCATATGACAGCATCTCTAAATCAGTCCTCACCAATTCTACTTAAAAAAAAAAAAAAAAAAAATCCTGTCTGTTTGCCGAATCATTTTTGATGTGAAGATGTTCAGGACTGAATGCAGTGTTCCAGGGGGTTTACACTACAATACCACTAAGAGGCCTTTGTTACAGTTTCTGTTTATGAGCTCTGCTATCCCATTGTTTTCTTGTTTCTGCTTTTCCCCCTGGTTCTGTCATCTCAAATTACAGGCCTGTCTAATTTTCTCTCTTCTGCTGTTGTAGGTCTCTTTCAGCATTACAGCTTCTGAGAATCATTCTTCCTGAAAAATAGGGATTTGAGTTATTTTTCAGCAGGTGTAGTATAGCTGCATTTTTCCCTGTGGAATTACATTTGGTTTCCTGAATATAATATGTGTCAGTGCTTTGACTTGTAAAATTAATAGACTTGTAAAATTAATATCCTGCGGCTTGGAGGTGCTTCCCTCCCTGCCCTTCCCCTCCCCAAGCCTGAAACCATAACAATGAATATTAAAATATAACTAAAGAAAAAGTAATGGTTTTAAATTCTCTTCACAGAACTTTTTTAAGCCTCATAGCATCACTGATACATGGAATTTTCTCACTACAGCCCCAAAAGGAAGATGAACCACATTGTTAAATAATTTGCACAATGCCACTGAGTACTGCCAGACTTGTCCTTGCTGTCTGAGCTGGGAGAGGAGGTTGTTGCTCCCAACTTGTCCCCAGCCATCTGCTCCACACTCCTCGTTGGAATCTGCAAGGTAACTTCAAGCATAGCTACTAGCTAATCCTTTGCTGTCCAAATCATCCACTTCAGTTGAAGTAAATTATTTCTTGCTTGGTTGTGTGCTCTCTCTCTCATTGGTCAGCTGGAGCAAATAAATGTTTTCCCAGCAGATGGAAAGGAAAAGAGAACGTTGGTGGAGAGGATAAGAATAAACTGAAGGATGTTGACCTCAACATGGTTCAGCTGCAAGCCTCAGCTCTTTGGAAATGAATGCCAGAATGAGGAATGCTCTTCAGAAATGATCGTAGAATCACAGAATGGTTTGGATTGGAAGGGACCTCAAAGCTCATCTAGTTCCGATCCCCCCTGCCATAGCAAGGGACACCTTCCACTAGACCAGGTTGCTCCAAGTCCCGTCCAATCTGACCTTGAACACTGCCAGGGATGGGGCAGCCACAGCTTCTCTGGGCAACCTGTGCCAGGGCCTCACCACCCTCACAGGGAAGAACTTCTTCCTAATATCTCATCTAAATCTCCCCTCTGCCAGGTTAAAGCCATTCCCCCTTGTCCTGTCACTACAGGCCCTTGTCAAAAGCCCCTCTCCAGATTTCCTGATGGCCCCCTTTAGGCCCTGGAAGCTGCTCTAAGGTCTCCTTGGAGCCTTCTCTTCTCCAGGCTGAGCAAGCCCATCTTTTTCAGCCTGTCTCCATAGCAGAGGTGTTTCAGCCTTTGGAGCATCTCCATGGCCTCCTTTGGACTCACCCCAACAGCTCCACATACCTCTTGTGTTGGGGGCTCCAGACTCTCTGCATTGCCCTCCTTATAGATCACGCTGTGGGTATTTTCCCAGAACTCATTTCTGGGAAGCAGATGATGCTGAAGACCCGATGGATCACACAGCTAAAGCAAAGGCGATACGTTGTGGATTCATCCCATCACTGAGTGCATCATAAAGCAAACCAATAAAAGGTCACATCTGTTAGTCACAACTCTTGTGGTTTGGCTCCTGTTGAAGCCCAGGCTGTGTGAGAACAGGACGTGTGTATGCTCAGGGCTGTCTTGCTGTAGAGCGTGCTGCTGAGAGGATGTGTGGTGTTGAGGCAGACTGTCGAAAACAAAATTAAGGCTGTAGCTATTTTTCACATATCCGTTCATTATATAAATGTCTGTAGCAACATTGTTGATGTTGTCAACTTGCCTGTTTTTCAGTTCTCTGAGGTGATGCTGCAGACTTGAACAAGGCCACAGAAGAGTCCTCTTACACAAAGCGCATGGCAGTCCATTTGCACCATGTATTGGCTTCAGAGCTGAGAGCAGGCATCTTTCAATTATCACTTGTCTGTAAGGCAAGTAGCTTGCTTTGAAAACAATATTCTTCTCTTTTGGCTCTCACAAAAGCTAAATGGGAAAAGGGGGCTATTAAAGGGTATTTTTCACATCTGTCAATCTAAACATAACTGTTTTCCCTTCAGATCTCTTTCACTGCAATCTTATTCCACTTGGGTAAGTTTTAGGGGCAGGATTTACCTAACTTTGAAAGCTAGGTGCATTTTGCATAATCTCAGATAGCTAAAGTTAGGTAAAATTAATCTCGCCTAAGTATTTTTATATCTCTCTGCTGGGCTAATGTTTCTATTTGTCTGTCTTGTCTGCCCTTGTATAATGTCTCCTCAGTACCATAAGGTAACTGGGAGCCCTCGCTCCCAGTGACAAGGACTCTCCACAGAAGCCTGACTTCTTCCTGTTGAGAAAATCAAAGGGAACTTCCCCCTTTCTCCCAATGCAGTGGCAGGGATCTGTTCAGCTCTTTCCTCCCTGTTATTCCACAAGTGGGAGTGCAGCCATGCATCAGGATGGTCACATTAAGTCTGTGTTGTGGCAGTGATGTCCCTAGGTGGTAGCCCTGAAGCTGAAACCACATGGGTATGATGGCTTTCTGCTCGTAAACCCAGAGCTCCACAAGTCTGCATGTGCAAGTATGTGTCCCACACCTGAAATGTGTTGTCAAGTTTTAATTCATAACCATGTGAGCTAAAATTTGGGGAAAGATGCCAACTTGTGTGCTGGTTTGTTGTCATTGGTTTCTTTCTCAGAATTTCTCTCAGATGGAGGGTGCCATCTTGAGCAGGTATGTCAGGTCACCATTCTCATCACCTGCACATTCCTTCGCTTGCCCATGCAGAACAGTTCAGCTATGATCAATCACATCCTTGCTTCTGCAGTCAATCTACCCATAGTGGTGGAAACTTCCCAGCTAAACCATGAGCCAAAAGTTGAGACTGCCACTCAAACTACACTTCAGCAACACTGTCTCTGAAATATTAATAAGTGTTGGCTTGAAAAGCAGGTGCAGAATTAATGAAAATATTCACTTTTAATTGTTAGTAGATTAACCGATTTTATGGCTGGATAGGTATCAACTGTCATTATACGCCACATCAGTCTGGGGTAGGAAGCGTGGTTTTGTACGTGTTCATATAGAATCATAGAATCACAGAATGGTTTGGCTTGGAAGGGACCTTAAAGATCATCTAGTTTCAATCCCCTGCATCATCTAGTCCCCCTCTGAGAAGCATCAGCTTTTCTCATTTTAAGATGCAACTTAGTTGTAAAGTTACAATTTGATTTCTCTTTACAAGCAGTTTAGTGGGTTACCAAGCAGCAGCAGTACCATTCATCAATTAATTCACAAAAGCCTCTTAAGCAGCTAGAGAAAATGATGCTATTTTACACATTTGGTCTGTCTCCTTTAAAGACTTAAAAATCTCAGCACATTAAATTAATGCGTAGCTCTCCAAAAGCTGGCATTACAATTTGAGTTACACATTCCATGCGACTGCTTGCTGATTGCAACTAATTGCAGCTTTTTAATCTCCTTATGGACTCAAATTACACTTTTTTTTTTTCTCCGGCAGTTTCCTGCCTAATACTGCTGCAGACTCTGACAGCCCAACAGAGCAAATTGCACGGGGCTGCGGCTGCCAGAGGAACCTTGAACTGTGAGATCAAAATAAAAGAAGCCCTATCTTTCCAATGGCACATCCACTTCCCCATGCTGCACATTTTATTGGCCATAATGACATGTTTCTTTATCAGTAGCTCAGTAAGAAGGCAAACTTCGTGCCCCAAGACAGGCCTGTGAGGAGCTTTTGGCAGGTCCAGCATCATAGAGCAGCTTCCAGTGCCTAAAGGGGCCAACAAGAAATCTGGAGAGGGGCTTTTGACAAGGGCCTGTAGTGACAGGACAAGGGGGAATGGTTTTAACCTGAAAGAGGGGAGATTGAGATGAGATCTTAGGAAGAAGTTCTTCCCTGTGAGGGTGGTCAGGCCCTGGCACAGGTTGCCCAGAGAAGCTGTGGCTGCCCCATCCCTGGCAGTGTTCAAGGCCAGGTTGGACGGGGCTTGGAGCAACCTGGTCTAGTGCAAGGTGTCCCTGCCTGTGGCATGGGGTTGGAACTGGATGAGCTTTAAGGTCCCTTCCAACCCAAACCTGTCTGTGATTCTATGATTCTGTGACCTCTTGGCCGACTCGGCGAGACCCCTAGCATCGACCCTGCACCGGTGCGGTGGAGACGCCTCATGGTGCCTGGGCCGGCCGCCCTGTCCCGGGAAGGGCCTCGGAGCTCCTCCATCCTTTCCTTTTATTTCTCTTTCCTTTCTTTCCCTAAAGGTCAGAAGAATTTAAACTTACTGACTCTGCCGGGACGGGCTTCCCCCACCCCTCAGCGCGGGGAGAAGCAGCCCCCTGAGGCCGGCCCCACTCCGCCTGGCCCGGCTGGGCTCGGCCCGGCCCGGCCCGGCCGCCTTTTGTCTGTGCTGGGAGGAGCCAGCAAGAGGCAGATTGTAAAAATAAAGGCTGGCCGACGGCCAGGAAGTGTAAAATCCTGGCCGGCTGGTGGCAATTTCGCCAGATCGCGGCGAGAAGAGGCAGCACGTCCGCTGGTCGGTCCGTCGGTCGGTAGCGGAGCGGCCCCCCCTCACCCGGCGAGGTGAGGCGCGGCCGGGCGCCGGTCTCCGCTCCGAGGGGGCTGCGCGGCGGCGGCGGTGGCTCGGCAGCGGTGCTGGCACCAGGAGGGAGCCGTTGGCCATGCGAAGGGGAAGCTTACCCAGTGGCGTCCTGCGGCAGGGAGCGGGCTGAGGCGGTCCCCCGACCCGGCCGTGCCTCTGGAGCAAAGCGCGGGCATAAAACTGGGTAAGTTCTCCTTTTAAAAATATAAAAAATAGACCCTCCGGCTCCGTAGCGCTGCCGAGTGAGTCATTTCCAAACGACATGGCTTGGTCTAACCCTTTCCCCCGCCCAGAAGGCACAATAGTTCTGAAACCGGGGATGAAGGGAAAGAGGTTTTTCTTCTTCCCTCTTTCTCTAAATAAATTGAACAAGCACGTAGCTGCTGCGAGACGATTCAAAAGCTGCGAGTAGCAGGCCGCCTGCCTAGTAAATTGAAGGGTAGCCCCATCCCTTTCTCTTTTCCCTGTGGCCTCTCCCCTGTGGTGATGCTCCGCTTGTCTCCCTGACTTGCGCTCAGAGCCTCTCTGCCCAGGAGTGTTCACAGTCCTTTTCCTTTTCGTGGCCATAACCTACTTTTCAGTTCCTTCAACTGCCAAACCCATCCCCTGCTACCTTCTTCTCTGTGGGACATTAGCCACAGCCACACGTTGTGCCGCTCAACACAGCTCCTGGCCATCCATACTCAAAAGAAAAGCCTGGAGCACAGCTCTATTTTTTCCCCTCCTGCGTTTTCCAGTCATATGATGGTTTGTTCATGGAAGTGGGCTGTCTCAACCGGAGGGATTTTTTGTTTGTCAGCAACAAGTGCTGAGCTTCTTATAGGCGATGCTGCAATTTTGTGGTGTGAAGGGTTTCAGTTATGCAGAACTCATTGCTACCTGCATCAGTACTCAAGAGCTGCTTACATCATGTGTATCGTGGTGTATGTGCATGCATGTTTAATGTATATACCCAAGATCTTACGTCACGATGAGGCAACATGCACAAGACACAGAGGCTGATGTGTAGTGTTTTCTGACCCAGATTGCCACAGTTGAGCTGTGCAGTAGTCCCTAATGGTATCATCATCAGAGACAAGACGGTGTGCTTTCCCGATAAACTCTCTTTTCTGTAACTAGGAAACCACCTACCTAGGGTTAAAATCCTGTCCTGTAACGCCTTTGAAGAACTTTGTTAGCATTCAGCATTTGTTAGTGGCTGGTGAGGCGCTGGCACAGGTTGCCCAGAGAAGCTGTGGCTGCCCCATCCCTGGCAGTGTTCAAGGCCAGGTTGGACGGGGCTTGGAGCAACCTGGTCTAGTGCAAGGTGTCCCGGCCCATGACATGGGGTTGGAACTGGATGAGCTTTAAGGCCCTTTTTAACCCAAACCATTCTGTGATTCTATGATTCTAAGCTAAAATTTCACAGTAATCTAAGACATTGTGCGATCTTGATATGCAGTTCATAGACAAAGTATGGCATTCTTGCAAAGATTTTAGCGCCATGGACTTCTATAATGTATCAGAGGGAGGAAAATTCTTGGACTTGGGTCGAAAACCAGCTGCTTTTTGGTGAAGCCAGAAGGAATCTTTTCTAGACATGGATTCTTCTGTGGTTGTCTATGATGGGTATATCCTGAATCTCTGATTGAAGTAATTGTCAAGTCAGATGCAGTGCATTGCACTCGGTTCTGCATGGATGGTACCTGCAAGGGGCAGTGCCAAGGGGAGACAGGGAAGTTCAAGCCCATGTGGGAGTCTTTTTTGCTATGTCAGTTTAATAGCAGTATTTCCTTTTGTCAGTTTTACATTAGAGTTAAGGTGACAGTTTCACATTTGTTTTCAGCCTTCAAGATAAAATTCTTTGTAATTATTTGTATGCAGTGTGTTTATGGGCCATCTGATACCAGTCTCAATTGATAAGACTTCTAATGTTCATCTTCAAAGTTCAGCTGGAACACAGGTGGTGTTTACCAACTCCTCTTCCTTAAATTTCCAGCAACCAAGGGGACAGACTAGGTGAGATATTTATCCTTTTATCTGAGAAATAACTACATGTAGCTTCCATGCTTATGGAAAGAGTGGAGGAATGGGACTTGAATGCATCATTAAGGGCTTAGAAGTAGCAGGCAAATAAGTACTAGAATGTATTCATTTGTAATTCATTTCAGTGAGTTCAATTTTCAGGTGACTTTTCTGGCTGCCTGTAGTATTTCTGAGGTTTTTTTTCCCCACAGTGTATGGCCTTTGTACTCATTGTTTCTCCTGTTGTGAATTAAAGCATAAATACACACTGAGTATGTATGTGCTGAGTTCCAGGGCTTATTCAGTAGAGCGTAACAACTGTACTGAACACATAAGATGGGCCTAAGTGCAGCTCAGAAGGTGGAAGATTGTGCTAAGGATTTTAGCAAAACCCCAGTTATACTAGAGCTGGCTGAGCGTAGGCTGTGAATATCAGCAGGCAAGGTAACTGCCACGCTTTGTAGACCCAGGGTTAAAAATGTGGGGGATACTAATGGTTTTAATAATAACAACAGGAATGTGAAAACAAAACCAAAAAGGAATAAGTATGACAGCAAGGAAGCACAGAGAGATTGCCATTATAATGGCAGCAGAGATAGTTCCTAAAATAATTCCAGTCGCCAGTGTTTTATTTGATGAAGTGTATCCAGCATCTGATTAACATTCCTAGAAAATTAAGCATGTCATTACATTTAGACTGATACAACTCTTTTGCTTCCGAAACTATGTTCTCCCCTCCCTCCATGCTTCTGCCTGGCACACTATCATAGAATGGTTTGGGTTGGAAGGGACCTTAAAGCTCATCCAATTCCAATCCCCCTGCCATGTGCAGGGACACCTTGTACTAGGCCAGATTGCTCCAAGCCCTCTCCAGCCTGGCCTTGAACACTGCCAGGGATGAGGCAGCCACAACTTCTGTATTTGGATTCCTATTGTTTTGGATGGGATGTGGATTAAACACCAAAGTTTTCCAGAGACAGATTTCCAAAAGTGTGAAGGCATGAAAGGATGAGGGTGTAGGAAGGACCATAGCATGAGGTTGGGCCCCAGACTGCCTCCAAAATTGTTGACATTCTTGCTTTCGATAACTTCTAACATACATCTAGGACAGTTTCTGAACAACATTAACCAGAAAGGACTTTTGTTAGTTATGGAATAAATCTTGATTTTTATCATGTCTTTCTAAAAAGGAGACCTTGTTTATTTTTAAGAAACTGAGCAATTAGGTACTATAAGAGGAACTGAAATTGTTGTAAATTTAACGGTGGCAAATGCTGTCTGTGGTTTCTTAGAATATAAACGAAGCTCATGTATGTGCAGTTGCGATGACCATAAAGACTTAAGTTACAGGTTGTAGGCTGCTTTTCTACTTCTCAATATGGCTGTGTAGCAAATAAATGGGGGATTTTGGTCAGAAATAGTGTCTTCAGATCTTGTCAGTTGAACTTGGATCAAGGATTTTGCCAATCACATACTTTGTTAAGGATTTACAAGGAGAATCGGATAACAAGAAGCTAGATGGTTCTCTGCATATTTTTTGCGTCTGAGGTAAGATGAAACCACTCATGGGTCTGCAGGCCTAGTACATCAGGGAGTTATCTTAAGATTATGCTTCTTCCACACCTAGAATCATAAAAAAAAATTTCTGGTGTGTGTTCCAGTCTTCAGTTTGTGTATTTTAGAGTAACGCACAATTGCACAAAGCATATAAAGGAGAGGAAAATGGACAAGTGTGTATCTTTCTTCATGAAACTGTTTTTTTACCACTAAAAAAAGTTTAAATGGCAAAATATCACTTATATCTGGATAACACCTCATTCTCTGAGACCTGGGAAATTCTGAGCTTTCAGGAGACCTGGGAAATGCTTGTTTCATAGAATCACAGAATGGTTTGGGTTGGAAGGGACCTTAAAGCTCATCTAGTTCCAACCCCCTGCCACAGGCAGGGACACCTTCCACTAGACCAGGTTGCTCCAAGCCCCATCCAACCTGGCCTTGAACACTGCCAGGGATGGGACGTCAACAACTTCTCTGGGGATCCTGTGATTTCTCCACTCTTCCTTTCCCTCCCTTGCTTTAAAGTTACTTTCCCTTCCACCTGCTTTAAAGTTACTTTTTGACTGGTGGCTTTTTGGCCTGAATTTGGTGTGAAGTAGTGTTGGTACAAGTTTTCCTCTAAGAAGCAAAACCATTTGCATTTTTTGCTGCCCTGTCAATTCCATTTGCAGCTGTTGCTCTGAGTCTTGCAGAAAAGGGATCAGAGGAATTGAAAATGGTCTGGTTTTTTGCTAAATCTCAGTTACCATGGGCTTTTTGTTTGTTTGGCCCAAGATTATCATTCGGGTTCATAACTTGGAGGAATTGCTGCCAACTTTTTCTTTGGGTTATTCTTTCTTCAGTAGAGATCAGTTGATCGAGGTATATTGCCTGATCTTGCTTTTCCTCCAGACAGTCATATGTATTATGGTCTGTTGGGAGGGAAAGGTCTTTTCATCAAATCATTTTATAACGATTTCTCTGTTTGTTTTCATGGTTAAGAGGAAATAAAGGATAAAAAAATCTAGCTTGATGACTGTAATGTTTTTATAAATGCCTCTATCTGTGTGTGTTGGAAAAGGATTTGTCTCCATGCTTGATTCTTCTCTTTAAAGATTCAGATTAATCCTCAAAGTGTTTACTCAGATGTGATGAATTACAAGTGGATGAAATAACATTGTTGTCAGATTGACTCATCATCCCCCAGTTGAGAACATTGACTTCCAGTTCTGAAGAGCTTGCTCACTCGAAGACCTAGTTTTTACACAGATTACGTATCTCCCTTGTTAGAGATCTGGAGGGTTTAGAGAGCTGGCTTTTGAGATGATAATCAAGGATAAAAGAAAACAAAGACCGGGGGTAGGACAGCTGAAAGGGAAAGAACAATCCCTATCTCTTTGACTTACTTATGATAAGTGTCTTGCCCCCCAAAAGTAGGGTCATTAAGCGAAATGAGAAGAACAGAGAGTGTTTTAGGATATATCAGCTATCAAGGGGTTTGAAATCCCCATAAAGCATTGTCCTGGCAGCTGGAGCATATGGCATTGAGAGATTACCTTGGTGAGGTTGTATCTCTTACGAAGTTGATGCACTTCAGTTTCCAGGTCTTCGTGCTTTTTATAATCAATGTTAAGAGTGTTGCTTGGTGGCTAAAGCATGCTGCATGCTAGTGTCTCCCTTCACTCTGTATAAAAGGGGAAAAATAATAATCGGGTCTCTAAAGCTTTTTCTAGTTCTGTGGTTGATAAATAATAGGACTGTGATTATTTGCAGTAGGTTTTATTTGCTGGTGTTCTAAAAAACTTTAATCTTAGGAAGAGGAGACTGTAGATATGAGGGAATTTGGACTCAAGGCCTCTAGGAGGACAATATCAGTGAATATTAGTGAAGAATATTAGGAAGAAATTCTTCCCTATGAGGGTGGTGAGACACTGGCACAGTTTGCCCAGAGAAGCTTGGAGCAACCTGGTCTAGTGGGAGGCATCCCTGCCTGTGACAGGGGGTTGGAACTGGATGATCTTTAAGGTCCCTTCCAACCCAAACCATTCTGTGATTCTATGATTCTGTAAAGTAGCAATTGTATTGCATTTATAACTATGAAAAATACATGCTGTTTTCCTGGTATAAAAATTGTTAACCTAGAAATTTTACTGCCCTGCTAGAAGTGACCTGTCACTTACTCAGCTCCTTACTCTGTCACCTTTGGAACTCTGAGATTACGAACATTGACACAAGCACTGGTTTTGCAACAGAAGCATCTGTAATATGTACACTTTGCCTCCCAGACACCTTTTGGTATGTTGTGAGAAAAGCCTGCCCTTGGCTCTCCAAGGTGCTGTGGCTCTTATCCTCTGATGATTTCTGATGTAGTTAAAATTGCCAATTGATGGCAGATCGAAAGTGTGTGGGCCATGTCAAATGAACTGTTACTTCAAAATGCACACAGAGGACTCTGCTGATGTGGTTGTATTAGTTTACCTTTATTCTTCTTTTCTAAAAGTTATCGCTATTTTTATTTTTTTTTTTTTAATTGGAACAGAACAGCCACAGAATCAACACACTGCTGCCTTTTCAGACAACAACAGTCAAGGCTAAGCTCATGTCACGAAGGACTGTCTGGGCTTTGTCATCTCTAAAGACAGCCAGGAATTATCTAAAGACAGAAGAAAGTTGCACTTGTAGCCATGTTCCAGTTCCACAAATACCTATGCAAACTGTATTTAACTTGTGGGGGAATAACCACCATATTTATTTCTTGAATAGCACCAAGAATTACAGTACTACATGTTTCAGGGCCTTAAAAATGAGGTGTTTTCTGTGTTTTCCACTTTAATTTCCTCGGCTGTGGGGCGCATGGTGTCTGTGGCATAGCAAGAGCTTGTGAGAGCTTCGTGGGGGTTTATGAGAATCAATGAGGCTGTGCAGAAGTGGGGTAGCAGAGTGAGCTCATCATGAAACCGGGCTGGCCAGGTGGGAAGAAAGCTGTTCTACGTGTGATTTGGGGAGTGGAATCTGAGCAGTAGTTGTATTAGAAGTGCTGTGCAGATAGACATTTCTTTGGCTGATCATCTCTGTTTTCATGTCATGCTGAAGATGTGGTGGAAAAGAGAAGATCTTACATCTCTTGTGTGCAGTTCAGTTACAGAACTTTTCCTCCTGCTTTCTCCTTTCTCCCATGTCTCCATTCTCCAAATCCAACTACATTGACTGCTTGCATTCATCTGTAGTGGGAAGATTTCGAAAGAGCTTTGCCAAAGTCTTTTTGTGGTTTTATCCAAGCTAACTTCTATTTCTGTGGTTTACTTGGGGCTACTTATTCATCTATATGGAGATGATGATCAGAGTGGAAAATATGGGCATTTCATGTTTGGCCTAGCAATTACTTCTCACTCTGTAGAAAACAATCCTGCTTACTTTCAAAATAATCTGGTTGTCAGATCTCATTTGCAGAAGTGCCCTATTGTATCCTTTTAGTAATGGACTGATAATGAGTGGGTGTATGCCCTTGCACAACACTTCTCAAAAAAAGCAGACAATGTTTATCTTTTCTTCCATTGTTCATCTTTTATTCCATTCTGGTGAAATACTTTTGTCTTTCTCCAGTTTCTACTGTTTTATACAGGCTGAATGGCTAACTGTATTTAAAGGTATTTATAAAGTGCCTCTGGCAGAAGTGTTCAGGCACCTCTGTTCTTACATCTCTGCCAGTTGAAATGGAAAGAGAGACCGTGCTTGTATTTCTGGCTGGCTGTGTTGGGTCATTATTCAAGGAGCAAGATGGGAAACGGGGCTGCTGTTGAAGAACTACAGAAGATTTGCCCAAATTCGCTGTTAAGGGGTTGGGATATTTCACCCCTCCTGTCTCTGTCTTGCTCTTTTCCTTTCTCTTTGCTCTGCAGGACTGCTTCATCATCTTGTGATGTGTGTCCGTGTCACAGCCTGACCCCATGGGGGGCTGCAAGTCCAAGGCTGACTCTTTGTTTTTGCTGCAGACAGAGTCCTGGATTTTGAAGATTCATTGACATCTCTGAGATTAACATTTGGATCTTCAAGAGAAGAGACTTTCTGATGGCCCTGCTCCGCTCCACCTGACCCTATGACTGGAGGGTTCACTGCGGCTCCATCCTTTGCTCTCCAGTTCCACAAGATGGGTTCATTCAGAAGGCCCCGACCTCGCTTCATGAGCTCCCCAGTCCTCAGTGATCTGCCACGGTTCCAGGCAGCCCGGCAGGCCCTGCAGCTCAGCTCCAACTCTGCCTGGAACAGGTGAGCAGCCCCACGATAAGAGCCATGCATGTCTTACCTTCGTGCTTCAGACTGTTTATGGCTAAGCTCGCCTGTTTATAAACACGCATGAATTTTTGGGGTGCAAGCTTTGCTGGCATTGAAAGCCTCTGTGGAGGTGAAAAAAATAGACCTAGTAGTGTTCAGCCTTCTTTTTAGCCAGAGTTGTTCAGAGGTACTGTCTTGAAGTAAAACAGGATTGCTCTTTGTTAACAGTTGTATCTTTTAGGTACCATTTAGGAAAACACATCCTAGCAGTGTAATAAAGACCAGTTTCTTAATGTACAATAGGCATTTATCTGCATATTGTGAAGCTTTTACCACAGTCAAGTTCCTCTGACAACTGCTAAGCTTGTGGCTTCTACCAGTACTTCGTATTGACAGCTAAATCCTGTCTGCAGTGTGTGTCATGCAGCAGTGGCAATGGGAAAAACAACGTGTAGTGTGAGGAGTGAGATGTCCCAATCTGGTCTAATGGTCTGCTGCTACCAAAAGTGAGTGTTCCCACCTTCCCTTCTGGCACCAGCTCTGTGCTCTGCAGACCCTCTCTTGCTGACCTAGCTCAGCTTGCTAGTGTCGCACAAGAGGCTGAGAGAGCTGGGCTTGTTCAACTTGGAGAAGAGAAGGCTCCAAGGAGAACTTAAAGCCGTTTCCAGTGCCTGAAGGGGCCGAAAAGAAAGCTGGAGAGGGGCTTTTGGCAAGGGCCTGTAGTGACAGGACAAGGGGGAATGGCTTTAGACTGACAGAGGGGATGACAGATTTAGATGAGAAATTAGGAAAAAAAAATCTTCACTGTGAGGGTTGGAAGGGACCTTAAAGCTCATTTAGTTCCAGCCCCCTGCCTTGAACACTGCCAGGGATGGGGCAGCCACAGCTTCTCTGGGCAACCTGTGCCAGGGCCTCACCACCCTCACAGGTGCCTCACCATCCCTCAGAGGGAAGACTTTTTCCTCATGTCTAATCTAAATCTGCCCTCTTTCACTTTAAAGCCATTCTTCCTTGTCCTGTCACTACAGGCCCTTGTCAAAAGTCCCTTAGATCCCCTAAACAGTCATGTTAAGGTTTTATCTAGTATGAACATGTTCTTTGTGATCAGTGTCCCTATAATGACTGTCCCTTGCTTGCTCTGGGCACAAGTTGATGCTGGTTCTGCTCCATCTCCTGTGAGAAGCATAGGTAAATAAGAGTGATGATTTCCAGGGCAGAAAGAGTGGCAGTATTTACGTGCAATTAACTTCTCTACCCCATTACAAGCACTCAGCTTTTGGTGGCTAGCTCACATTGCACTCTTGTGTTAAATCACACTGGTGGCTGTTATTTATGGATGTTTTACTGTCTCATTTCTTTTTTGGCAGTGTTCAAACAGCAGTGATAAATGTGTTCAAAGGGGGAGGCTTGCAGAATAACGAACTTTACACCCTCAATGAAAATATCAGGTGGGTTGCTGAAATGCATGAAAAGGGATTTTTGTTGCTGCTTGTTTGGTGTTTGCTTGGGTTTATTCCCCTACAGAACAACAGTTAGAGGATATTGGTGGGAGGAGCAGGGATCGAAGCAAACTTACGCACAGTTTGGGGGTTTCAGTCTTAACTTAATTCTTTTTTGCTGTGGGGTGGAGTGAATAGCATAGGGCACTTGGATAATGTTTCTCTGAGTTGTGTGGATGCATAGTTTTGCCAAGGACGGGATGTGTATTGACTTGGACTACAAGGATTTTGTCCCTTCCAAGGGAGTTTGGCTCTTCTGTCTGTTTTATCAGGGGATTCGTGGTGGTAATAGCATGTCTTCTCTAAACCTGAGCTGCTCAGAACAGTGAAGTCTTTAAAATGAAAGCACAACACAGCATTTCATATAAAAGCTTAATCTCCACATCATAATTGCAGACCAAGACCTGAAAATACAAAGCCTCAAGATAAAAAAAAGTTAAAGCCTAATAAAGATTTTCCAACACTTATGATAGTGATGGTTAAAAGTATTTTTTTTTTTTTTTTTTTTTAGCATGTTTCATTATTATCTGTGGTTTCATTCTGATTATTTGGAAAGTTTGGTTAGCATAGATAGGTCTGTAAAGTAGATAAAGAACAATTTACTTCTGGTTCCAAGTGCTGCTAAGAGGAGTATTGTCAAAGCTCATGGGTGTAGTTCCTCCTCCCTCTCTCTTTCCCACTACATCCATATTCATTCATCATGAGTGCTGTCATACAGGTCTCCACTTCTCCTTTTCTGTCTGCCCCCTTCCACCCCCCAATTCCTATGGCAGTTTTCCTGAGTGCCAAGATTCAAGTAGCAGTTTGGGCTAAGCACATACTCAGCAGCAGTCTAAACTACCCCCTTCCCTACTTTCAAAATCCATGCAGCTTGCAGAGCATGAGACTCTCCTACTTGGTCTGGTCCCAAAGGTGAAAGTTAAATATAATTCCTTCTGAGAGCTGAGTAAGGGCAATGTTTGTCTCATGCTTTAATTCTATTTTAGCGTGATCAGTCCTCAAGTTAGGTTTAAGTACTTGAAGCAGTCTTAATTCTCCACAAAGATGCTCCAAGGGCTGGAGCAGCTCTGCTCTGGAGACAGGCTGAGAGAGCTGGGCTTGTTCAGCCTGGAGAAGAGAAGGCTCCAGGGAGACCTTAGAGCAGCTTCCAGTGCCTAAAGGGGCCAACAAGAAATCTGGAGAGGGGCTTTTGACAAGGGCCTGTAGTGACAGGACAAGGGGAGAGTGGCTTTATACTGAAAGAGGGGAGATTTGGGTGAGATCTTAGGAAGTAAGTTCTTCCCTGTGAGGGTGGTGAGGCGCTGGCACAGGTTGCCCAGAGAAGCTGTGGCTGCCCCATCCCTGGCAGTGTTCAAGGCCAGGTTGGATGGGGCTTGGAGCAACCTGGTCTAGCAGAAGGTGTCCCAGCCAGTGGCAGGGGGTTGGAGCTAGATGAACTTTAAGGTTCCTTCCAACCCAAACTGTTCTGTGATTCTATGATTCCTTCCCACCCTTGAAGGAACTAGTATGCCAGGCAGAAGAGACATGTTGCCTGGGGCTGGACCATGCTTTCTTTCTGTTGGTTACCGAAGTGTTGAGAGCTGTGTGAAGAACAGGAGATGCTTTGTGAACTGTGTGCACTTTGTAAACAGTGCTGGTGGTGGAAGGGGAAATGCCCTTTTCCATGGACAGGCACTCCCAGGCAGCCCTTGGGAACACTCACCTTGAAATACATGATTGATGTTTCTGCAGGTGCTCTGAGCATTGGTTACATCTCCAAATGTCATTCTTTAAATAGGGCATTGAACATTCAAGCAGCTCAGTAATGTTCATCTAAGGAGCAAACAACGTGCAACTGCATGTATGTGTGTATGCATACCTGCACCCAGTGGCTCTGGGTGTTGAGGTTGAGCTGGTGCATTTTCCTTGTTTGCAGTTCTCCATTCATCTCTTGGGGGAAGTTAGCAAATGCTAGGTGCTTCAAGAGCCTCGCAGATTCTGCACAGCCCTTAGTTGTTTGACAATGGGAAATGCAGGAGAGTTTTAAAGCAGGACAGTAATGACAGGACAAGGAGACAAGCACAAGGTAACATGTTGCTCTGGGTTGCTGCCACTAAGTTTTGATCTCGCTGTGATTTAATATCATCTCACTGGATGCTTTATTACTGCCCTGAAAGTCAGTTGTCGTAGCAAGAGGAAAAGTGCCATCAGGAGATGGGATTTTGGTTCCTAATCATGGCCAGGTCACCTCCTGCTTCCCAAAATACAACCAATCTGAGAGAGAAAGAGTCAAGGCCCGTTGGCATGCAAATAAGTGAATAAGAAGTGTTACAAAGTGATTAGGGGGGAAGGTTGTTATCAAAATTGACTTTCAGCAAAAATTAGGAAAAAGTAGTGGAGTTTGTTGGTAAGAACCCAAGCTGAGAACTGGATGGTCCCTGGTTCAAAGGCTGTTTTTGAGCACTCTTGGTTATACTTCACGTTGCTAAAAAGCAAAATTCTTTTGAAGAGAAACAAAAAAAAAAAAGCACTGTATTGCAGTGGAAAGTGCTGGGCATCTTCTAAATTTTAGGCAGAATTTCCTGCTACAGAATTTAAGCTCCTAGTCACTGAAAGGTGGAAGTGCAAATGCACTGAACTTTGTAAGTTGTTGGTTTGGGTTTTTTTGATGCTTCTTCTGTAAAACAACCCTGATTTTTATATCAGGGTTTTGAAATACAACTGTGTGTTAGAATTTAAAACTTTTATCACAGCCTGATTTAAAATCCAACAGTTTTTATCAGAAATACTCATTTGGAGTGGCCTCTGCTGGCGTGTATTGAAAACACCTCTTGTTAAATTTCTACCATTTCTTTCTTGAAAAATATGCTGCCTTTTTATTTTTTACATGTGGTAGTCATGAGAAAGCTGCAGCTTCTGTTGTGTGATTATTTCATTGCTCCTCTCCCTATTTCCCAGAGAGATAGGCTATCTCTAGGAAAATGAAAGGCATCTTTGTTTAAACAAAAAGCAGAAAAAATTGTGAATTTCAAACTATATAATTTTAAATTGTCTTCCCAACTTTCTGTGCATTCAGGGGGCAAATGTGGGGGTTTTTGCTTGTTCTATGTGTATGGCTTATAAATACAGGCCTGCAGGGAAACTGTTTCATTACTTCATGATTTCATGACTTGAGAATAGCCTCTGTGGGCATTTGTAGAGTATATACCTAAATGTAAAAAAAATTTAAGTATGGCCAAAATAACACATTCCCATATACTCATGTATCTTTGGTAAAACTGGTAGTAACGTGTGGATATACCTGTAAGAAATGACCAGGGATGGCTGTTACTTCATGGATGCATTCCTTCTGTCTACAGACGGCTGCTGAAGAGTGAACTTGGATCCTTCATCACAGATTACTTTCAGGTATTACATGATTTGCTTGCTTGCTTTGGAGGTTTGCTTCTTTCAGCTTTTTAGCCTATAAAAAAATCAGGACTCCTTTTGACATGCACATAGCCTACAAGGTCCATTTTTGTTTTGCTACAGAAGATGATGGAGGTACTGGACTTTCTGAATGTGGGCCATATATCCTTGGGAGTAGTCATATTTATGAGTATATGTGCTAACTTAAGAGTAATCTTCCTTTGTGCTTCAGAAAGGCTGTTAGTAGCCTGCCAAGGTCAAGAAGGAATTAGTTTGAACTTTTAAAAGAAGGTGGGCTACCTTTCATAGGTTTTTTTCATCGTATTTCTCTAGTATAGAGAATTCAGGAGTAGGTTTTCTGCAACGGGGGCTGGCAAAAGGCAAGAGAAAAGATAATGGATGTCTGTTGGCAGGGCGGACTAGGGGGAGGGCAAAGAAGGAAGTCCCTATCAGCAGGAAATCAGCCTGGGTGCTATTTGCCTTTTAGTCCCATAAATATAAATGCAACCTGCAAACAAGTATAAGATGAAGGATAAGGGAAAGACCTGAGCAGTCACAAATGTGAATAAACGTTATTGCCTTTGACTGAGACTGTCCAGATAGACAGAGGTTCAAATGTAATCACATGAAAGTGTGTTGGATTTTTGAGAGAGCACTCATGGCTTTCAGTGTTTTAAGTTGTCCAGTGTAGTGTTGATTAAAAAAAGAAAAGGAGGAGGCTGCTGAAAACAAGAGCATTTTCTTCCCTGAAAGAGAGAGAAAGAGAGAGAAAGAGAATTTCAGTACTTCTTGAAGTGGAAGTACTGCTGCATACTGTGCTAACAGCTTAGGGGGAAAAGACTAATGTTGTTTCTTATCAGTATTAGATTACGTGACTAAAAAAGAAAAAAATCCCCCACACTGTGCTATTAAGTGAGAAAGAAACTCCTACCCCAGGGGAGTTACATTTCACTTCTCTAGACCCTATCTGCACAAGTCTTTTTCTGCAGAGGCTACTGCTGCTGCTGAGTGGTGGCATGTTGCCTACATCGTGAGCGGGGTCTGGTAGAAAAGCTGTTGAGCCCATAGCCCAAAGTGCCTGGCTTAAGTGGAAATCTGCTACTGCTCCTGCTAATTGAAAAACAGGCAAAGAAAAGTTTGCAACTAAATATATTTGGTGAATTGAAATCCAAAAGGTCTTGATCGGCTACCCGGTGTTAGGCATGGTGTACAAGCGTGGAATAAACAGAAAATGTCCAGAGAGAACTTCATGCACCCGTAAGCCTAAGCAGAGCATGGAGCTGAGCACGGTCCCAAGGGATGTGAGGTGCTGACGTATGGCTGTTATCTGGTTTTGAAAATTCAGACTGTACTGAAAGAGGCCTGGGTGGATTCCAGCACTGAGTAAGACACAGCTGCACCGTGTTGCTGCGCAAGAGGAGCCAGTGACTGCTGGGGACCAGATGACTTGTAGCAGTGGGGCTCGGATGTGCTGTTCTCTTCTTCCAGGCTGTAAACCTCCAGCCTGTCACACTCACACTGGGGCTAGTGGCATTAGCTGAGACTCCTTAGGTTTCTTAGAAGTAGAGCTGACAACTAAAGAGGCTCACTGCTGGAAGTGGGATGTTTGCATGGCATCTCACTTTGAGAGCATGCACTCACCTCGGAGTTTGTTCTTCTATCGCTCTGTTCACCTGAAACTGCTGTTCTCCCACTAAAGCCACTGGGACTAAAACTTGATTTCTGGGGTATTCTTTATTTTTTTTCTCAATGATAAAAGTAGTAACTTGGCATCCATCAAACTTAGGCTCAAGTAAAACTGTTGGTGCTGGCAAGCCATGAAACAAACTGTGAAATAAAGGCTATTGTAGGAAATGAACTTTTTGTCTGTGCTGTGAACTAAGATGCAGACTTAGTACTGATTCTAGGCTGACAGCACATGGCATAGAATCAAATGGCATATGATCATTGAATCATAGAATCACAGAATGGTTTGGGTTGGAAGGGACCTTAAAGCTCATCCAGTTCCAACCCCCTGCCACGGGCAGGGACACCTTCCACTAGACCAGGTTGCTCCAAGCCTCGTCCAACGCGGCCTTGGACACTGCCAGGGATGGGGCAGCCACAGCTTCTCTGGGCAACCTGTGCCAGCACCTCACCACCCTCACAGGGAAAAATTTTTAATGAAAGTTACCACTCCCTCCTAAATGTCTTTACTCAAAAATCCTCAGGCCATGGAGTGGGGAAAGACTATTCATGTGCCAAAGAAGGGCTGACATTATTTCATTTGTCTGTGGGTTCAGTTTCACTGCTGATGCTGGCTGATTTACAGCAATACAGCCACCAAAATGAGCAGTTGAATCAGGCTGCTGATGTGGCTGAAAAATAACCTTGGGGGAGAAAAAATAGTTTTTAGCTACTTCCTTTGACATGTACTCATCGTCTCTGACATGGGGGAGGTGATGGGAGCAGGTCATTGGGATGGGAAGTGGAGTGGAAGTGAATCTTCTGGCAGCAACTTCCTCTCCATCTGTTAAAGCCCACTGAAAAGCTCTCCTGAGAACCAGATTTACTGTTCTCTTGGATAGAAATGGACCCTGAAGGATCTGCTCTCATGTGTAACCAGGCAGTTTTAAATATCGTAGCAGCAGTTAGAGCAACTAACTGGATCATGTCCTATTTAGATGAGGTAAATTGACTTAAATGTTTTCCATTTCTTATGCCACAGCACTTGTAACAGGAGCTACTTGGATAATTTTTAAAATCACATTTTCCATTGTTTTAAGAGTTCTGGCTCGTACATTATGTATATTTTACAAACACATTTTTTCTAACCACTGAATATGTAAGACTAAAATGGAGCAGAGCTTTTATAGTGAGACACATTACCTTTGTGATCAACTTGATTACTCATGAGTCCTTTTCACCAACATTCCTGCAAATTACCAGTTTTTAGCTCCTGAAGTTGCTAAAGGAATGTGTAGGAAGCGGGTGGGGTTAGGCAGTCTTTCTCTGCTACCAGACCATTGTCATACCAGAGTTACTGGGTCTGTTTTGTATTTGAAAGAGAAATATAATTCCTGTAAAGGTTTTTTTTTGGTGGGAACTCAGATGTATCATTCTGAAGGAGATTTGTGTTTATAAATCTGCTGCTTTAGCAACCCTATTGTATATACAAGCCATCTCCTTGGATCAGAGTCTAAGTATAATTGCCAGATATCTGGGACTCGTAATATTGGCTGTGGATCTGCCTTAAAACAATGCTTCATGCTGCAGGTTTTCCAGTATTGATTTTGTCCATGAACTGATCCTGCTGATAAAAAGGGGCACTTTGTAACCACCCCTCTGCTCAGTAACCCAGCAGGGCTCCATCTGCTCTTACTGCTGGGTTAGTTCTCTGGTCAGCTGAACTGCAACAGGAAGGAATCCTATGGCTGTGGAAGGTAAGAAGCTGGGATTTGGAGGAATAGGGTGTATTTGTGATTGGGACTTCTCTGAGGCATCTATAAGATTATTCAGATAACCTACCCTCATTTTCTTGCTGTCTGACCATGTGTTTGTGGACAAAAGTTTTGAAATAAAAAACTAGTAAGTATTGATAAATCATAGAATCACAGACTGGTTTGGCTTGGAAGGGACCTTAAAGCTCATCTAGTTCCACCCCCCTGCCACTGGCTGGGACACCTTCCACTAGACCAGGTTGCTCCAAGCCCTGTCCAGCCTGGCCTTGAACACTGCCAGGGATGGGGCAGCCACAGCTTCTCTGGGCAACCTGTGCCAGCACCTCACCACCCTCACAGGGAAGAACTTCTTCCTAAGATCTCATCTCAATCTCCTCTCAGTTTAAAGCCATTCCCCCTTGTCCTGCCACTACAGGCCCTTTTCAAAAGCCTCTCTCCAGATTTCTTGTTGGCCCCTTTAGGCACTGGAAGCTGCTCTAAGGTCTCCCTGGAGCCTTCTCTTCTCTAGGCTGAACAAGCCCAGCTCTCTCAGCCTGTCTCCATAGGAGAAAATTGATGCATTAAAACCCCCCCCAAACTCATGCATTATCTTCCTGATTCTGCAAACAGTTAGGAAAAAAAACCCTCAATCCTTTGGAAAGGATGAACTGTTTCTTTTCACTCTCTGGGGGCTTGTTAATCTTGAAACTCATGGGGGAAAATGGAAATGTTAGCTGTTTCACAGCTAACCACTTTAGCAGAACTGCTTGGTTTATGTATATCAACTCCAAACTGTCTTCTCCCAAGGAGGAGAGGCGCAGTCCCTTCCCAGGCACTGTAACCTCTCCTAGCACTTTTGGGCTGCAGATGCAGAAAGTCAGACAGCTGGAGTTGGTGCCTCTCCAGCCTGACATCCAGTGCCTACGCTGGCAGAGCGGGTCGGTGAGGGATGACAAGTGGGCTGCATTTCCTCATATAACCCAATGAGAGCTTTGATGTCTTAAAACCAAAAGTGAATCTATTATATAATTTCCCGCCGCTGCAGTGGCGAGCTGTGGGAGGTGACGAGTCCTGACTCAGAATCAGGCCTGGCTTTCTGTTTGTATGCACAACTGCAGGGCGCGAGCACCGGTATCGCTGGGGTGGCGAGCAAAGTCAGAATACCAAGATGTTGGTGTGGCAACATAAAGCTTTTGCTTAAGTCCCTGCTGCCTGTCTTTCTGGGACACCATCTCATCCAGCATCTCTCAGGATGCTCGCTCCCCTTTGAAAGGCTGCAGTCCTGCATCCAACTCTGGGGCCTCCAACATAAAAGGGACGTGGAGTTGTTGGAGTGAGTCCAGAGGAGGCCACGGAGATGCTCCGAGGGCTGTAGTAGCTCTGCTCTGGAGACAGGCTGAGAAAGCTGGGCTTGTTCAGCCTGAAGAAGAGAAGGCTCCAGGGAGACCTTAGAGCAGCTTCCAGTGCCTAAAGGGGCCAACAAGAAATCTGGTTAGGGGCTGTTGAAAAGGGCCTGTAGTGACAGGACAAAGGGGAATGGCTTTATACTGAAAGAGAGGAGATTGAGATGAGATCTTAGGAAGAAGTTCTTCCCCGTGAGGGTGGTGAGGCCCTGGCACAGGTTGCCCAGAGAAGCTGTGACTGCCCCATCCCTGGCAGTGTTCAAGGCCAGGTTGGATGGGGCTTGGAGCAGCCTGGTCTAGTGAGAGGTGTCCCTACTTGTGGCAGGGGGTAGGAACTGAATGAGCTTTAAGGTCCCTTCCAACCCAAACCATCCTGTGATTCTATGATTCTGTGATTTATAACGACATGCTAACAGCTGAAAATGCCATGTTGTCTCTCTCTCCTGGTTAGTCAAATAGAAAAACGTCGTACATGTGACATTTCTTTACTTGCTTCCAGGTTTCTACGTCTGCATCTTTCAAGGCAAGGCAAGGAAATAGTTGTGTAGGCTATTGGAGTGGTAGTTATTGCTGGATAAAGGTAGCACTGGCTCTTCTCTGGCCAAGTGCTGTCCCATGCCTGCTGTTAGTGGCTGCAGCAGCTTGGCTGCTGCACAAGGACAGAGCATTCACACTGGTGGGATTTGCAGAGCTCAGATGTATGTCTGCAATACTCTTTCTGATCACGCTGCTCCTTATTACCTTATTTTTTTTCTCCTCGCTGGCTGGGAACCCCTGTTTGTGCAGGTCTGCTGATTACTTCTGCTTCATCTGGCACTTTCTAGGACCGAGCTTTCATGGAGCAGCTCCAGAGACTCCATGGGAACTGTCCAGCTTCATTATCACAGATGGGGTCCACCCAGCAGCTCAGCCCATGTTACTATAAGACAAGAGAGGACCTAGTCCTGGGTGGCAGTGGCAGCAGGGGCACTCTGTGTGCATCGGCTCCATAGATGCCTGTGATTCACTCAAAATGGTGCCTGGTTGCTATGGCTCAAGGCATCCCTGGAAGTGTTCAAAAACTGGGTAGGCAAGGCCCTTAGTGGCATAGTTTAGTGGTGGGCTTGGCAGGCCTGGGGTAATGGTTGGACTTGATGATCTTTTCCATCCTAGTTGATTCTATGATTCTATGATTTGGCACAGTGTGGCCCAGATGATAGCACTGCTGCCTACTCGGTCTGCCTGGTCTGCTCTTCCTACTCTCCCTGCCTCACTCTTCTCACTTTCTTTTTTAGCTGTCTCTAGAAGAGTAATTTTAGGATGTTATTTCATATTTATCTCGCAATTTGTTCGCTATGTAGGATTGAAATGATCTCTCTGCTTCTGTCACTATTTCCTCTCTTTCTGGAGTAAAAAATAAGGATGGCAGGGATGCACCAGGTACGAGATGCTGCAGCTCATACAGGTTTGCATTTGTTAAAACACTGCCAAGATGTAGGTTTCTGTGCAACTGGCAATAACTTTGTAGAAAATATTTGCCAGGTAAGTTTGGGTAATGCTTTTTTCCTCAAATTAACATCAGATTATCCAAGAAACCCTGGCTATGTGCTTATAGAGCCTGTAAAAGCATGGTTTGAACATGCTGAACAAAAAGTTGGCTGGAAGAGAGGGTTGGATTTAAGAAATCCCATAACATGTGGAAGAAAACCTGATTTTTTTCACCCAGCAAAATGGGGCCAATTATTTTGAGTTTGCTCTGGATCAGTTTACTCCTGTGCCAAGCTTATGTTTCTGTTTGGTGAACTACTATTAATTTGTGGCTTTTTAATGGCATATTGGCCATGTTCAGCTTGGAGATGTGAAAGGAAAACAAAATATGTCCGTAATTACATGGGTGTTCATGTAAGCCTTATTTTCCCCCAAGAGTAGTGGCTTATTGGGAAATAGTAATATTTTTGGATTAATAGGAGAGTTCCTTTTTGCCTTACTACACTGCTGAGACTTTGGCAAAGTCAAGTGGGTGCCATTTTGGATGCCCACACAGGAAGGGTCTCCTTGTTGGGGCCGACCAGCTTATGAAGGGTAGGGAGAGGGTGCCCACCACTGCTGCTGTGCCTGGGGCAGATTCCACCTCCAGTCACTGTGCTGGAGGAGCTGGAATGGATCCTCTGGGTGTGGATGGAGAAACTTGCCTCAGTTTCTCTACAGGGGGGGAAAGGGGAAAATATCTGTGTGAGGAAAAAGAAGGAATTATCTGGAAAGTTCTATGTGGCTGCCTTCAGTTTTTGGAACACGTGTTCCTCTTTGTTGAGGAAAAAGTGAAAAGTGTTCTTCTGGAGCTTTGAATCCTGCCTTCCAAAACTCAGGGCATTTGGCAACTTAATTTTTAAAGGCTTTCGCTTAGCTACACTTCTTGGTGGTATACCTGAAATAGCTGTTATGGTTTTCTGCACTGAGAAAAGAAGCGGGGTTTCAACCTGTGAGATTTCAGAAGCCCCACTTCAATGTGCTGCCCAACATCTCTCTGAATTTCTCAACTGCGTGTGCATGGTGGAGTTTCACATAAATGCATCCTTCAAGCTCACTTGGTGAGCATCTTTATCTGGTCTTGCTTGCGATAAATAAGATAAATAAGGTTTCTTTTTCCTCTTAGCTCTCTACCTCTGCGTTGCCTCTGGCAACCAGGGATAAAGCAGTAAAACGAGACTTGTAATCTAGGCAAGGTCTGCTCCAGACCTCTGCTGTGGTTGCATTTATTAGATTGTATTGATTTGTCAGCAAACCCTGGAGGGCTCTTTAATGAAAATTTACCTGTCTGGCCTGATCTGAGGGGGTAGTGTTGGGATTGAATCAATTTCTAAGCCTATGATTTCAGCAGAAAAGACAGATAGATAAGTAAAATTTCCAGATAATTTTAAGATGGGGAGAAGAGAAATTAAGTGTGGTTGGTTTAATTTTTTATTTTTATTTTTTAAAGTCTCTCTCTTCCACAGGGAAAGGGAGACCCTGAGAGGATAATTGAAACATCTGTAGTAACTATATGGAGCTAAGTTGGGTTTTTTTGGTTTTTTTTTTTTCTTAGAAACCTTAAGAATGAGATGAAGCAATCTGTTTAGCACATAGAATTACAGATAATACATTGATAAGAGCATTATAAATTCTTTACTACAGGGTAATGATTAACATACCTGTTTTTAATAGAGCTGTGCTGCCCATAAAGGTGTACAAATGCATATTTTGTTTGCTGACATAGCTGAAAAGTAAAATAAAACTCTCTGAAAGTAGAAAGCATCAATCATACTAACTTACAAGCAATGTAGGCGGAAAATTGGATCGACTGTGCTCATGAAACACATGGAAATTGATACTTAATGTTCTAGTACAGATAGAGGAGGAGTTTGTATTTCTTGAAACACAAGAAAATGCACTCTCATATATGTATGTGTATGTACATTTTAATGATGGTAGTTTAAAATGACATGGTATTAAAGACCAGCTGTAAATTTTCTGTGCAATATATTAGAGGTAATTACCTTGAGCTATGAGATGAAAAGTAAGAATTAAAGCACTTTAGTCCTTCCAAATGCTTTCAGTTTATTAATAAAGTGCAATATCACTCCAGACATTATCTTACTGCTCAGGCAGAAAAATATTTACAGTGTTTTTTCCATTCATAATTATGTTTACACTCCAGATTTTTTCCTCCCTCGTTTTCAATTTTTGTGGGTTTTGTGGTTTTGTGGTTGGTTTTTAGGTTTTTTTGTTTGGTTTTTTTTTTTCCTGAAAAGTCTTTTTGTTGTCCAGAGCCTGACACATGTCATTTTATTTCTGCTGAACAAATCTAAAATTTGAATGGAGATCCTAACAGCTTAATATTTCCCTCCAAATCTTATGTTTCTGCTAGATTCACCTTCCATTAGTTGATAATGTTTGGAAATGTTGCAGTATTTCTTCATCATCATGTGAGCATATTTATCCAACTTGCTAATCACTGCTGTTATTGTCCAGGTGAAGCGTCTCCCAGGCATGCTCCCTTAGCAGCTTATCCATCCTCTGGCAGTGCCATTCCTCTCACGCTCCGCTGGGAACTCTGCCTTTCTCTTTCTCTCAACCCAGGCTTTTGCAGGAAGGGGGTGGAGGGGTGTAGGGGTGTGTATGTGGAATTCCAGAGTCCTGAAATTGTAGAAAGTAGACTTTTCTTCTTTTTTTTTTTTTTTTTTCTTTTTTTTCCCAGAGTAAATGTATGGCTTTTTGGCTAAAACTGAGTGAGCTGTTGTAAGCAGGGTGAGGTACCACCATGGAGGAGGTGTGAACCACCAGGCTCTTGGTGTTGCATGTCCTGCTGAAGGACTCTCCACTCCTGCTAACCTGGGTGGGCATCAGCATCATGAAATGAGTCAGCAAAGACCAAAGCTGTCTGCAGTATTGCCAGAGAGCGCTGCTTTTTACCTGTTGGCGTCCACAGCTTTTCAGCTGCAGTTAATGAGTCATTTGTACACTGTTTGTGAGTGGGTTCAGAAGGTCGCATGCAAAAGTGCTTTGGGTTCCTGTCTCCACATGGTCACCTGTGTACAGAATAGCAATTCTAGTGCGGTCTCGGACCACAGGGCTGTTCAAGTCAGCTGGGGTTCCTGCACTGAAACTCCTAGGGTTGGATAATACTATAGAAACTGGTTTACAGCTTGACTGTACCACATGGTTAGGATTCCTTTTACACTATGCCAGAGCTACTAAAGGTCAAAGTCTTGTGACTTGGGTGGGTGGTTCAAATAGTACAGTTTCATCCCCTGTGTTGCTCGTAAAATGCTCCGGTTTTGTTGTGTAACTAATATAAAAGGAACCTAAATTCTACATTATTTTTGGAATAAGACCTTACTAAATATTTTTAGGTTTGAATTCTGAAAAAATCAAAGCTGCCTGCTAGCAGGGCCAATATACCTTAATTACAAGCACGACCATTAATTGTTTTTCCCTTGTATGCCCTATACAGTATTTAACAGTTATTGCTGCTAACAGAACTTACCACTGGTCAATTGGATGGCCATTTCTCCTTATGTCATGACTGAACTACTGAACTCTGGATACACATTAGGGGGTTTTGGTGGTTCTGCTTTTTTTGTGGAGGATTTTTTTATGTGTTGGGCTTTTTTTTTTTTTTTTTTCTTTGGGGGGTGTGTGTTCGGGGGTTTTTTGGGGTGGTTTTTTGTTTTGTTTTGTTTGGGTTTTGTTTATGGGGTTTTTGTTTGTTTGTTGTTGGGTTTTGTTGTTTTTTTTTTTTAAAGCGGCATCTTAAAAGTACTTACATCTGTCTCACTTAAAGCTAACAAGCCAGTGCAGCAAAACATGGGTTAATGTTTTAATGTGGATGAAATAGCCATGAGATGGGACAACAGCCACAGGAAGGTCCCCATTTCCTTCCTGTTGCATAACACTGCACTTTTTTCACACTATGAAGAAGACAGTGTCCATATAGTCTTGTCTTGAGATGAAACTTTTCCTGGTTGTTCCCCCTACTATCCACAGCACGTGAAGCAGCTGGTGATTTTGCATGGCTTGTTCTCTCTTACGGGCATCTTTGCCGAAATATTGACAAAGATGCCAATGGAAAAATTTCTCTATGGTATTGCAGTGGCACCCAGCCCCAAAGGGTCTCAGAGCTCCCCTTGCATGAGGTGAGATTCCAAAGCAAAAGAAGTTTCTTGAATTTATTAATTTCAGCATTTTCCTACCTGACAACTTTTTGAAGATAAGCTCTCCAATAGGACAATGCATCCAGAGATGTTTCCTTACTGATAGGATGTGTGGTGGTCTCTTCAGTCCCTCAGCCTCAACCTACTTGCAAAAGACTTCTGGAGCCTGTTTAGATACTGTTTCAGGAAGGGCCCTTCCTTTTCTACACATTTCAGTGATGTCTGATGCTAACAAGTAGGACTCTCTAGTGGCAAGTTCTTCTTTTTTTTCTGGAAAGTGAAGTACAAGTACAAGCAGAGAATGTCACAGAGTGATGTTTCCTTTTTCTTATGCCCTTCATTTTGTGCTACTCTGATACTGGATCCTTTCAGAGGGATAGAGGGCTTTATTCTCTATCAATACGATCTCTGTGGTATGACTGGACCTTTTAGGATGCAGTAACAGCGTGTTATGTGATGATAGCAGCTCCTTTCTCAGGGATTCTTAAAGCTTTTCAGAATACCTGATTCACCTAGTGGTGTTGGGGGAACAAAAGGTAGGTGTTGGTTTTGCACCATTCTTATGTTTGGGGGAATGTGGACAGAAAGCTTATCGGATATTTAGATGTCCTCAACTGCAAACAGGCGTATATGGTAGAGTTTGGCCCTTTGATCACCTCAGTCATACGGCTGAGGTATAGCTTATGTGTCTGCACTCTTATGATAAAAACCATTTTATTTTCTTGAGTCTCTCCCTGTGACCCAGGACATGTCCTTCCTTTCTTCTCACTTCTGGCAAGTGGTTCAACTGTCTGCTGTGTCTGTTCTGTTCTCCTGCCTGGCTGAACAAGAGGGGTTAATGAATTTGCAGCACTTGAAGTGAGACCAGATCTGGTGGCAGGATTGGGAGAAAGTACTATGATATAAAAAGTACTACAATAAAGAAAGTACTACAAGACATGGACCTGCTTGAGCAAGTCCAGAGAAGGCCACAGAGATGCTCCAAGGGCTGGAGCAGCTCTGCTCTGGAGACAGGCTGAGAGAGCTGGGCTTGTTCAGCCTGGAGAAGAGAAGACTCCAGGGAGACCTTAGAGCAGCTTCCAGTGCCTAAAGGGGCCAACAAGAAATTTGGAGAGGGGCTTTTGACAAGGGCCTGTAGTGACAGGACAAGGGGGAATGGCTTTAACCTGAAAGAGGGGAGACTGAGATGAGATCTTAGGAAGACATTCTTCCCTGTGAGGGTGGTGAGGTGCTGGCACAGGTTGCCCAGAGAAGCTGTGGTTGCCCCATCCCTGGCAGTATTCAAGGCTGGGGGAGACAGGGCTTGGAGCAACCTGGTCTAGTGGAAGGTGTTCCTTCCTGTGGCAGGGGGTTGGAAATAGATGGTCTTTCCAAGTCAAACCAGTCTGTGATTCTATGATTCTGTGATATGACTGATCTTTAGATAACTGCATGCAAAGAGGTTAACATCTTTAAAAAAAAAAAAAAATTAAAATTCTTTCATGTTTACTAAATCTCAGAAAAGGCAAATGCATGTCTCTCTTCTCTCTTGGCAGAACCAGCTCCTTGTGAAAGGCTTACTGTTCGTAGAGGAGAAGGTTAAGCTGTGTGAAGGCAAGTATAGCAAGAATCTTGTTTTGGAAGAGAGTTGTGCTTTGATGTTTGGTCAGATGAGGTGATTTGCATGTCTGAAAAGCGTACAGCCCTTTCTGGTACTGTCTTGGGGTGTCACACAACCTCTCAGGAGCAGGTTGCACTGCAGCCCTTGTGGGGCTTAAAGGATGGTGTGCTTTTGAATAGCCATATAGCTGCAACACCTCCACCAGCCGCCTCTCCATTATAAGAGCAGGAACGTCAGCTTCTGTGGCAGCTGAACCTGCTGAGAGCAGTTCTGGACTGGACATGGATCCTGTTGCAGAGCTGCTGAGAGCTACCTTCTGCCTTTTGTTTCTCAATGTGATTTGCAGCTTGGTGGAAGTGTAATTTTGGTTATTGTCTCATGCTTTTGAGAGCTGAGCTGACAGGCTTTGTGTAAATTTATAGAAAAAAACACTCAGGTGGGAATTAAATCCTTCTGGAAAGAAGTCGATCACACATGGAGTTCTGTTCAAACCACTGGGCTACAGATGCTTGCAGAGCCTCTAGCGTGGTGTGGTGACTCTGTTGGATGCGTGTGTGGTTAGTCACATTTATGAACAGTTTGCTCAAGCACAGCAAGCTGTCTCGGGTACATGTCTTTATTCAAAACTAGGCTGCTGGTTGATTTGACCCAGTTTTGTAGCCTGTAGGGAAGATCCCTTGCTAATCACCAGCCTGCTGTATCTGGGTCATTAAATGCCAATAGGCACTGAGAGTCTTGTGGTCTTGTGTCACTATTGGTGCCAGATTCCTCTGCACCATTCTTCACCAACTGACTGCTCCACTCAGCCAGCAGGCTGTAGGACTCAGGCCCTGAAGGAGCTGTGCAGTTGCCAGCCTTCTGCTTGGTGCCTGCTTCTTCAGCGCTGGCCCTGTAAGGGAGGTAAAAAGGCAGACTCATGCATTTTACCTTAAGGAGGTGACTCATGAGCACCTTTCTTTCATAATGTGTAGACTTGGTGCAGCTCTTGTGGTCACAGCAACAAAAACTTCTTGTACATGCTTCTTGGTTAGCTCTGTTTTCCTGGAAAATTCCTGCTGTCCCAGAAATCAGAGACAGAATAATGTTCCTGCTGCAGGGCGTAACGATGTCTGTTTTTCGAATCACAGCCTTACTTTAACATGATTTTTCTTTATATGGCCTGTCAGAATCTCTTTCAATGCCTGTAGGATTTATGATTTCTTGAAGAAACAAACCATTCCCCCTTCTCCTCCAGAAGGAGAAGTGATCTATGACATTTCTTTCTGGCTCCACACACCAAAGTGTTGCAGCTGTGGGGAGGAGGCAGAGGAGGGAATTAAACATTCAATTAGTTTGTTTCCTGTTGTTTTTTTCAGTTACAGTTGCAGTTTCTGGCTAGCTGTTATGGGGGTGTTGGGTGGGTGCTCGTTCGCCTGCAGTTCCAGTTTTGAAGGTAGCATCATACTTGACACCGTGAAGCCTTCATCTGAACCTGCCTGTGGTGGTTGTTGGGCTTTCTGCTCAGAAGGAAACTTCTGCAGGATCTGGTCCTGCTGGCTTTCTGTTCTCTGGCCTTGTCCTAAGCAGCACACCCATGGACAAGCACAGTGCAAGCCCATGTAGAAGTCTCCAGATGGAGAAAGCACTTCAGCACACAGTGATAAGGCTGCTTTGAGCTGCAGTTGTACTTTGTTCCAGTTCCTCATGTAGGGCCTTTAGTCATCTTGAGGCTGAGCCTTCAAAGATGTCTTGAGCAGCTGCCTTCCATTACTGTTCCTTGAGTCTTGACTGCTTGTGAGCTCCAGCTGAGGCTCTGTAGAAGGTATCCTGGAAAATCCTTTTGTCAGAATCTTGTATTGTTAAACCTGGGTCTGTATTTGTGCCTGACATTTCTGGGGAATATATCCAAAACCTGAAAAACATGGCAAACCTTTTGCCTTGTTTGGCATGGGAAAAATCTCTTAAGACACTTAAAGGTTTTGGGCCCAAATGCTGAGGAGCACACAGGTCTGTAAGTCAAGCCTATGAGCATAATTTAAAAGTCTATCCAAACCATTATGTTCAGTAAAGCATTTTTTGTTAATAATAGGCTTTTGACCACAGTTGTATTCCTGTTATGGGAATCAGGAATTGCATAACTTAGTCTGCCTTCATTTTAAATACCAACTTATATTTGGGGTATTTGTTCTTGTTGGAGTCATAGGAGGGGTGACCACAAGTGGATTTAATTCTGGAACTTTCCAAATGCCATGTTTGAGAGGAGCACAGTGGCTTTGTGGCTCATCAGGCTCCTGACTACTGTGTCTGTGATTGGGAGCAGGGTCTCAGGTCTTGTAAACGGTCTCCCTGACTCAGTTGCTTCAGAACAGTTGATGTTGGCTGTTACAATTGTGCCTGACAAATTTGGTGGCCTTCTTATAATGGGGCTATGGCATTGGTGGATAAGGGAAGAGGAACTGATGTCATCTACCGAGACTTGTGCAAGACATTTGACACTGTCCCACATAACATCTTTGTCTCTAAACTGGAGAGTCATAGATTTGACAGATGGACCACTTGGTGGATACGGAATTGGCTGGATGGTTGCACTGGAAGAGTTGCTGTCAGTGGCTCGATGTCCAACTGGAGACCAGTGTTGAGTGGTGTTCCTCAGGGGTTGGTGTTGGGACCGGTGCTATTCAACATTTTTGTCAGCAACATGGACAGTGGGATTGAGTGCACCCTCAGAAAGTTTGCTGATGACACCAAGCTGTGTGATGCAGTTGACAACGCTGGAGGGAAGGGATGGGATCCAGAGGGACCTGGACAGGATGGAGTTCAACAAGGCCAAGTGCAAGGTCCTGCACCTCAGTTGGGGCAGTCCCAAGCACAACTGCAGGTTGGGTGAGACTGGATTGAGAGCAACCCTGAGGAGAAGGACTTGGGGATGTTGGGTGACAAGAAGCTCCCCATGAGCCAGCAGTGTGTGCTTGCAGCCCAGAAACCACCCATGTCCTGGGCTGCATCACCAGCAGCGTGAGCAGCTGGTCAAGGGAGGGGATTCTTCCCCTCTGCTTTGCTCTGGTGAGACCCCCACCCTGCAGTCCTGCGTCCAGCTCTGGGGGCAACAACACAAGAGGAACAAGGAGCTGTTGGAGTGAGTCCGGAGGAGGCCATGAAGATGCTCCGAGGGCTGGAGCAGCTCTGCTCTGGAGACAGGCTGAGAGAGCTGGGCTTCTCTTCTGAGAAGGCTCTGGGGAGACCTTAGAGCAGCTTCCAGTACCTAAAGGGGCTGACAAGGAATCTGGAGAGGGGCTTTTGACTAGGGCAGATAGCAACAGGACAAGGGGGAATGGCTTTAAACTGGAAGAGGGGAGATTTAGATTGGATATTAGGAAGAAGTTCTTCCCTGTGAGGGTGGTGAGGTGCTGGCACAGGTTGCCCAGAGAAGCTGTGGCTGCCCCATCCCTGGCAGTGTTCAAGGCCAGGTTGGACGGGGCTTGGAGCAACCTGGTCTAGTGCAAGGTGTCCCTGCCTGTGGCAGGGGGTTGGAACTGGGTGAGCTTTAAGGTGCCTTCCAACCCAAACTATTCTATGATTCTGTGATTTACCAGCTGGTTGTCAGATTCAGCTGATAACACATGGCTGTGCTCCCATGCTAGTTGAGCATGCTAACTTTGAGCTGTGAGATTTGCAGTCCTTTGCTGTGGAGTTAAATCCTCCAGTTAAAGAGGAGTTTCACTTTGTTGTTGGAATTAGTCTCATGTTTTGCACAGAGCTGTCTTCTTTGCAGTAAGGGACAGAGCACTTTATGGTCACAGTCTTGTGTCTCTGTCAGTTAAGGTGAAACTTAGCCAAGTGATGTCCAGTTTTGGATGGAAACTGTGAAGGCTGGGTTTGTATCTCTTATTTGGGGGATTAGAGAGTATTGGGAAAATTCAACTTGATTTTGGTGTTCTTCTCGCTGAAGCTCTTGCTCCAAATCTGTTTTCGTAGGTGAGGATCGCATTGATGTCCTGTCTGAAATCTGGGATCACTATTTTACAGAAACTCTTCCTACACTCCAGGCAATATTCTACCCAGTCCAGGTAACCTTTGTTATAATTCAGTCTTCAGTCAGGTGAGGCAATGTAGCAACGTCTGCTATCAGCCCATAGAAACTTCTCTTCTGTTCCAGCAGCACTTTTTGGCCATTGGCTAAACAGGTCTTAAAACCTTTAAACTAAATCTGGGAGGGAGTAGCATTAACTGTGTAAGAAGAACTGCTACAATCTACTGGGCAAGCACAGGGTTTGGACTGAATTTATTCCCATTTTCCTACCCTCTCTCTCTGCTTAGCTAAGCTTGAATGCTGAAACTATTGGATGATACCTTGTCTAGGCTGAAGCTCTGTGCCATTTGTATTTCTATTTCTTCTGCTTTTAAATTGCTGGGACTGTTGGTGCAGATGATAATACTAATAACTTGTCTTCAGAGGGGCAAATCTGAAGACTAGATCAGGAACAAATGTGTCTTAACTCACTCTAACTACTTTTGAAGGGCTTATGTCCCAGTTGTGCTTTTGGAAAATCCTCTGTTGGGATTTTTTAAGCTTTAATAAGGGGACAAGTAAATCTATGGGTAGAGGATGAATGAACACCTTCATGTAAAACTTCTTTACTGGGTATTTTGAAAGCTGAGTATCCCATTGGAAGTGTTGAGCAGTATCATTTTTTATCGTAGTTTTAGTCAGGGTTTCCATACAAGCAGTGTAATTACCTCCCCAGCCTATTTTGATCATCTTTTCCATGAGAGGAAAAGGAAAATGTACTTCATGAGGAAACTGATGTTCTTGGAAATGCTAGCCTCCTCCTCTTGACTTTTGCCTCCTTTGCAAGACATTGCTTTCCAGAGCATTTTAAAATTATTTTCTCTTCTATTGTTTGAAAGGCAGCAGGTAAAGCTCAAAGGTTGTCCTTTTGCTCTAATCCTGTTAAAGCTGGCATTTCCTAAAAGGGAAAGGACTTCTGCAAAAACAGGTACTAACCTTTCTACTGTGTTTATTTTTATTCTTTCCTTGCTGCAGATGCTTAAAGGTAGGTGTTTGACAGGTAAAACTGCACAATTATAATATCGTCCCTTGTCTGTCATACCCACTGATGCTAATAATTCTGCCACTTACAAGAAAAGTCTATTCCCCTCCTATAAAGTGTCTCTAATGAGAAACTGAACAAAAGTTACTGCACAGTGGGTGCAGCTTTTGGTAGTAACTATGTGGTAGTGGTGAAAGATTTACTATGGGATGTTGAAGTTCTTTGAAAGCATAGCTTTTTTACTGTATTTGTCATGTCACAATATCTGAGTCACTCAGAATTATTTCATAGAAGCTCTGAAGTTAGGAAAGTATTGTCTTTTAACAGATGAGGAACTGAAAGGTGACAGACAGCATATTTAAAGTTCTGTAGCCTACACAAATGTACCTAAATACATCCAAGAATACGCCCAGGTTGGATGGGGCTTTGAGCAACCCAGTCTAGTGGAAGGTGTCCCTGCCTGTGGCAGGGGGATTGGAACTGGATTCCGTGATGCTATGATAAGAATTTGACTCTGGGTGAGCTCTCTGAGGCTGCAACAGAGAGAGTTGCTGGCGCAGCAAGGAATAAGAAGTTGCTCTTTTCCCAGGCCAGTGCCCTAATAACAAGATTGAGCTCTTCCTATAACTACGGTACCGTATATCCCTATTTACACGGTATGTCGCCACATGTGAAGAGAGCTCATCTAATAAATCTCTTTAACCAAGCCGCAGTTCTTTATGTGCTTCTCTGGTAGATGGGAAAGTCAGTTTGTGGTTGGTTCCCTGTTCTTTGCTGCAAATGTCAATGTGATTATTTGGTCATGCCCTTCTGTGGTTCCAGCAGCTGCCCATTCAGAGTGCAAGTCAGCTGAATGTGTGAGTGTATGATACTGAAGGTAGTAACTAGAAGTAACTTCCTATCTCAGCTAAGTTTAAACCTGAGGCTCATAGCTGTTACAGAAATATGACCTTTAAGCCAGTCAAGTTGGTTAAATTGCTGTACAGAGGGAAACTATGTAAACAGGTCACTGGCTTTCATATAGTTGCAGCTGTTGATGTAACTACTTGGGGTGGAAAAAGAATAGCAAATTTTGTTTTGTTTGGCACGACAAGATGTTTGCATTTTGAAATGGGATATGAAGTTAATGGGACTAAACTGCATGGTATAAATAAGAAGTGTGCAGCTGCTGAGATACAGTTCAGAGATATGTACTGGTCTTTTCTACACCTCTGTGTTTCTAAACACACAGTGATGGTTTAAAACAGCAGAGTGCTTTTATTATGGCAGAGCTTCCCTCCAGACTATTGGACTTAATTTGTATTTACATATTAATGTTGTTAATTATGACATTAAGCCCATTATGAATTAATGATTAACTGCTTTTAATTCCTTCCAGCTAAATATTTGCCATGTTGAGTGTGTTATGGAGACCATAAAACGGTTCCCAAACAGACCATGGGGCAGAGATTAATGTACTGGGAAGAACAAGAGAAATTCTTAAGGCTAGAAATTGCTGGGCAGGGCCGGAAGGAAAATTTCTGCTATTAAGCTGCAGTGGAGCAAGAGAAAGCCATGTGGATGTTAAGCATCCACATAGCAGAGGGAAAGGCAGTAACACCAGAATGCCTAATGGAGTCCAAATGTGTTTATGGTGAGAAATCTTACATCATCTTCATCTGATAAGCCTGCTCACTTGTGTTGTTGATGTAGAAGAGTAACTGGGAGGATACAGAGCACCTTGTAGCTCCTTAAAATAATCAAAGCTGTTACTCTTTAAAATAATGTTTGGTACAAGCAGTCTTGCTAGCTTTGCTGTAGCCTAAATCCTAAAACCTGTAGTGGACTGACTTGTGGATTTTTGTCATATCAGCAAGGTCTAAAGTGTAGACCTTGACCAAAAAGAGGATTCAGCACAGACTGGTTGTAGGCTTAGTTAAGGAATGCTCTGTACCAACCTCTTTCCCTACCAAACCTTCTCTGGTTTCTCAGCTCAAAAGCAGGAGCTGCATCCATCTGGCCTTTGGATGCTTGTGAGCAAATTGGGTGGCGGTTGGGTTTCATGAATATGTAGTCTTTTGGTGAAATACAGACCCATTTGTGGCTTCGCTCCAAACCTAGTGGCATCTCAGGTGAGGTGTTACTCATTTCAGAATTTGTGTGGGACAGAGACTGATAGGGAAGTGACCAGAGAGTACTATGAATCCTCAACCGTATCAGCTGGGGGCGCTTTGCTACAGCAGCAAGGGCAGGATAGACCTTTTCTCTCTGTGTGCATACGTGTGTTGATATGATGCTTACACATCCCTTTACCAACTCTTGGACTTTACCTTCTGTGTTTTTTAGGGTCAGGAGTTGACGATTCGTCAGATTGCTCTTCTTGGCTTCAGAGACTTGGTCTTGCTAAAAGTAAAGTTGGAAGAAATTCTTCCTCTGGTCCAGACAAAGCTCCCAGCTTCCATTGTCCAGATGCTGTTAATTCTGCAGGTGGGGAGCCTCTGTTCTTTGTCTAACTCCCCTGGGGTATCTCAATTTCATTGAACTACTAAGAACCCTGGAAAAGAGAGTGAGAAGGGAAGAGGGTGTGATGAAGGGGAAGCAATGTGTGCTAATTTGGGAGTGTGAAGTGTAGAAATGAGAGCTGAATTTGAATGTACTGAATTTCCCTGGGAACAGGTAAGGAAGTTACCATGAAAGGGCTGGGTTCTGCTCTTTGGTGTTTGTATTTTTCTTGCTACCTCTCCTCTCCAGCTAGGAACAGTCATAGGACACTTTTTTTTTTTTCCCCCCCCACATAGATTTTGGTCTCCCAGCTTCTCTTAAGGCCTCTTTGTGCCCTAGTTCTCCTCGTTTCTCAGCTTTACCATGTCAGGGTGAGACTACATCACAGCGGACTGTGGGATTTGGATGAGCTGTGGCTGCCAACTGCCTGACACCAACTCCTTGGCTGGCTGGGATGCTGAGCAGTGCCTCTCATGAGAGGGGGAATACCTTTTGGCAGCAGGCAAAATGTTATACATCTTCCAAAGGCCTCTCCCAGACCTTCTGGGAGGACTAACCTTTTCATCCAGACCTCAAGAGAATATTTTCCAAGCATGCCAAATACAGTCAAGTATACCAGCTGGTTTATCTTTTTATGTTACCCAGCCTGACAGTCCTGCAAAATATCATGTTAGCAGGTGGCTGTTTGTGTTTCTTTCACTTTTATTTCTTCTCCAATGTACCTTATAAAGAGTGGGAGGGAATGAAACTTCCTCAAGTGCAATCAAAATTGCAAAGTGGCTAAGCTGGTATTTCTATATAAGTTCTTGCTGTTCTGATGTTCCCAGTGACCCAGACTTTAATAGCAGAATATACTAAAGTGTCAACTTAATTTCCCTGAAATATTTTAATAAAAGAATCTTGAGGGCAAAGAGGGTCTTAGAAAGAAAAGCCCACTGAGGCTTAGCAGGAAGTTAAGCCTGTGAACAGTTTCTGAAATTACTGTTAGTGTTATCTACCATCTTCACAGCTGTAAGCTGAACTACAGAGGGTGCCTTTCCTGCGGTCCTGCCTAGGAAAGGAGCAGTGCTTTGCCAAAGGTGTGTTAAGGCTTTTCTACAAAGATCTGTTTCCTGGTAGAACTGGCAAATCCTTGGTGTGAGTGTACCTTGTACCTTCCTATCGCTTCATCAGAAAAAAGACAACTAGGTACATGATGTCTGTAGAGTTATAGCTATGGGTTGACCATGGAGGTTGACCAGAATGGCACCCAAAAGCTCCATTTGGGCTTATCAGCTGTGCTCCTCCAAGTGGTATACTGATATGGTTGAATTATTCCAGTGCAGAGATATTTGGCAGATGCCAGGCTTTACTCAAAAACTTTACTCAGAAGTAAGTAAGGGTAATGTTGCCTTTAATGTTTGAATTTCAGAGCGTCCATGAGCCTACTGGACCCAGTGAGAGCTACCTGCAGCTGGAAGAACTTGTCAAGCAGGTGGTATCACCATACTTGGGTTTGTGTGAGGATCATGGCTTCTCTGGTAGCACCTGCTTGCTTGGTAAGACATGTGCATTGTACAGAAGGTCTTGTTGGGGTGTGAGGCAGTGTACATTTGTGCTAGAAAGGAGACAGTGCATGGCTCCATGAGAAACAGAAATCAAAGGCTAAAACATCTTGGCCCACTTGGTGGACCAGTGCAGATCTCATGAAATTCAACAGGGCCAAGTGGAAGGTCTTCCTGCCTGTAGCGTGGGGTTGGAACTAGATGAGCTTTAAGGTCCCTTCCAACCCAAACCCTTCAAACCCAAACTGTTCAAAAAAAAAAAAAAAGGGGGGGGTGGAAATTAAAAATCTGAATTTAAACTGTGGATAAATGGGTCTAGGTAAGACAACTGGCACTTCGCTTCAGGAAGTGGATCTTAGACTGGAAAACTCCTCCACACATGATCCAGGAGCTCTGTTATCACACGTGGCCAGCCAGAAGAGATTGGCTAGCTAAGAAATGGGTGTAGTGATACTAATTTGATAGTTGAGATGGTTTAAATAGAACAAGTAAAGAAAGCTCTAGTCTTCCTTTGTATTTATAAGCTTTAGCCTTTGTGTAGATGCAGATTGTAGCAAGCTGGAGACGCACAACCTGTCTTGTAGTACACCTTAGCAGCACAGGGGAAAAGATGGTCTTGCACTCAAAGGACTTATCAGGACTCAGATGATCTGTGCCTCTAAGAAACTCATGGCATCACTTCAGGCTAGCTATGGCTCAGCTTTTTTGTTCTTGTGGTTGTTACACAATTAAATATCTTTTATGCAAGCGAACATGGTTATACAGGTCAGCATTGATTTGTAGACCTGATCAGAAGCTTAAATCTAGGCTAAAAAGTTGAGCTTTGACTGATTTGATTGCTTTGCTGTTTATGGACACCTACATGCTGCTGGGATAGTTTGGAAGGTAGCTTGACTGAAGTTTGCAACCATCCTGGATTTCCACCAGCTGAACAAGTCATTAGTGACAAAATTTTTCACACGAATTGGCCTTGTAAAGCTTATGTGCCTTAAAATAGTTGTATTTACTTCTATTTTAGCTGTCATTTATTTGTGTGTATTTCCAAGGTGGCCTTTTGCCCCTGCTCCACCCTGTGCTGAGCAAGAGGAAGGAATGAACTTCTGTTTGCATGACACAACACTGACAGCAGAGCAGCACTTCTCTGCAAATATTCTTGGTATTTCAAAGTGCTGCTGTGGTGGTTGGTTCTTTTCCTTAAGTCCCACTTCTAATCAAACCTCATTCTCTTCCTCTGTCCTTCCTTCTGTCACCTTTTTGCTTTCTCAGAACGAGTTTCTTCTCTCACTGGGCAGCTTCTAATGATGATGGAGCCCAGTAGGTTCCCTATAGTAGCTTTTTCAAAATGCATTGTTGGGCTTTGAAGGTGCTTGATTCTCAAGAGATGCTGTGGAGGCCAAACAGCCATCTGGACTGGAGCCTTTAAGACAAATGAGTGTTGGGAAATGCAGTGTTTGATCACAGCTGTGGATGCACATAAGGCTTTAAGTATCTTAAACTTGATTTAAAGTGAGAGAGGAATGCAGCAGGCATAGGTATGAAAGGGGACAAGAACAACTCACAGCGGGGGTTCATAGAGGGAATAGGGAAGAAGATAAACAACCGCAGTGTGTTTTAAACCTAATATCACTGCTGATTTGAGTTTGCTTGCAAAAAATCCCTTAAAAATTCCTCCCAGTTGATGTTCCTTGCCATAATGCACCAAAATAGAAATAACATTTCTAGTTAAAATATGAATGACAACTCCCTTAAGAGACTGTCTGTTGTGGCCAAGAAAGTAAAGGGTGAAAAATAAAGCAATAAGTGAATATTCAGAGTTCAGCCTAATTTTTACCTGCTTCTCATGAAGGATTTTAATTTCGTCGCACAGAAATAATCTCTGGATATTTTTTCCTCAAAAGGGTCAGGTCCAACACTACAGCTTGCTGTGGCTTGAGATGCAGGTGACACCTAAAGGATGTATTTGCTGTAACCAGCCAATAACTGTTTGCCCATATTCTTAAGCATTAAGAGAACCATTTAGAATGAATATATTACTGGCAGCAGTTGGGTGAAGTGTTGTCATAGCTTGGCTGCTGCCAGTGGTGGAGTTCTGGCTGCTCACCTATTCCTCTCTGCAACAACATATAGTTTGTTTTCTGCTTTTTTTGCTAATGCAAGCTTCCAAAACTCTTACAACCTTCAGTTACAAGTGCGTTGCTTTGCATTTTGTTACTCTGACTCTTAGGCTCTGTAGTCTTGGTGGGCTTTGAGCAACCTGGTCTAGTGGAAGGTGTCCCTGCCTGTGGCAGGGGGTTGGAACTAGATGGTCTTTAAGGTCTCTTCCAACCCAAACCATTCTATGATTGTGGCTTTATGAAATGAGAGCTTACACATCAAGGAATTTGGTGAGAAATAGGAAGACAGGTACGGAACAGATTTATCAGCTGCTTAGGGAATAGACCACATGAGGTGTTTAATGCCACGTAGCAATGCTGCATGGCTATAGAAGGCAGCAGGTGAAAAGCAATGCTGTCTGATTCAGCCTGAATTACAGCGAGCCAAGGGACAAACTCAGACCCCTGCTTTTGTTAAAGCTGTCAGTGTCAGAATTGAAATGGTGCTTCATGATACAGGGCTGGGGACTGCATCTTACGTTTGAGTTTCAAACCTGTCCTCCAAAGGTCCTGCCTTTCTCTTCCGTGTCTTTGCCCCCTGGGTGTTGTGGGCTGTTGCTGTGTGCTGTTAGGTCTTGCCAGTGTCCAGCCCCAAAACCTGATATGTTTTGAAGTGGATGAAATGCTCTTTTTCTTGCATAATCTTTAAAAAATACAGTGGGATAATGCCAGCAGAGCCACCTTTCCCTAGGGAGCTGGAGAGCTAGCGCAATGCAATCATCAGGAGTATCATGTTGACACCAGCTATTGGCATCTGCTGTGAGAAACTTTCTAGAGAAGATGATAGCAACTTATATCCTCACAGGATGTTTCTTGGACTTGTGCTGCTTTAGGAAACCTGCACATGAGAGCTCCTACTTGGTCCTCACCTCCCTGGGAAAGAGAGGAGGGAGACCATCTGGATGCTAAAGGAAGCCCCTTTGCTGCACTGGGTAGCTGTTGGATTACTTCTCTTATGGGCAGCAGCACTGTTGCCGTACAGCAGGATGGAAGGTGGCTCTTTCCCAAACCCTTGGAAATAATCATAGAATCACAGAAAGGACCTTAAGCTCATCCAGTTCCAATCCCCTGCCATGGGCAGGGACACCTTCCACTAGACCAGTTGCTCCAAGCCCCGTCCAACCTCCCCCTGCCGGGGATGGGGCAGCCACAGCTTCTGTGGGCAACCTGTGCCAGTGCCTCACCAATAATAGTGGGAGATCGTTTGTAACTGACTTAATAGTTCATAACTAATGAGCACCTGGTGGTAATGAAGTGAGACATTCTGTGGCTCCATGCTGAGCCCTCTCTGTTCCCCAAGGCCAGTAATAGCAGGAGATAGTTCCTAACTACCATATAACCTGGTAGTAATGAGGTGGGAATGCCAGCCTAGCAGCTGGGGCAATGCTTTGTCTGTGCCCTGTTGACCCTTCCTGCTTCCTTTTTCTCTTCCAGAGAGACGGTACTCCAGATCCCGTCCCAAGACTGGTGCACCGAATTATTCATCTCACGTGGTGATGAGCCGGCAGCCTGGCGAGATGGCCCTGACCCCGCTGACAGAGCAGGAGGGCGAGGCTTACCTGGAGAAATGCGGTAGCATCCGCCGCCACACTGTTGCCAATGCTCACTCAGATATTCAGCTCCTGGCAATGGCCTCCATGATGCATACAGGAATTGTGATTGAGGAGTCGGACAGTACTGACAAATGCCTCCTCCTGCAGCCCAGTTTTAGCCACAGGCAGTGCTCCAGTGAGCCCAGTATTCCTGATGGGCCAGAGGGAGTCATGGCAGCGGGTAGGCAGGACTCTGCAGAGCTGAACTGCACATCAGTCAGCTAGAAGTCTTGCTGAGGAGAACTGTATGTATATTCAATATGTGTTGTGTCATCCCTGCTGGGAAAAAAAAGTTAATCAAACTTTGCTCATGTCACTGAAATGGCCTTGAGGGATCTTCTGTTTCTTTAGGAGTACTCTCTAGATTTGTTTTTCTTGCCTGTCTGGGATCGTTGTTGGTGAAGGTACCAGGCTGTTCCCAAATGAGCACTGAGGGCTGCAAAGGTTTCGCTGTCTACAGTGTACCTTCTGTAAGCTTTCTCCTTCTGCTAGTCCAAAACCTTTGGCCTCGGGTTTCCTTCTGTTTCTTTGTTATGATACAAATTAGCCTCTTTCTGGTTTTTGCCATCTCTCCCAGCTTTGTGCTACTGGTTTGCTCTTTGTTCCTGCAGCAGAGTGCTCTGTGCTAAATGTCCTCTTTGCTCCTGGCGGTGGGGATGGCTGAGGATGGCATTTTTCGCTTTTAAAGTTGAACTCAGGGATGAAACTATTTGCATCCTGCAGAAAGGTCTGCTCAGTTGGCTTATGAGAGAAGTAGATCCTTCACTTTGCCTCCCATAGGCCTGGATGAAAAATCCAGATCCAACTTTTTTTTGCCCCAGACCCAAAGAAAACTCATGGAGTCCCAGCTGAGTACTTCATACGTACCATATTTGGTTCCAGTGACATCTTTGGGGGTGGTGGTGTCAATTGGGTGTAAAGGATGGGTGAGCGTATAATTTGTGGGAATATATAGTCCTGAGCATCGTGGCATTTGGCATCAATTTGCTCTCAAAATGTCGTTGTTGGAGGGCTACAATGAAAGGAGAAATCTGTCCTTTGGGAAGGAGGCACTGGGCAGAGCCCACACTTGTGTGGGAGACATAAAGGTGCTTCTTCAGCACTGGCCCATCGTGATTTCAGACGATTTCATCCTTGGGCTGCTCTGGTACTTTTAGCACTTGTGAAAACATAGATAACTGGCAGGTAGTAGAAAGGAGTCCTGTTCTGGTAGTGTATTCATGAAGTGCTCCTGACCTCCAGTGGTATCTGACTCAGCGCAGTGCTGCTTTTAAGATCAAGTGAAGGTTCTTTGCAGTCTTGCTTTTCATTTTGAAGAGTATGAGTGGTTCCAGTTTGCAAGTGTCTGCGTCAGGCCCTGCAGCCTGCAGTGTCTGCTCTGTAGCATCACTTAGTACTCAAATGCTGCTTCTATGGGAACAGAACCCATCTGTTTGAGCAATCCCCTGGGTTGCTCTGCGGATGTCTTGCTAAGCAGATTTGCAAGTGTAATTACAGGCATAGAGGTGAACCGAAATGCTGCCTTAAATGTCAAATCCCATTAAAAATAGGGGTATAACACCACTGCCACTTGAATCTAGTCCCTGTGGTGCTGGCTATAAATAGATCTGTCTTGACAAGGAAACAGAAGGTTAGGATGAATCTTCAGGATGTTTGGTTTTGGTGGGTTTTTTGCATGCTATGACATTAACTGCAGAGTTTGCCCTGATTCTGTTGGTCATTAAGCGTCTCCTGCTCCACTGGCTGCATCAAAAGTACAGCTCCAACCTGTCAGGATTTGGCCTTAGCAGCAGATTATTATTTGGTAACAAAGCATCAGAAATACCAGTGACGAGCACAAGTCACGCTACCTTTGTAAACAAGGGTATTGCCTTGTCTCCTGTGGTTTGCAAATCTTGAAAGAGATACTTGAGAGGGCCTGATTTTTCTTGCAGCCACCTAAGGCACCCTAACTATTGGCCTTTGTGGAAATGCCAAGTGTTGTGATCACCATCTGTGCTTACATATTGAAGAGGAGAGATTTAGTTGTGTTGGCTGCCTCCTCCTCCGAGTGTGTGCAGTCCAGTAAAGACCAGGAAGATGTGGTTTTAAGCAGTCTTCCCTTCAGATGGATTCTAGGATAAATTGCCCTCCTATTCATAAGTTGGAGTGACCAGGCCAACTTATTTGGTGGAATCTGCCCTAGGGTAGCCACGGATTGTGGTGGAGCTTCAGAATCTCTGTGGTGACAGCCAAGCCTAGTAGACCATGCTGGTCTTGCAGCATTTCAGTTCACTCTTATGAATGCTTTTCTTTTTTTCCAGTTCTGCTCTAACCCGTTTGCTTTCTGTAGCTACCCAAACCATTTGGATCAGTGAGCAGCACCTCTTTTATGGTGAAAATTAGAATGCTTTATTTATTTCCTGACATATTCTTGGATCATCTCTAGGGCTAATAGAAATCCAGTCCTGGTTATAACTTGAATTTCTTTTGTTTTACATGTATGTATAATTTTAATTATTTTGATTTTTGTGTCTGTTACTTTGCAAAGATTTGCACCAAGCCACTCTGAATCGTGCACTTCCTCAATCGTTTTGGTTTTTAGGGAGAATTAAAGCTGGTGGCTTTACTTTGTAAACTGAAGTAAAGAAAAGTTGTTCTGTAAACTGCACAGAGGGTCTGGTCATAAGCACCACTTTTACAGCCATGTTAGATGCAGAAGCATCTGCATGCCTGTACCACTTACAGGCAGACTGGGTGAAACTGGGAGTGGTTGGAAAGCTGGGGGCAGACCTGGGAGGGCTTCTTCGCTCACCACGTCGCAGAGCCATGACAGGGGCGCAGGGCAGGTCTTTTCTACCCTCATCCACTCGAGAAAACCTCTTGGAAGAGCTGTCAGAATGTGACCAAAGTATTTCTCTCACCACCTCCCCAAGTCTGTCTGTTACCTTCTAACTGGATAATTACCTAGGTTGAGTCACTTCCCATCACACTGAATCTTTCTTCTCTTTTTACTCTGTCTCCTCTTTGTAGTAAATGATTTATTCTCTATATCCATACAGTTCTGTCGTAAAATTACTGAGGGAGCCTCATCAGAGATATTCATAGTCATACAATCTTAGAATCACAGAATGGTTTGGGTAATAAACCATTAAAACTCATCCAGTTCCAACTCCCTGCCATGGGCAGGGACACCTTCCACTAGACCAGGTTGCTCCAAGCCCCATCCAGCCTGGCCTTGAACACTGCCAGGGATGGGGCAGCCACAGCTTCTCTGGGCAACCTGTGCCAGGGCCTCACCACCCTCACAGGGAAGAACTTCTTCCTAATATCTCATCTAAATCTCCCCTCTGTCAGGTTAAAGCCATTCCCCCTTGTGTCACTACCTGCCCTTGTCAAAAACCCTCTCCAGACTTCCTGTTGGATACTTTAGGTATTGGAAGGCTGCTCTAAGGTCTCCCTGTTTGTATTTCTGTAACCAGCACATTACCTTTATTACTTTATTATCTCTATATCTGAGACTATTACAGCTGTACTGGGAATATATGAGTCAGAAATAGGTGCAGGTTAAAATATGGCTCCTTTGCATTCCCACACCGGCTTCCATTGCTGTCTGATCATCTCTATCCCATGATTTGATTATTTCCACATGATGTTCAGTGGTCTGACCTTCCCTTTCCTAAGAGCACTAGACTTGCTTTTCAAGATCATTGTGTTTTCTACTCTTGTAAAGTTTAAACCCCTTCCATTTCCAGGGGATACAAAGTCTAGGTGCCATAACAAAACCAAAACAAAACAAAGTAGATCAGTGAGTTGAATTTTAAATATTGATTCACTTTCTGAATTTCAGCTGTTAGGATGAGGACAGGCACATGCCTATGTAAAGGACTTTGGCATGAAGATACATAACTGTTAGCCCAAAGAACTCTTTCGAGGAGGTGAATCTCATTGAAGGGACTTGCTAAGGTCAGTCTAAACTCCGCACTGTGTGAAGTTTATCACACCCAGGTGTGACACTGAAACTAGCATGACTTTTATGTGTTACTTTTCCCTGGCAGTACCTTGGTTCCTCAAACCCCTGTTACCAAAGCCCAAGCTCATAGCTGGCTGAAACGACCACTTTATTAAAGGCAGCAACAGAAGCAAAATTAAATCTCGGAAACAAGTCCATGCATGCATAATTGAGTAACAAAATGGAAATAAAAATGCAAGCTCAAGCATACTGTTGTAGGGCTTGACAAAGCCAAACTCATGGACTTCACAGGACACCTTTGCCTGACATCCTACTGCTGAAGAGAGAAGGGAAAAACCACAGGTTACCAATACTCACGTGGAGCAGACGAGTCAGGACTCTGCAGAAAACCATCTTCTGTGCAATGAGGTGAGATAAGTTAAGGTTTGTCTTGTTGCTTTTCCAGGTTCTGTCTATAGGGGTAAGAAACTTTCATGTTGTCTCAGAGATCAGTCGGAACACAATCCAAAAGGAAAAGGCAGTTTATCAAGCGAGGCTATGACTGCGCTTATAGGGAAATTATTTTTCTGTTTCAGTCTCCTCACACAGCTTCAGAAATTTTCCAATTCTAAAATTGGATGGATGGGGCCTTGAGCAATGTGGTCCTAGTGGAAGGTATCCCTGCCTATGGCATGTGGGGGTGGAACTAGGTGAGCTTTAAGGTGCCTTCCAACCCAAACCATTCTGTGATTCTGTAAGTTCCAGCTGAGGGGAAAAAATCCAGCTACACCCAGCCTTCCAGAGCTGTGAAACTGGAGCACTTGTTTCAGTGGAACAAATGGGTTTAAGGAACATGATTGCCAACCATGTTCCTTAGAACAGAATACACCATGAAGCAGGGCTCCAGGTTTTGAGCAGAAAGAGCATCATGAAGATAATCTATCAATCATCTCAGTCTTTATCTGCTCCTCCTGCATCATAAAATAGCAAGGTAAATAAATAAATTTTTACAATGGCACTTTTTTTGTTTGTTTTGGTTTTGGTTTTTTTTTTTTGTTTTGGTTTTTTTTGGGTTTTTTTGAAATAGAAAATTGCAGTCTCTTAGAGGGGATGAGAAGAGGTGATAATAGTTCTGCTTGGCATAAAATACAATGGTAGACTGAAGCTATGACTACTACAGAATCTCTTTCTGCTTACTTGTAGGCAAGAGGAAACAAAAAAAGAATAGGAGAAACAAGGACAGCGCTGTCTGGGGGGTTGGATTTTTTTATTGTTGTTTGCAAACTGGAAAAAACTGTAGAGGTAGTGTGAACTTGTCACACAGTGTGACCTGAGCATCTTGTGCTGACACACATATTTTTATCAAGCAGGTTAGGTTTAATTGGGGAAAAAAACCCCAAACCAAACCAGACATGAAGTCTGCAGATCATGAAATTTTGTATTTCAGGTCACTAAAGCCCTCAGATCCTGTAAGGGGAGTGGTAGCACCTAAGTCCACTCAGGCCAGTCTGGTCAAGCCACCCTTTCCAGATGGAGCAGGCAAAGGCTCACTGGTGGGGAAAATGAGGAGGGTGAGACAGTGGTGACAGTGAAATGTATCACCTTTGGTCATTTTTCCTTCTAGCATAATAGCTTTAACCTGACAGAGGGGAGATTGAGATGAGATCTTAGGAAGAAGTTCTTCCCTGTGAGGGTGGTCAGGCCCTGGCACAGGTTGCCCAGAGAAGCTGTGGCTGCCCCATCCCTGGCAGTGTTCAAGGCCAGGTTGGACAGGGCTTGAAGCAACCTGCTTTAGCGAAAGGAGTCCCTACCTGTGGCAGGGGGTTGGAACTAGATGAGCTTTAAGGTCCCTTCCAAACCAAACCATTCTGTGATTCTATGGTATCTGAGCATGCTTTCCCATCCATTACACATAGCAGCTATTAGGACCAATTTGGATGAAAGATAAATGTAATTAACTTGACATTAACTGCACTTGCCTTACAGATTATGTCTAGTAAGTACCACCATGTTTCCCAGAAGAATTTGAATGTCTTGAACAAAATATACATTTGATGGGGCATGGAGTCTGAAATCAAGATTTCCCTTCCTGCAGATGCTGTTAAAAAACAGCTTGACTCTCTCTATGTGGTTGGTTGAGATAAATTAGCAGATTGCCATGAAGCAAACACACATTTCTCTGACAGAGGAACTCCCTTTGGTTTCTGATCCGAGTATCTTGCAACAAAGCTTCAAACCAGAGTTGTTGTTGTGATAAACATAAGAAGCAAGCAGGATGTGGCCAGAGGTGATTGTGTTCAGCATTCAAAGATGATCATCCTGTATTGCATCTTAAATTACAGGATGATCATGAGAACACTGAGTTTATTATCAGTTGCACTAGCTCTGTCTTCTAGTGATGAATAAAACTATCAATACCCTTTACAAATTACACAAGATTTTATCTTGAAATATATCCTTTGCCTGCATGGTGCTATATGGTACACCCCTCATTAAGACCAGCCAACGAGACAGAAAAACTACCCCAGAGGTCCTGTGTCAGTTCATCTTTTTGAACAGCCCTCCAGAGGAATAAAGATGCAGCATGCAGTGCACAGTTTAATTAGTTTATTTTTTAAAGTCCTGTCAGAAATACAGCTGTGCATTAATTACAAAATATATATTAAACAATCTATTGCTATTTCCAAGGGAACAGGAGTACTTTCATTCTGTTCAAATGCAAAACAATACAAGCCTTTAACAATGACCCCAGAATCACGTTTTGCATCTATCATCAATGTATTTGATGTGAAAGCATCTCTAAATAAGAACAGAAAGGCCACCTTCATTTTATTTCATGGGCAAGTTTAATAATCCCACAGCAAACATGACCAGGCATATCATGAGTTCAAGTCTATACATCTCACATTATCTGAGCTCCCACATATACATTACATACTAACATCTTTAGAAAAATAATTTTCCCTGCCCTGCAGGGGAAGACATTCAGAGGCAAAAAGGAAACACATTTGCAATATATTATAATCGGAGAATTTGTGCCATAGCAGCTTTGCAAAGACACGTACTAAGTATGGCTGGCTTAAACCACATTCAAGACAACCGAAATTTGGGAGATAAAAAAAGCTAAGCCACTCTCTAACCCACTCTGAGATCCAGTAATACTGCAAGGCATCAAGAGTTACAGACCTAAAGAACCCCATTCCTGAAGAAATTATGCAGGTAAGTGGTTAAATCCTCTAATTTCTTCATACTTGTTTTAGAAACAGCTCTCAACCCTGCGTACCTTTCTACTTCCATTTAAGTAGTTCTAGCAATTACCTCTCAATCTACCATGATAAAATTGATTTCTAAAAAGAAAAGGTGAGATCTGGAGGAAGGTAAAAAGAGGCTGTTTCAGTGAAAATGCATTTTCACACAGAAACTGAATCTCGTTATGATAAACTTAGAAAAGTTCAAATACAAGCTAATAGTCACAAAGACTATAACAACATTGAGACGGCAAAGATGTAGACTCTTGAATTCTTCCATTAGCTGAAGTTCTTATTTGTAGGAGAAAGCTGTGGAACTGCAGTTAAAATAAAGAGTAGCTTGGAAGGTGGGGAAAGAAAGAGGAAAACTGAATAAGTACCTAAATAAACATTTCATTAGCATTTATAATTTTTCATGGAAGTTAAGACTTAACTGATACTTAGCAAATTAGCTCTGAGAGTCTCTGATTCTGGCATTACAGTAATTTGGCATCACGTGGAGTTCTACCTGGTAATTTTAAAATACAAAAACAGTAGAATAGCAGCAGTGACTAAAGCATCCATGTTACTGTAGCCAGTGCAGTATTACATATGCAGTAGCGTTCTATTCCCTATCGGTTTGTGTTACTGTACAGGATTAAACCAAATCATTTAAACTCCTGAACCTGCCACCAAACTGAGGTTCCTCTCAAGGCAGAAGTATGGCAGATCTAGCAGATAAGGAAGGCTCAAAGCAAAAATTCAGTTCATAACACAAAGCTTCAAAAGGAAAGAAAGTACTAATGCACCTGGTGGGTCTTGGATATAAACTATTAGAACACAGATTAAGGACATTTTTTGTTAGGATCACTAGGGTTGAGAAAGTAAATGTGGCAGGAAGCAGCTCTCAAATTACAAGTCTCCTGCTCCCCCACCCCCTCAGAAAAAATAAGAGAGGAGAATGGTAGTCTTTGAGCATCTTGAAAAAACATGGATAACTAATATAGCTTGAAAATGACCAGAGAACTAGTGTACAGTGCCTTCTGGTTACAGTGGGCCTGGGCACTGTCACACACATTAAAAGCTCTTGGTTAAGAATCGTTTAACTACTAGGCATAGTCTAACAAGGCACTCTGAAACAATCCCGCTAATAGGATGAGGCTGTTCGGTATAAAAACTACTTAAGAGGTTTAAAAAGACAGTTTTAAAGCATGGATCTCTTCCTGTTTTGAGTAATATATGCTCACCTGTCCTCTTAACACACAGAATACACTCAGTCAGTCAATGACTGACTGCACTTACCACTAATCAGAAGTTCATGTTTCACTAGTGACAATACTCCATTTAACATAATCCCTCTTCTACTAATAGGCGGCTCTATCTACAAAATAAACTTTAGTCATCTGAATATGATGAACAAAGTGGTAGGTTGGGTCCTGGAGTTTTTCATCCTCCCAAATCCATACACTATAGTAGTCTTTCATTAGCCTTGTATGTATTAAGCATACACATTTCCCCTACAGCATTGATTTGATGAGGCCAAATAACTGGAATACTCTTCAGTATCTTTTAAATTGCAGTGTCTCAAGTTGTTCACTAGGTTGGAGAAATAATACACATACACTTATGTATCACTTTTCTTCAGTATCAGACTCTATACTTAAGTTTGGGGTGACAAAACCTTCTTCTTCACTCCTTTCAAAGACAAGAGTCAGACTTTATCAGCACCATGATAAGCTAAAATTTTTAGCACCAGTGAACACAAACTACTCAACTTTGGTCAAAACTAACATTTTTGTGGCATACACGCAATCAATAACAGAAAGCAATAACATACACAAACGTTAGTAAACTCCTGAATTCTTGCCATAGTGAACCTAGTGTTTGGTAAACGAGGAACTATGGATTTTCTTCCTCAGAGCAAACAGGATTGCAATTTCTCTTCACACTGTCAAATCTCAACAGGTTTTTCTTTCCCTCCAAAGTGTTGAGGGTGGCCCAGCTCCTATTGTCTAATAGTACAGGAAATACCCACAGCAGATGGATGTTGATATGGCCACTGAGAATTCACAGGAGACAACAGAAATCGTAAGTCACCCACAACACCAGCAGATCACTCAAACTGCTGCAGGTCACCACTTCACCTTTGGTACCAGTTCAGGTTTCAACAACAGTAAACCCAATTCCGCATCACCCCATGTAGTCAGTACATACCTTCACTCATGTATCCAACTCACAACCTGAAAAAAACATCCAGCACTAGGAGATCCCACCAGCACAAAGGTATCTCATTCAAGTGCTACACTTTTCTCTCTCTGGTGATGGTGACTGACATTCTGGGCCCAGAGCACACACTTACAAAAACATTTATCAAAATAAAGAATTGGGGGGCACTTTCAGAACACATTAAAAATATTTCCTCAGTAAACTTGGCTCAGAGTTGTTTAGCCTTCTCCACAACACTACCACATCTTTCAGAAATACTCGAGTCAATTCTACATAAACATGCAACTTCCTAAAGAGAACTGCACAGAAGGGAAGGGTCAAAGCATACCTCAACCCTAGATGTTTTGAGCAAAGCCTTAACCTGACTTCAGATTTCATGAGAAGCATAGCCAATTCAAACTTCTAGGTAAGTCAATACAGAAACTGTCTCAACTCTCCCAAGCGCTGTGAAAAACAAAACTAAGAAACCTCCCCCCTCCTTATCTTCATTAATTTAGCTATTTCCCTGATACAGTATCTATTCCAAGGCACTGAGGTGAAAAGATTTACAGGTCTTTTCTGATAAAGTTTTGCCTAAGATGTACAGATATGCCAACAGGACTTTCCTGTAGGCAGTTTTGATTGACAACACTTCATTTAGTTAGCTTGCTACTGAAGCAGCTTATTACTTTAATAGAGAACAATACCAAATAATTGAACACATGACCTCATACAGAAACAAAAGTATACCAGCAACAACGAAATTCTATTCAGGTGAAGATGAGCTATGTTGGCAACTATGATCTTTTACAAATGCAGCATAGATGGACGATGAAGCATAATCTGTGGTGGAAGAACATGACTAGTGGCTCTGCTCCTCTGGTTAAGACTTACAAGCTACATAGCTCCATCAGCACTGCGAGCTTGAAATCCCTCTCTGCGGAGACTGTTTAAATCTAGACGTGTTAGAACTTCACAGCGCACCAGAAGCGTATCGTCCTTTACAAAGGTTCTTTGTTTCAAGGTTTGCAGGTGCATGAAAGTCACATAACCAAACCCTTTTGGATTGCGCTGAATTGTTGGTCTCTGGAAGGCTAGTAACTCTGGCTTGGCTTCCATTACTTCTTCATGATTCTGCCTCTCAGGGCCTTCCGACTGATCCAAAATAGAAAGTCGTATAGTGCCTTGGAAAGGCCAAGGCAGATGGCTGTCATATTCTCCTTGCATAGTGTGGACAAACAGAGAAATAAAATTAGCACACCGCTGAGCATTTGGTAACTGGATATGCAGGCGCAAACACAGCTTGTAGCCTGGCTTTCCAGTATAGAAGCCAGGACTGTGCATCACAACAGGTCTCTCTTCTTCCTGGGCTTTCTGAAGTCCACTGAAGTTCTCAATCTTCCAGATATAAATACCATTACATTGCTGTGCTTCCATTTCAGTAATCTTTCCCTCCAAATTTCGGATAGTACGTTTGAGTTCTGCCATGTGAGTGTTCTGAGTCTCCATTTTAGCAATGAGTTCTCTGATTTGGTGATCTTGTCTTACCAGACGACCTTCCAACTGCTGAATAGTTTCTTTGAAGTTTTCAACTTCTGGATTACAATCATATGTGGCATGTGACACATGTGAGAAGAGGGCAGGCTCAAAGGGTAAGCCATTGATGAAGGGTACAGGATTTGTAGCAGTAACACTGATATTTTGAAAACTCTGAGCCATCATTCTCATGTGAACCTGAGTGAACTCCTGCATGTGTCGTGCCAGTTCATTCCTTTGCATCTAGAATTTAAGAAAAGTGGAATTAGGAATACATCAAATGTTATCTGCAATCCCATCTTAAATGTGGCTTGGAAGAAAACCAAACTAGTTGCTTCTGTTATGTGATAAAAACTGGAATATGAATCAAGGACAGGTGATGTGACAAAGCAGCACTTGACCAATGGAGGGTTCCAAATTTAAGATTGCTGTTACGACAAATGAGAAAGGAAATTCAAATGCCAGTGGGCAAGTACTGTTCTACTCAAAATAGCGACATGGTGAAAAAAGTGTTAGTGATAAACATCCATTTCCTATTTTTTTCTGTCTTATAAATCAGCAATGTATTCCTTTCATTGATTTGCTAAAATGCTCCCCCATACCAAACACAAAGGTGTATGAAAACTGATGTAGAAATGCTGAAGGGAAAAGATCGATTTTTACAAAGAAGTATAAGCAACTAAAAATAAGATTATCCAGATTAAATAATTTTAGAATTTAATTTAATTTAAAGCACTGTCAGGTTTTCTTTGCTGAGCTTTAAGAGCCATAACTCTATTTGGTCAGAACATTGGAGGAAATGCTAGAAGCTACTTTCTTGCCATGAAAACTGAGTAAACACTCTTGCATTAATAAAAGCAAGTTATCAAGCAAATCATTCACGGAGTTTTTTTAAATTCGAAAAGGACTTTTTAAAAGGCAATGTATGAACATGTAGTGTTTTACAATCACGATACCTCAAAATGACAGAAAAACCCACCCACAAATCACTGAGGATTTGGGCTGGCGAATGAGACAAGAATAGGAAAACACATTAAAAAAAACCCAAAAAACAAACACATGCTGAAGGTCTGCAATTCCTTATTCTGACAAAAGGCTTACCTTTTCTGGACACCCAAAGGCACTGTAAAAACAAGGCACTGGGGCAGTAGGACAATCATTGTCATAATGGTTAGGCATCTAAAAAAATCAGATTTGAAATTAATTTTTCCATCGAAAGTTTTATTCTTTTATACCATCCTAAAAGAATATGACTGCATGGACTCTGAATAAGTAGCTGAAGTCAGATCGGTTTATACCTATGTAATTTCTCAAAGAAACATGGAATTTTTGAACAAAAATGTTAACTGATGATAAAAATTCTACCTCCTCCTTGTATGTACATCAATGATTCATTACCTTTGTTCTTACAGAAGGCATCAGAAAGCATTCAGGTTTTCTTGCCTTTTGTTTCTAGCCTATCCTCGAAGTCAGATCACAGTCCATTTAATAGATTCATAGAATCATGAATCACAGAATGGTTTGGGTTGGAAGGGACCTTAAAGACTCCAGTTCCACCCCCCTGCCACAGGCAGGGACACCTTCTACTAGGGCAGGTTGCTCCAAGCCCCGTCCAACCTGGCCTTGAACACTGCCAGGGACTAGGCATTTCCTTCCCTTCTGAAGCACTACTTGCATATACTTGTTTTGTCTGTTTTCATTATCTTCTTCCTCAAAAAGCTCAACTTACTTAATTTTTTCTTACAGTCTGTGTTTTCCAGACCCAATTATCTCACTGCTCAGGATCCTCCCTATCCATCCCCACCTCAAAAGCTGGACAGCTTCAGCTGAGGCCTTACGACCCCTAAGCAGAGGAAAGGATAACGCAGTTCATTATTCTACCTTACAACACACTTTTGCCTTTGTCATTACTGAACTCAATCCTGTTTTTTAGAATATTTCTCCAATTTGACAAGTTCGTTCTTAATTTTAACAGGGATGGGCTGTAAATTGAAACACATTTATCATCTTCCTGTCAATGAGGTTATTCAATAGAAGAAATAGTAATGGCTATTACAATAGTAATGGACAAGCAGAATTCCAGCCAGCATCTACAGTTTGGTAGTGAATTATTTATAGCTAATTTCCAACAATGGCTAATTACAAATACTCCCCTGCCCAAATCAAAGCCTTGTCTTCTAATTTCAGCCATAAGCACTGGCAGCTTGGTATTCATTAGCCTCCACTCAAGATCAAAACCACGCAGCATGGCCCCACTCAAGCAGCAATATAGCTAAATGTGATTTGCAGACAGAAATCCAAGAGGTTTACCAGACTGCAACTGAAAACTGAAGTGGCATTTGAAAGAATATTACACCTGCACTGGATGAAACATTTTCAGACAGAGAGAGCTAAAGATTTATTAGGTAGTAGACAAACTATTTCTTCAAATTTGATCTCAGGTTAAAGAAGTAATGTACATGCAAAACATCTGCCCCAGATTAAACACAGAGAAAGGTAGTCTCTTACCTGCTCTCTGATGAGCACTGTGTTGCAATATTCACAAAATACATTGGCAAGTGGGCAGGTTTGGTCATGAAGCTTAGTTATCAAACAGAAAAAAAGAGAGGAAAGAAAGAATCAATGAAGTTACACAATTTAAAATATTGCCAACTACCTCTGATATTTTTATGTGCATTCAAATTTTACACTTAGCTGTATGCAACTGTGATAAAACACATCCATATAAAGAAATAGAAGCTCAAAAAGGAAAGGACGATCCCCAGTATTACTCAAGTAAAAAAATGCAGAGCCAGGAGAAGAATTCAGAAATTATCTTGGTCTTTTATGTTAGGAGATATCCCCAAAAGATGCAGCTCCTGACACATCCTTTCTGCCAGGCATAAGAACTGTAAATGTAAACACTGCTTCATGTGTTACTTTGGCAGTAGGTATTGGCCTCACTGACGGGAAGGCCAAAATTCAACAGTTCTTACACAAGTCTGTTCACATGCAGGGTTCCAAATAAGTTTGTATTTAAGCACAATCCTCTCCCCAGCTTTCGGCTGTTCTAGACTAATGACCTGAGTTTGTAGCATCTCACCTGTGCAGCACAAAGAGCTCTTCTATACCAAACATCTTTTTTTTTTTTAACTGATGTTCCATTTACAAGCAAACCCATGTGAATGAGGGTTGAAAAGCCAAGACTTATGCTAAATACCTCTTTATCTTCATAGGCCATAGATGTGGCACAGTTTGGACAACAGACTTGACGCCTTGGACACTCCTGTGTTATGTGCTCTTTCAGACGGTTCTTCTGGAAGGCTCCCTGGCACTGTGGGCATTCCACAGTGGAAAAATCACACTGCAACTGATGGTCCTGAACAAGGACAAAAGAGGGATTTGATACTAAAAACAGGTACTGTGGTCTCATCTGTTTTCAAGATAAAGTACAGTACAGGAGGAATGAATTGTAATCCTTCCTTCATACAAGTAAATCCTTATACACTTATGCTGACTTTACCCATGTTATTGTCCCGTTACCAAGATCAGGACTTCATGTATTTAGAGCTTTAAGAATGCTTAAAAATTCAGCTCTATGTTTGGCCTTTTAACTTTGCATTTTATTTTCCAAAAGAAAATATTTCAACTAACGTATCTAGCTGCTCTGAGGGAATATTAAACTGACTTTAGAGAATTTGTGTGAAGTACAGATACAGATCAAATACAAACATGACTGATCAAAAGAGAAAGCTGCATCAGTGCAATTTTTATGCAGTACAATGTTCACTTGCGAATCACCTAATTACAATTAAAGGCTCATCAAAAACCAAATACATGTAGCTATAGTCTTGAATGAACAGTGCACTGAATCAGCATAAACAAGCATAAATATGAGCATTTATGTTACTTAGAATTTTAACTTGCCCAGGAAAACCAGGCTGCATGTTTTCCAGACTAATTCTTACCTCTAAATGCCTCAGCTCCATCTTCATACTGCAGCCCTTGTTAGGACACTTCACCGTTAAGGAAAGGATTTCCCGTTTAGCAAAGTTGTCAGGAAAAAGTTGATTTTCAAGCAGAATTTCATTGTCTACTGGACATTTGTGACCTGCATCTCTGTAACGCCAATAAGAAAGGAAAAAGATACTCCAAGTTCCCTTTGCCCTTAACTTAAAATATTTTTACATTAGCAAGACATTAGTGGCCAAATTATTACACATTAAGGAAGTCTTTGAAAAACAATGGCCTTTATGTGACACTTAGCAGACAGTATGCAGTGTACATCAGAGAAATTGTCAATACACAAGATTCACTAGAGGTGGCATGACTGGGGTGACAGCAGCTTCTAACTCAATAGTTCTTATTTGGATGAATGCCAGATGGATACTCTGGAAATAAACTTGAAGAGGATGTAAAGAAACTGAGAACTTATGGTCCCATTTCTGCAAGTAATAACATAGCTCAAACAACAAAGAATATTTCACATACTATTTCAAAGCAATCCTTTAAAGATTCTTGGACCTTCTCTCCTTTCTTTCTCACTTTATAAACAGCCAAGATGCTGACAGCTGAGCAAAAGCAAAAGTGTTTGTTGTTCCAGATTCACTTCATCTATGTGGCATTACTTTTCATATAGCTCATTTCACTGTTTTTGTTGGACAACCATTTGATCATCTTTGAATTTATTTAGACAGCAGAGAAAGGTGAAAAAACTTAAGACATAAAAATTACTATGAAAAGTATTAGGTACTGGAAGACTCCTTATAGCAGCCTTCCAAATACCTAAAGGGGCGAACAAGAAATATGGAGAGGGACTTTTTAAAGGGCAGGTAGTGACAGGACAAAGGGGAATGGATTCGAACTGGCAGATGGGAGATTTATACGAGATCTTAGGAAGCAGTTCTTCCCTGTGAGGGTGCTGAGGCGCTGGCACAGGTTGCCCAGAGAAGCTGTGGCTGCCCCATCCCTGGCAGTGTTCAAGGCCGGGTTGGACGGGGCTTGGAGCAACCTGGCCTACTGGAAGGTGTCCCTGCCTGTGGCAGAGGGTTGGAACTGGATGAGCTTTAAGGTCCCTTCCAACCCAAACTATTCTGCTATTCTATGAAAACGACACTGGATTTGGAACTGGGTGTTGTATCTGAAGCCATTTTAACAGCAAACAGACTGGAAGTTGGTGCTAACTGGTGCAAGTTTGGAGTCTGATGGTGGAACATGGGTGCATGTAACTTGCACGAGAGAATTAACAGCCTGTTCCACTTTGTCAGGTTGTCTACCTGCATTAAGCACAAGAATCATGAAGTAAAAAAGGGATTCACCTCTACCAAATTTTCCTTAAAAAAATATCCAGTATCAGCTTGTTTCTGAAAGTAGTAGGTCAAAATATCTATTCAAAAGTAAGTAATACAATTGAAGAGGCATGGAGATCAAAGCTTCTGAGCTGAAGTGCTAATGGAAACAGCCATAAAATGGAAAAATACATGGGGCAGAAAAATGTCAGAGAGCACTTGTGGTGCAAAGATCAAAGGCCAGAGCATTGTCACTGCTCACAAGCGTGAGAGGAAGTAGGACCTAGTGGGCTGTGGAGACCAGGAGGGAATTTGTGTTCTTTGTTGGAAAAGGAAATAATTGCTCAGCAACTCCATCAGCAACATTGCAAGAGGAAGTGGGGGTAAAGCTGAGACTTCAGAAAGAGACAATGAACTTCCTTTCCTAGGTTTTGCTCACCAGAAGTCTGATAGTCATACTCCTAAACAAGTGGAAAACTGAAAATACCTAGTGTGCTGTTTTGTTTCCTAGCTCCCAGGGCTACGATCAGAATACTGATCTTTGTCACAGCCCAGGAACATTCCCTCACCTCACAGACATCCTACAGCAATCAGTTTTCACAGGTATATTTCCAATACCCTGTTTAGTGAAGCTCAGTAGGCCTGCTGAGAAGACAGCAGTCTTATTTCTACGCAAAAAAGCTAATCACATGTAAAAAGAGCCAACAACAGATTAATTTGAAATAATGATTACTGGATCCCCAGTTTAAATAACTAACAAAGAGTAAAATAAGAATGAACGGCAGATTTCCAGTGATTATAGTAAGGAAAAAGCAGTAACATTGTAATATATTAATCACAGAATGGTTTGAATTGGAAGGGACCTTAAAGCTCATCTGGTTCCAACCCCGCCACTGTGCCAGTGTCTCACCACCCTCACAGGGAAGAATTTCTTCCTAATATCCAATCTAAATCTACCCTCTCTCAGGTTAAAGCCATTCACCCTTGTCCTGTCACTACAGACTTCAAACACCATTTACAAGTATAGGGACTGTGTTTGAAAGGCTGCTTAGATCCATCTACAGACAAAGATGTTGCTATACATTTTCTATCACAGAACTGAGTTCATGCACCTCAGTTCCAATTTATCTTCCAGTGGAGGCTTTTCTATGCTGGAATTACTTATCACACTGGGGTGTGCCCTCCAAAACAGTATCTGTGAAACAGTAATCATCTGCTACAAAGCACAATGAATATTCCTATAATTTCCCTTGAAATTCAAACATAGGTATGAAAAGTAAAGCCAGAAGAATTTTGTTTGAAGAAAAAGCCTGCTCTGATTTTATCAACTGAGCAGTTCAGCCTCGAAACTGAAAACAGCTGGCATGCACTGCTAGCTCTCAAAGCTTTCCTTGCTGCCCCTTGTCAGCTTATAATTCTGCTTTACCAATAAACAGAGGTTCTGATATTTGGTGAGGTCTTCTACAAGCCCTAAATCAGCTTTGACCTAAGATACAAGAAAAGAAAGACTGGAGTGAAACTTAATTAGTTACTGCATCTGAACTTGGTTCTTCCAAAATTTCTCATCAAGTGCTTTCCAGAAAGTAACACTTGTACACTACAATTTGTAGCTTCTTAGGTAGATAAGCTTCTTCACTACCATGACTCATAGCACTTCAAAGCACTTTGGACAGCATTATTTAAAAAGATGCCAAGACTTTCTGGGAGGGAAACATTTTCTGTGATCAAATCCATCTGGTCTAATCCTGTCCCTCAAATTGTAAGATCTGAGACTTCGGTCTTTGAAAGCTTTATAAAAAAATCTTTCTAGTTGCAGTCACAACTCCTTCAACATGGACAACTACAATTGTTTGTGTAAGTCACAAGAAGCAATTCATCAAAAACTGCTTGCCCGTCCTTTGTAATTTAATATCCTTAATCTCTGGGCTCACTTGAGCTGGACAGTGGGGAAAGAAGGAATAAACAGAAGCAATTTTTTCCCCTGATCAAATGAAGGCTGTGACAATAACTTAATTGAGGGGAGGGGGGAGGGGGGGGGAGTACTTAGAAAATGCAAAAATCACTTTCCATTTTCATTTTAGCTCTGTAGAAGCTTCTCAATGACATCAATCATTACAGTACTGTACACATTACAAACTTCAGTACGAGCAAAAGCTTCTCATCACTGAAACGGTTTGAAACTGTTTGCAGACCTGGAACTTTGAGCAGAGCGACTGCTCTGTTAATTGAAAAAGGAAGAGAAACCATTTTCCATGCCTGGGGTTGAAGAAGGAAGTTTCTCTACCTGCTGTGAAATGTTGCGTTCTGAGCACGGGTTCACTGCAGTTCCTCACTCAGTCCTGTGGTAAATTCTAACCAATGACCGTAACTGCGCATCTCGTCAGCAGAATAATAAATGGTAAAGTACCTAAAGCTCTTGCAACCTCCAAACTCATGACATTTTGGCCATATATGGTGTTTATCAGAAAATATCTTTGATGAATTATAAATTCCCAGAGTTCTATTAGCACTCATGGGTAATTCACCTCGAGCAGTTCTGTTCAGTTTACATTGTCCTTAAACTACTCTGCTTTGATAAGTGAATTCCTTCTTAAAAGCAACTTCCATAAATTTTCCTTTACCTTATGGATTTGACAATGCAGCCTTTGCAAAAACGGTGTCCGCATGGTGTCTGCACTGCTTCTCGAAGAGCCATCAAACAGATTGGACATTCATATTTACTTTCCAAGGGGGGGTCAAACTCCACATCATAGCCTTGTGTTTCCTCTGTGAAAGAACTCTGAGGGTTTCCAGTCCCACTGTTGGCACTGTCTTCTTTTACTCCAGCGCTGCAGGCACTGGCCATGGCTGCGCAGCAGCCGCTCTCCACGTCTTGGGCTCCACTACTGTTATCACTGTATAGTAAGCTCATAGTAGCTAATCAAGTGCTACACAGAAATGCCCTGCAAGATGACAAAAGGATGTGTTAATTTAAAATACTCCAAGACTTTCCAGTCAAGTCTTTCCAACCAGGAAGATTTGGTTCTACTAAAATGACTGGTTTTGTTTTGTCCCAGTTTCTGTTATCTATCTTTTTTACTTACCTTGTGATATATACGAAAGAGCACTGCATCCTGTCAGCCTAGTTCCAACACAAACACACACACCTTTTGGGAACTCTTTCATCTGACCCCTTAATTTCTGTAAAAAGATGAATACTCTTTGTCTTTGCTATGCTTACTGAAAATGCCTCTTTACCCCTTCAATATTATTTACTTCTAAAACATTCAAATGTAATTTGCATTAAAATGCTATACAAAACCAAGTTCTATGGGATGACAATAGCTCAATTCCATATTTACCTTTGCGGTGAATAAATGTTAACATTTTCTGTATACAGTGATTAATAGGACAGGTTTCAAATCACTTTATGTGCATGCCCGCAAGTCCAGGTGCCCAAACCAAACAGATGTTGTGCTGCAAATGAAATTCAAATATACAGCACTGCTGATAACATTTAAGAACTGCCAACATGACTTTAAATTAAAAAGCTACACATGAGGTAAGGCTAATGCTTCCACAGCAAAAAAGCTATCTACAAACCAGTAGTACTCAGAATTCGTGCTCTTCTTTGATGATGAGGGAACTTCAAAGAAAGGGCTGAACAACAAACATGAATTCTTGAAGTCCAAGAAATTTTCGTCCAACTCCATTTTTTAATGGTTACAACCATTTTCTTAGAATCCTACTGTGGGTGGTTTTCTATATAAACCGCATTTCTTTGAAACACAGAGGTTATCACAAGGTGCAAGGCAGTATGAATAGGCTGAGGGCTATGGGGACAGGCATGTGAAACAAGCCCACTAAGCCCAGGTTAGTTTGATCTTCTTTTGCACAGCAGTATAGCCAAAGGTCTCTTGAAATAATATGAATAGACACTGCCAGGGATGGGGCAGCCACAGCTTCTTTGGGCAACCTGTGCCAGCGCCTCACCACCCTCACAGGGAAGAGCTTCTTCCTAATGTCTAATCTTAATCTCCCCTCTGCCAGGTTAAAGCCATTCCCCCTTGTCCCGTCACTACAGGCCCTTGTCAAAAGCCCCTCTCCAGGTTTCTTGTCAGCCCCTTTAGGCACTGGAAGCTGCCCTAAGGTCTCTCCGGAGCCTTTTCTTCTCCAGGCTGAACAAGCCCAGCTCTCTCAGCCTGTCTCCAGGGCAGAGCTGCTCCAGCCCTTGGAGCATCTCTGTGGCTTCCTCTGGACTTGCTCCAACACCTCCACGTCCCTCTTGTATTGGGGACCCCAGAGCTGGATGCAGGACTGCAGGGGAGTCTCACAAAAGCTCCCCCAATGGCTTAGAATGGAAGCAGAAGAATCAATGCTTAGAAAGATGCTCTGTGACAGAAAGACTTTTTTTAGACTGCCATCAGTAGGTCTCTTTTTCTCTGGAGGGGGGGGGGGAAAAAATATCAAAACAAACCTACTTGCTCCTGTTGTTAAGCTAATGTAACTTTTATTTACCAGCTGCTGCAGAGGATGATTAGTCCTCTTGTGAAATCTGTATTTCCCCCAAAATCACAGTAACTAAGTTAGGCCGGTGGAGGGGGAACGCTGGTATGCAGGATACTGGAATCCACCAGCCAGCCTAGGACTGAAAGATTCACATTACTCTAAGCCACAAGGGTATATTTAGTGAGACTAAGAAAGGGAAAAGGAACATGTTCCCCTTTAGCAATGTCATAAAGGAAGTCAGGAAGTTGCAAAGAGGAAAATATAATAGCTTTAGCCAAGTTCAGCTGTCACGTTAATTGCAAAGAAGTGTGCAACTCTTCCCTTGGGCTGATCCTTGGAAAAAATAGACTATTTGAAATACTGTTCTTATAAGGAAGTAACCAGGATCTGACTCAGTAAAATCTCGATAATTGAAGACTTTGAAAATCTAAGTGCTGTGCATGTGGTGTTCTCTTTGCCTATTTGTTTTTACAGACATAGCAGGTATGTACAGTAAGTTTACAGAAACAGAAGTCCTACAGCAGAGCCATTTGAGTGAATGACTCACTGCAACCAGTCACCATCACAGTCTCACACAAAAATCCCCTTATTCTGTGATACACTCTGCTCCCACATGGAGCTTTTTGTCTGCATATGACCAAGGGGTTCATCAAAAAGAAGTGCAACTACCACTGTCTCTTCTCTTGAAATAGAGAAATTCAGGCACAAAGAAGCAACTTAAACAAGGTGATTAAGAGATAGATCTTTTAAATTTTGTTCATGTTTTACATAAGAGGGTTGTTCCTCCTCCTCCTCTTGTCCATTTCATCTTATCTGTGATGAAAATCCTCCTTCCTCCACACATATGTATAGGTGTGAGGCAAGGAATAATTTTCCAAATCAATATCCACACTGCTGTTACTCAGACCATTAACCAAGGCCCGATTACTCCACCATAGTTTAAAATTATTCCTCTACAAGTTGTAACTACGTTAGTAGGAATTGCTTCCATTTCTTGTGGCACTTATTTTATCCTCCACAAGTAGTAACATAGATCCAATCTTGAACAGAGCAGCGCTAGAGCAAACCCCATTTTATTTTGAATGTCGCTGACAGGTCTCTCCCTTGATGAAGGTGGGACAGTTCCTGAGCCTGGTCTGACAGTTTTGCATGTTCGTCCCCTGGGGAATTCAAAAAACTTTCAGGCTAGAAGAGGATGGATTTTAAACCCCAACCAGTATATATCCCCAAATTCATATCAAATTGCTACCCTTCCTTTTCGGTTACCAAATAGATGACCAGTGAAGTAAAAACCTAACAAACATTCCCCCGAAAACACACTGGTTTTATTTCCTGTTAATAATAGCTGCTATTGCTCCTCTGTGCTGAACAAAATTGAGTCAAATACAAGTACAAAAATATGCAAATACTAATTTATAACAACTTGCCTACACCACAGCCTTTAGAATTTATCCTGGTAGTCTGCTCTAAGACTTTTTTTGTTTGGACAAGATCCAGTCTTCAGATTGAGGAACAACTGAAATTAAACTGGATTATTATTACGTGGTAATTCTTGGTTTTGCTAGCGTAGAGTTTCTCAGGTAGAGGAAGCTTTGAAACTACGTTTGGTAACGCATCTGAAATGCCCACTTCTAGAGCTAGGAAGTCCTATCAGACTTGCCGAGTAGATGGATAATGGGTTTTAGCTTGCACACACAAGGTACCCAAAGTACTTGGACCAGGGAAGGCTGATTTCGCTCTCCAAGGCAAAAGCTGTATTGTGTGACAACAGAAAGGAAGGTGCCTTCCATGCCAAATGGTAATGTGCAGAATTTGTCTGATCAGTACTTGTGCTGCAGAAATGTGAAATGCCCTCAGGATTAAATCTTCAATCCCTAAGGATCATGTCCCAGCAAAAACACAGTTAAGACTACAGGGAGTCCCTATGCCATTCTTCCAACTCCAACATCAAACCATAATGCAACCTTTCTTCAGCAAGCACCCTGTGCTATGTCACTATTTACACTGTTACCTTACAAGGTGATTAGGTTGATCTGAGATAGCAACGTCAGACCAGAAGAGCAAACTCCTGCAAGAATAAACATACCTTATGATTCACAAAACCAATCTCAAAACAGAATTAAAGCCCCTGTATTTTAAATCAACATATGCAACAAAACTCGGTACTCTGATTTGTGAAGTCCCGTCATGTAATAGAGCTTAAGTAGGACTTTTACAGATTTTCATGCACCAAAGAGCCACAGGATTAATTCAGAAACTTTCTAAATCAAAAGAAGAAACTACTGGTACCAGACAGTATCTTCAGATTGCCTGGAAAATTACACTATAATTAGAGTAACAGGGAGCAAATAATTTATCCATTGTAACCGATTTACACTGAAATATGAAACAATACCTTTGAGCATTTAGCAAAGGTGAAGGAACAGAGTACACAGATTGTACTGGCTACCACGAAATAGACAATTTTAGTATTAATCAGTAAGTATTGGGTACAATTAATTTCCACATGCCTTTTCCTAGGAAATTCACTCTGAGTAGTCATATAAATAAGGAAATCAATACAGAAGACTACTCCAAATCCCTTTTCTTACTTGAAGCTCACAAACAAAATTAATCACACAGCCAGCGGGGAAATGCCTTCAATGCCTTCGTGGTCTGGAAGACTACTCTTCTGCCTTGCCAAGAACAGTTTTGTACATAGAGATTTCTGGGTCATGAGACTGACAGACCAGTGGAGTGACTTTGGATCATTTGTTTATGAAGCAATAACTGCAACACTTATTCCCAAGCATATTAATCAATGGTCTACTGACAAGTGATAAGTGCTGTGTTTGCATTGTGAGGTTTGTAACTACCATCCCTGTGGCCTCATCCAGGCAGACCATATAAAATGATGCAATTTCCTTTTAATTAGTACCTGTAAAACACTTTCATTTCAAAGCTATCACATGGATAGGCAAGCCAAAGCAATAGGAGATTCAGGCAGAACTTGTAACTGCAAAAAACAAATTCTGGTTTCTTGTAGAAGCTTGCAAGCATGTTGCAAGCATTTTGTTGAGATAGCAACCGTTTTTGGTTTTCCTAATAGCAGTAACTGTTCAGACTTCCAAGTCTCTTGGATAACCACTATACTTACCATTTAAATATGTGAACCTAATGACTTAAAATTGTAACATTTGAGGCAAAAGCAATCGATTAACAACATTAAAAGCTCATTAGACACAACCAACAGCTTCTGCCACTAGAGCAGAGCAGCCCTGGGGGATTTCTGAAGCCTTATGGGTGATTTCCAGAATGACTGAGAAGCTGTGGCTGCCCCATCCCTGGCAGTGTTCAAGGCCAGGTTGGACAGGGCTTGGAGCAACCTGGTCTAGTGGAAGGTGTCCCTGTCCGTGGCAGGGGGTTGGAACTGGATGAGCTTTAAGGTCCCTTCCAACACAAACCTGTCTGCAATTCATTCAGTGATTCTGTTTCTAAACTCGACAGCTCTGTATTTTTGTAGAGTGGCAGTACTTTATGGTAATTTCATTATCACGAGTAATAAGTTATTACTTCAATAGTGGTTTCCATCAATTTCATCTGTTTCAGATAGGCCACACTGAGTCTTTTCATTCTTAAATAGAAATTTCAGCCATACGTGGGAGGAAAATGTTTTAATTATATCCTTTATACCCAGTAGTTAGCTGAAAGTACTTCTCCATGTTCGCCTCTGACAACTTGTTCATGCTGCAGAGCTACCCGTGAGCGATGTGCACTGTGTGGTGCCATAGATACCATTGACAGAATGATTAAGAAAGTACTGATTATGAGGGAGAGGTAGGAAAAGGAACAGGGAGAGGCAAAGTTACTGGCTGCACTAACAGCTTATTTAACATCTTCAGTGCATTTTACCCTGTGTTCACTGTGTTAACACTTGCAAGAAAACTGCTTTGTGTTTTCATAGAATGATCAGAGAACGGTTTGGGCTGGAAGGGACCTTAAAGCTCATCCAGTTCCACCCCCCTGCCACGGGCAGGGACACCTTCCACTAGACCAGGTTGCTCCAAGCCCCATCCAACCTGGCCTTGAACACTGCCAGGGATGGGGCAGCCACAGCTTCTCTGGGCAACCTGTGCCAGCGCCTCAGCACCCTCACAGGGAAGAGCTTCTTCCTGATACCTAATCTAAATCTCCCCTCTGTCAGGTTAAAGCCATTCCCCCTTGTCCTGTCACTACAGGCCCTTGTCAAAAGCCCCTCTCCTGACTTACTATCGGCCCATTTAGGCACTGGAAGATTGTTAACAGGGAAGATGGTTAACAGGAAGATATCTAAAATGTTTCTGTGTATTTTTCAATCTTCATTCCACACTTGGAAAAGCAGAGCCCACTTTCCGGGTGACGCACTGGAGGCTGCACAGGAACTAACAACTCAGCAGCTGCCCACTGCTCACGCTCCCATAGTTGTCCGATCGCACAGTTAAGAGGCAAAGACAAAGTCACTCCGGCCGGTTCCCACCCCGCGGCAAACCGGCCTAGCCCCGAGCCCCGGCCGCCGACAGACCGCGGCCCGGCTTGTGCGCAGCTCAGGCCTCAGCTCCATCACCGCCCTCCCTAACGCCGGCCACCGCAGCGCCAAGGCCCCGGCCCCACACAGCCGTGCGCCGAGCCTCGCTCTGCGGGAAGGGGCGGCGGGGCCGCCCGCCTGCGCTCGGCAGGATAGTGGCTCCGCTTCCCAACGCGCAGCCGCAGCCCGGCCGGGACAGCGCTCCGCGGCCAGCGCCGCCCGGGCAGCCCCTCCGCGGCCCCCGCCGCACTCACCGCCCGCCGCTCCCCGCCGGGCGCCACTTCTGCCTTCTCCGCAAACGGGCGCCGGGCGCAGCGACGCGCCACGGCCGCTACAGCGCCCCCTGCCGTCGCGGAGGGAGATCAGCAGTAGGGTTAGGTGCAGGGGGGCGGGGTGTGCGGAGCTAGTCCGCGGGGCGGGATCGGGACGGCTCTATCTGCTGCGCTATTCCCTCGCTCCCGGGAGCCAGCGAGCGCGCACACCCTTGCACCCGCCCAAGCGCCTGGCCTCGCCTCGCCTCGCTTCTCGATAGCATCGGCCCTCACCTGTCCCTGCCGCCGGTGGCAGACCCCGCGCCCTGCGCGCCGCCATGCTACTCCGGGGCACTGCGCATGCGCTAGTCACGGAAGGCGCGCCGGAGGGACCAAAATCGGCGCGCGAACGCCGGGCTGAGGCCACGGTAAGGTAACGCCCGCGAGCACCCGACGCGCCTGCCGGCACCGCGAACGTGGAGCGGTGGCGGCGGCAGCGGCAGCGGCAGCGTTCCGAACCGGAAGGCAGCAGCGAGCGCGCGTTGCCGGCCCGCAGGCACCACAGGATGGCGTTGCCGGTACCGGCTAACAGCACCGTGGAGGGTACAAGCGCCACCGCGCGTGCGTGGAGCTCGAGCTGCAGTACCGGAGCTTGGTCACATGATGGCAGGAGCGAGGGGCGCCACGCCGCCCCCCCACCTGCAGTACCGAGCTTTGGCCACAGGATGGCAGCAGCGAACGGTGCTCAGCGCCACCAAACCCCCCCACCTACAGCAAAGAATTTCGGCCACGTGATGGCAGCAGAGAGAGGGGCCAAGCGCCACACCGCTCATCCCCCTCCCCGCAGCACCGAGCGGCCCGCAGAGCCACCTCCCACCCTCCACCTGCAGTACCGGCCTCGGACCACATGATGGCAGCAGCGAGCGGAGAAAAGCGCTGACATGGTCGTTCCACCAATTCATTGTCTCAAAGGTTGGTATAGGAAGCCGAGATGGAATTCCAACTATCTTTTGTCTCAGAGATGGATGGGAGGAGTTAAGATAAGACTCCAATATCCAACTGAACTGGTCTAGTCTAATGTTTTCTTCTTCTTACCTCCTGCTTTCCCTAGCAGTTCATGGTGGGGAAATCTCTGATGACATTTCTTCCCAGCCTTGCACTAGCAGGTGTTGAATACCCATAATCATGTCCCTTCTGTTCTCTTCTGTGCTCATTTCTAGAAATACCTGAGCTGTTTCCCTTGGCAAAACATACTGAAACATGAGACCTTGAGAACAACAGTACTCCATCAGAGAGAAGGTCCATCTAGCCCAATAGTCTTGTCCCCAAAGTGGCCAACCATCAGCGTCTAAAGGAGAGCCTGTGAGCAGTGCAGGTCTACTTCTGCCAGGCTTCTGGGGGTGTTCTAAGGCCTCAGTGGCTGGGACCCATCTCCGCTGGGACCCCCACCTCACCGCCTTCTGCGAAGGGCCCAGGGGGCATGTCTCAGCTCAGCCTTGGGCCTTCAGTCCCTGCCTGAGCCACACTGTAGCTGTGCCTGTCCCTGTCTCCTGGATGGGTCTGGGACCTGCACTGCAGAGAGCTGCTCTCCTGGGTGGATGCCTTAGACCTAGGGCATCACTTGTCATGCAGAGTTGAAGGCATAACATAGCCTAAACTATTCCAGATCTAGTCTAGTCTAGTCTAGTGTAGTCCGTTTCATTTGGTTCCATTCTGTTCCATTCCATTCTGTTCCATTCCATTCTGTTCCATCTTTCATTTCAACTGCCTCTCAGTTCCATCCCATTCCATCCCATCCCATTCCATCCCATCCCATTCCATCCCATTCCATTCCATTCCATTCCATTCCATTCCATTCCATTCCATTCCATTCCCTATGCTCACCCTGAGCTGAATAACAGTGACACTGATTTCTCTGCAATGTCAGGGGTTTTCAGCTCCAAAAACACTTTCAAGGACACAAATCACAAACCTTTCGAGTGGAAACAAGATTTTATTTTATTATTCCATTTGATTTTGATTTCTTATATTTTATGTTATTTTAGAATCATTAAATCCTAGAATGATAGAATAGTTAGGGTTGGAGAGGACCTCAAGATCATCTAGTTCCAAGCCCCCTGCCATGGGCAGGAACACCTCACATGAGAAGCATGTCGCCCAAGGCTCCGTACAACCTGGTCTTATACCTTGCCAGGGGATCTCACCCACGGGTCTGTGCAACCTGGTGTTATACATCGCCATGGGACGGAACACGCACAGCTTCTTTGGGCAACTTGTTCCAGTGCCTCAGCCCTAACGGCACCCTGACACTTCTTCCTTATATCCAACCTGAAAGTTTTATGTTATTATTTATGAGCATTGTCACTGACCACACACAAATGTGCAAGAAGAAGAAGGTGTGTGGTAGTGTGGGGTATTTCCGAAAGCATGACACCTAGCAATGATAAGCACACTATTGACTTCCAACACTTGTTTGTCCTCTGCGCTTCCTGGCCAGGGATGCATGAAAAGTGCTCTTGTGCCTGCCCGGCGCTGGTGTTGCTTGCAGGGAGAGCTGGAGAGTGGCAGCTGCTGATGGGACAGCGAGGCTGGAGCCCTTTCAAGCACAGGCTGCTGTGCACAAACAACAACCCCCAGGGAGATGGAACCAAGGGAAGAGCAGAGCTCACTCTCACTCCGAGCTTGCAGTGGGCAACGGAGCCAAGAGAGCCAGGGCACGAGAATGTCTTGGAGGTGCGAGAGCAGCGGGCAAGAACTGAATCCAAAGGGGAGCCCTGGCAAGGGCATGCACTCAATGCTACAGAGGACAAGCGGTGACTCCTGAGGCCTACCCTGGGAGTCCAGAACGCTGCCCCCCCCAGATGCGGGGCACGAGGGCCAGCTGCGTGGAGCACGAGCAGCTGCCTTTGGGCCACAATAGCCCAAAAGAGCACCATGAAGGCGCTGTGCTCGGCTGCGGAGGAAGGCAAAAAACCCCTGAGGACACTTGCAGGTCCTCTGTGGGGAAAAAAAGCCTTCCCCCCCCAGCTGCAGGACACGAGGGGCCACCTTTGTGGTGCATGAGCAGCAGGCAGTAACTCAGCTAGAATGGACCAGAGGAGCCCTGACGAGTGGTCCTGCTCGCTCGATGCTCAGAGGAAGGCAAAAAACCCCAGGGGACCAGTGCCAATCTGTCCCGGGGGAAAATTCCTTCCTGACCCCAGCACTGGCGATCGGCTACTCCCTGAGCATGTGAGCAAGACCTGCTCCTGGTCCACGGGCTGGTCACACCTCCCAGGAGACACCCAATCCCTGTTCTCCCTCAACCTGGAGCCACCTCAGGTTGGCTGAGAGAAGCACTGGGATGCGTGGAAGCATCTCTGCATCCTATTGCTCACGGCTGCTGCCTCTGTTTCTGTGGGGGATGAGGATGGTGAGCTTTACAGTGCTCCTCAAGAAGACATTCCTATGGTCTGGCCATGGCTATCCAGCTGAAAAGGATTACTATACCTCCCAGGAGTTAAAAAGCTGTTCCCGCCAGGAGCTGGCCTTGCAGCAGAGAACCTCCAGCAGGTTCGACCAGCTGCTGGTCTTCCTGCCTGAGCCCCCTGTAGGTAACTCCAGAAGCTCAAGAGCTTCCTCTGGGATGTCTTAGGGCTGCCCCGTGCCGTCTCTGCCAGGGAACACAGGAGGCTGCTCCTTTTTATCCTGTCCTGGGGCATTGTGACTGCTGCATTGCCGGGTGGTGGCATGGAATGGAGAGACATGGAATGGAATGGAATGGAATAGAGTGGAACAGAATGGAGTGGAGAGGGGCAGAATGGAATGGAGTGGAGTGGAATGAAATAGAATAGTAGTGGAATGGAGTAGAATAGAAATGGAATGCCCCAATAATTCACTATGGGATTCAGGGAGAAGGGAACAGCACGGTGAGGTCAAAATTCAGACGTCAGGCTATCCCTGAACTAATTCTTATGAAGAGTTCTCCATGGTTTTGAGAACCCATTTGTAAGAGACTGATCCAAAATCAGACTCCACTGTCCATTTTCTCAAAGATTGGTATGAGAAGCTGAGATGGAATTCCACCTATCTTTTGTCTCAGAGATGGATATGAGGAGTTGAGATAAGACTCCAGTATGTATTGCCTGGGAGAGGGGTATGAGGAGCTGAAATGGGACTCCACCATCCATTGCCAGAGGGAGGAGTGGGAAATTGCTGAGATAAGACTCTTTCATCCATTATCTTGAGGATTGGTGTGAGGAATTGCTGCCTGTTATCCCAAGAATTCCTGCAGACATGTGCAATTGAAGAGCTGGCTGCAAGACCAGGGAATCTGGTCCACCAGGAACGTGTAATACGTGACATGAAGAACGGGTACTCCCCCCAACTCATTATAAAAGGAGGAAAAGGTAATCATGAAAAGGAGCCATTGCCATGAGGACGACTCTAGAAGGACACCTCCATGAGGACACCCACCTCCAACGACTACTACGGAATCTTGAGGGACACTGCTTCGATATCAGCTACGAACCCTGAAGGACTCCCACCACCTCTGATGATGACGGACCCCCGGGACACCTCTGGATCCACGGTGGTGACTATATCTCGCTCTTTCTCTCTGCACCCCAAATCCTTGCATCATTTCCATCCTTTTCCAATCTGTCCTATCCCTATCCCCTTTATTACAATAATTTCCCTTTCTTTATAATAATTGTCTTTTTGTAATAAACCAACTGATCGATTATGGTACTTGACCTCTTTCATGTCTTAATTTCACTCCTGGGATCCCGAACGAAATAGGGTCTGGCACTGCGATTTTCTCCAGTCGGACCCTGACAGACCTTTCTCACAGCCAAAGCATTGAGGAGTGCTGTTGTTGTTATGAGGATGATGATCCTGCTGTCATAGCTGAGAATGCTAGTTTGCGCTCTGAAAGCTGCATAGGAGCAGATAAGCCAACCCAAGAGGCCCTGTTTGTAGAGTCTGAAAATGAAAATGCAGCACTGGAAAAGCAAAAAGCCAGTGATTCAGATTAAACAGGCACTTGAAGAAAGCACAGCACAAAAGAACTTGAGTAATAGGGATAATAGGATATGTTATGTAGATGGTGAAGGTAGAGGTCATAAACTGTTATTTGCAATGAAGACTTCTCTGTGTTCTTCTCCTTGTACCAATTTCATTCCCATGGTAACAATCAATCATATCATCTACCTGAACTGGAAGCCAATGCCCTCTTTCATGCAGTCTTGTCATGGCTTACTACTGCCTTGCCAACAACGCTTTGTCCTTGCTTTTTTGGAGAGTGGTATCTTGGAGCAGATTATTCAGTTCATATATTCATGACTCTTCCCAGTTCTGAATAAGCAGTCCTTATTTCTGCCCTTGTCATCACAGAATTAGCCAAATGTCTCTTCTGACTTTCTCAAAAATATCTGTTTGTGTGTTGCCAGTTACGAAAATTAATCAAATCCATATATGTTTATGAGATTACCAGGAAGCTGGAGGAAAAAGTCTGCCTTCTTTCACTTACGTGATTGTTAAATGACCAGCAGAACAGACCATAGTCACACACGTGAGTTTCTCAACTGTGTCATTGCTGCTGTAAGCCTGAGAAACTGTTGTCACTACAGTCCACAAAATTCATGTCCTACCACTACTCACAGCTCATTTGCGGTTTATTCCATGCTGCAGGACCAGTAGCCTAATCTATTATGTGTTTCAGGAAGAATATAGGCAAGACTGAAGCAATATGAGTTCTTCTTTGCCTTTGCCATAGCTATGGTGAAATGTCATGGTGAAAATCCTGGATGAGCACAGGAATCAGACCATACTTTGTGTTAGAAAAGAACACTAAAAATATCCCTAGTGATTAAGAAGAAAAAAAAGGCAGTGAGAGAAAGTTTGTCCTTAAAAGTATAAAATAGAGCAAGGGTGAACTTCAGAGTGAAAAGAAACCCCAGGGAATCAGTATCAAGATTAACATCTGGAGATTCCAGCTCTTCAAATTGTTTGACTGCTAATACAAATTTTTGAAACTAGAAGGTTTGAAAATTTGCCCCTCCTTGTAACTGAACCTCAATTTTAAGATTTAAGAAAACTTTGTTATTTTCTTGTTTAAATTTCTTTTTCATTTTGTACAGTATGAAATAATCTAGTGAAGCTCATCCATATAAAACTTTCTCCTTTTATCAAAACTGGGCAATACCTTTAATTCATTATGAAGCTTGGATTTCCAGGGCAGCAAGGTTCAGAGAGGACCCTGCCTGAACTTTTGAGGACTGCTCATTGACATCTCTGTATAGGATAATAATGTCAGCTTTCTTTGTTGTTTAATAGTGTGGCACATAGTATATTCCAAGAATGCCTTTTCTAAAGAGCAGACTCAATCCATATTTGCATCAAAAGCCTTTATTTGTTAATTAAAAAAATTGCACATCCTTTTGCAATAAAGGATCTTGAAGCATTCCAAAGGTGGCTAATACCATTTCGTATTTCTGTGTTTGTAATTTTACAGGTGAGGAATAGGAGGCCAGATAGTTAAATCTGCCATTGACCCATGGTGATACAGTGCCAGCCCACCTTACTTTCAGCCTGAGGATGTCTTTTCTTTAACTGTGCTTCCTATGGCTTCTGCAACACAGAAATAATGTGATAGTCATTAAGGCTGCTTGGAATTATTAGTTTATTTGCTAAAAGCAGAGCAGCACTGTTGCAACTCAGCAGTCCTTGCACTCTTAGCTGGAACTACTTTTCGAAATCATTCCCCGATGTTTGGCTGTTCTGTTGAAGTTACTTTTGAACAGAACAACAGCTCTTTCAGTGGAAAGAACAAAATGGGCATTCTGTAGAAACAGCTGTGGATTGCCTTTCAAGCACCATTTTTTGGTTCTTGTTGTTATTAAACAAAGATGTAACTTTGTTTAAAATCCAAAAACCTGTATTTCACAAGTAAAGGCCTAGGGTTTGTTTGTGGGTTTTTTTGCTTGTTTCTTTTGGTGGTGTTTTATGAAACAAAAGCGTGTTTGCCCACAGTTCATCTGTTACTGACAAAACCAGGAATGACCAGCGACATGCCCTCACTTGCACTACTGTGCTCATCACGGCCACCTTTTCTGTATAGGTATTTTGCTGGAGTCAGATGAGAAGTGCTATGAGTAGTGGAAGCGATTTGAAGTATTGAGAAAATGCCTCACAACTAGATGCTGAAAGAGTGATACATAAAACATTTAAAAATAGTGTCTGATGCGGAACAGATCATCTAGGAACATTCCTTCTGACACACAAGCAATGATACACTGAAAAAAAATGAAAGGTGGCAAACTGAAGCTGTCAGAAGTGAATATTTAACTGCAGCTAATGTATTAGCAGGATCAAAACTGGACTGTACAGCTATATGGATAACAAAAGTGTGGAAATGTCATGGAAATATTCTAGAAGTTCAATGATAATGAATAGCCTTGATATAATGGGCAAGAACTGCATGTTAGAAATAACATACAAACATAGAAATATTTGTGAGGATGTATATCTTCTTCTATGCTTTGTAATATAATAAACCTCTCCTTTTAAATTATCTTTATAGATAATTTCCCTGGAAGCGTGTGATTTTATAGTGCTTACAAGGCTTCCTACAGTGAGCTTCAGGGTAGTAAAAGTTGTCAGATAATTTGTATTGGACAGGAAGGACTTCTGATTTGATTTCCATGGCGCTGAAGTGGAATACGTAGTTTTGACAGGAAAAGCATGTGTCAGAGATGGATTGATGTTTTTTGTTTTGTTTTTTGTGGGTTTTTTTTTAGTTCTAATTAGCTTTAGTCTTTAAGACTGATTTGGCAGTGTGTGTGTGTACATATGTGGTTTTGGATCATCATGTAATTCATATTAATGGAGTCTTTACATATTATTAATTGAACATTAGTTTAAGATCACTGGGGTATGTAAGCTTAAACGTATGCAAAATAGATGAAAGTTGTAACAGATGGGAATAATGTAATTTTAATACACTTTAATGATCCTGTTGACATGGGGCTGATAGCTTGTAAGTGTACTTGAAAAGTTGCTAAAGATCCTAAACTTTTTGCTTTGTGTGCAGCTTGTAAATGATCTGGGATCCATCACCCCAAGCAAAGAGTTGTTTTTCTTTAGGATTGTAATGTATAGTGGAATGGCTACCCTGACGCTTTGGAAAATGCAATACCGGTATTTCATAAGTATTTACAGCATCCAAAACATCATAAACACATTGTATGCGAGAGGTGCCTCCACTAGGAAAGTTGTAGACAACATAGAGTGTGTTGCATGCCATGAAAGCTGCTTCAGCATCCTTGCTATTGCATGATGTGTCCCAAGTGTGCTCTACTGCCATGGTTATGTGGTTTATTTTAGTAATTACAATGTTTCCTTCAGTCTCTGGTTCTGCATGGATTGCCCAGAGCCCTTGCTCATCAATGGCAAGGTCTATTTTTGTAGGTGGAGAAAGCTGATAAGCAGGAATCCTTCCAGCCCCTGGCAGTAGCATTTGGTCAGTTATGTTTCTTTTCTGGATATTGAATTTAATTATCTCATTTAAGGAGCCATATCGGTGATAGAATAGGAAACCCTGATATATGATGTGGCCAGTTCCTTGCCAGGGAAATGGCAAGGTGACTTTGCGAGCTTTTAGAGTATGATTGCTTTCCATGAATGTCATGATATTTGCAAATTCCAAAATAACATTATTTACAGAACCATTTAATAAATAGATCTTCGTATGCTTTTTGCCAGGATCTTTCATCCAAGAGCCATGCTTATCTCCAGTCTTCTTAAATATCTTTAGGGACTTAATACCTGCAAGCATGTGGTCACAACCTGCAAGGAAACACCCAAAGACAAAAACCCAAATAATTAGAATATCCTTTCTTTGAATTACTTAGTTTCCTTTTAATCCTACTATAATACCAGAGTTAATATAACACTAAAGGTGTCAGCAGCATGGCTATGATAAGTAGTGTCGAAGCTAATTTTATATGATATATTCAGCATCTCCTCCTAAGGAAACTGCATATCTCACTACAAAAATGTGTTCTTTTCTACTCTATTAGACCAGTGTTATCCAAAAGAGATTCTATTTGTGTACCTGAAAAATGAGCAAGAGCATAGTTAGTGATTCTATGATTATTCTTGTCAGATCTTACAGGGCTCTAATTTTTACTTCAGAGAAGTTATTTCTGCTTTAAATCAACACAGTAAAATAATAAAACTTATTTCTTATTGAAGGCATACTAATTAAAATCCATTTTCCTGGTATGCCATGTGTATAGGTTTTTTGTTTCAGGAATTCTCTTATTGTCTGCTAGCCTCTTTTTTTTTTTTTTTTTTTTTTTTTTTAATAATATAAAGTCAAATAAAAATAGATCACTATAACAGGAAGTCAAAACATTTGGTAGTCTTACCATTCCCCTTCCTAACACCTGAAGCACAAAGGAACTAGAACAAATATATAGATCACAATTAATTGTGAATGCCTATACATTAAGGTGGGCTTTAAATGAACTGTGTTATCAATTATTATGCTAGAAACATGGCCGATAGATTTACATTGTTTACCTCTCTATAGGCATAAAATTGGGACCATCAGAGAGCAAGCCATAGTTTTGGCTTCATTACATTTTGTATGCGCTTTGCACAGATGTTTGAGACCAAAAAACATTAAGTTTGTCAAAGACTTGGCCATCCAGATGCCAGGATCTTTATCCAATATCATCCTTTTCAGGAAAAACTCTACTGCAAAGCATATTAACAAACTCGTTTACCAAAGGCACTCATAAATTACAAGAGACACTATTTGAAGTTTAAAGAATTGCCTTTAGTGAAGTGCATCCATTTTAGTAAACAGAACATAGCCCTAAGGCAGAAAGTTCTGGCAGTAAATGAAATGAAGAAAGCAAAACCAGCCTCCCTGTTTGGCCTGATATGAACCTATTGAAGTCAGTGGCAGGGTTCCAGTTATTTGGAGAGCAACCTTTATGTCATTTGTGTGATACCCTCTAACCATAGCATTTAGATATGCTGCTACAGCATGCATTTTTTTCTTGGGAGTTCTCCCTCTACATGCACCTTCCTTGAGCAAGCTTTCCCAAAGCTAACGGTTATTGATTAGATAGATTATAAAAGCTTAAAAAACCTGTTGAATCCAAATACCTAGCCAGTCTTAGCAATATCTTCCTCTGCAGGAGAAATAACATGATTGCCAACTGAAATCTATTAATAGTGTCTCCTTTTTGAGAGATTTTTCACTCTCTGTGTTTCATAACAGCTTGGAGGAAGACTGAGAAACAGAGACATTCACAGTGGGCAAAAAGTTTACCAACTTTTTTCCACATTCTCCACAATAATATCTTCAAAGCTCACTGTTTCTTATCACACCCCAAAATGCTCAGATCATTTGCCATTTACCACCAAAGCAGGATGAGATACCAACTACTAAATGTAAAAACAGTGATTCTACTTGATTGTTATTTTCAAGTCTGTGTGAATTTGAACCAAAAACAGTAACAAAGTTGGACTTAAAAAACAGGTTTTTGCTAGTTTTGGAACAGCTTAGCAAAAATAATTGTAACTTCTGGCTGATATATGATAGCATAGAAGCAGACCTGCTATTTGCTAGGTCTTGCTACTTTTTCTAAGTGCTGTAAAATCTGCACAGGGACTAGTTTTGCATTGGCATCCGTGGGACAAGCATCTGACTAGTACTGACAAAAGTAAAGTTGCTATGAACTGCTGCAATAAAATTAATAATTTCCAACAAGGGAAATGGAAAGTAATTTTTTTCCCTCTGAAACTCAGAAAGATACAATTTTCAAAGTGTCCTTACCACAGTCAGTTTAAGAATCCTACATTTTTTCTGCCTCAAAAAAATGCCTAATATTCAAAAAATCCAGGTATGGAAAAAGAAATCTTGATATTCAGAGCATTCAACTGTGGTGTAATATTAGATCTTAGAAGAAGAATAGGTGATTGCTTCTGTTACCATCTGCCTTATTAATCTTTTGCTGGAAAATTCAAGGAATAAGTTATAAACTTATTTGTAAAATTAAATCTAATTGTGTTGGAGGTAGTGGAATTGTATAATTGAGGATGCTGAAGATCTTTCACCCAGCTTTTTAAAAAATGGCAGTTTACATTTCTTATTGTTTATTTTTAATTTCTTACTACTTTTGAATGAAAAGGAAACAGACTACTTCAAATATGTCTACAATATGTAATTTACGTCTAGAACCAACTTTCTTAAGGCAAAGCTACTTACAAAACTTTTTTTTTTTTAAGGTGTAGATTGTGTATATATTTTTCATACAAAGTACCTTAACACTTAATTTTCAGATGAGAACTGAGCTTTGCTTGCAGCTAAATCAGTGTGTTCTCATGATAAAGTACATGGAGGGGAGAGGGAGAGAAAGAATAACAGGGGAGGACAGTAAAACAGATGCAGATTGTAGAAATGAATTAAGTCCTTTTATTAACTCATTAGTTCTTCTTTGAGTTGAGCTTTTGACCCCTGCTCACACCAATAAAGACAGACTACCATTAATTCCTTGGTATAGCTGTAATACTAGGAAATGCACTGGCATTTTTTCTGTGACATTGCAAAAGTGTACCTTCAGAGGCTTTTTACATAACTTTATAATAAAAACCAGCTTCCAAGGAATCAATTTGATATGCAGTAGAGTATCTGTAAAATAAATGTTTGAACTATACTTTCTTCCTTCCCTCTCCCATACTATTTTTGTAGTTGGATTTTTTTTTTCCTAGATTTTTTTTTTTTTTTTTTTTAAGTCTAATATTTACACAGCCAAAGCTCCCTGCAATTATCTGTGGTATTCACATAACTTGTGGAAATCTGTTATCCCTATATCAGCATGCATGCATTGACTAGGGTACTGGCTCATTCACATCAAAGTTCTGGAAAGTAAACTGTTCTTACTTGCATTAAGCATGAGCTTAAGTTTCTTTTTTTCTTCTGCTTCTTCAAATAGCTGCTGTTTCACCAGGTCTTCATGTACTTCTATACATGTATTAGAATCTGTGACAGATCCAAAATAGTCAATGTCCCTCTGTGCTCGTTCAATTCTTGTTAGCAAATTCTCTACTTCACTTTTAACCTCAGCCTTATAACTGTTCAGTCCTGCCAGGCGTGACAGTACCATCTTTGAAAAGTCTCGGAATTCTTCCACGTAATCCAGTATGTCTTGGTTGCATTTTTCCAGCCTCTTCTTGAGTTAGAACACAGGAAGAAAATACATGGATATACATGTATATTCTGATGTATGATTACAACCTCATTCATGATTACTTTAAAGACTGTGCTATTCTCTTCTTTTCGATCTCCCTGCCCCCCCATCTATTTCAAACTGATGGTCTGTCGCTGTTTATCTACATGAAAAGGACATATTAGACTAGCATCAGCATTCACAATTCTGGACAAAAAACCCCACACTTTTTTTCTTGATGTGGTTGCTGACAACCAGATACTTTTTTTTGCTGCCTAAAAAGTGGCAAAAGTGCTCTGGTGGAAACAGCCAGAGACACTTAAGTGCACATGATCTCTGACTACTTGCTTCCCAGAAACTTTTCAGAACTTCTCCTATATGACCACTGGTGAATTTGTCACAAAAGCTTTTCTGCAGGAAATCTACAAACGTGAACATTTCACATAAATGCACCTCTTCTGACCAAAAGAGTATCTAGTTTAGCTGGTTTTCATCCATTTAAAATGGAAAATAGAAATCCTATGTTTGAGAAGGTTGCGGGTTTTTTGTCAAATTGTTTGCTGTATTTAAAAAAAACCCAAATGCAACAACAGATGTTTCTTTATACCTAGATTCAAATTATCAACATTTTTAAAGGTGAGGAAAGTGGTTTCTCTGTTGTAATGCAGCCGCTTCTATGAAGATCATAGGAGGCCTGAAAACAGAAACCCAACTGCCACTTTGGGAAGATGAGGAAATTGAACCGATATATAAACTCAAACACACAATCATGGTAGACCTAACTGCTAGATTGGTTGTTCTGATTTGGTCTTTTAAGAACAAGTTTCAGGTGTTTTATTTAAGGTGATGGTTGAATAGGGGACATCTGAGTTTGCTAAATGAGTTTGCAGTATGCATGTGTTCCAAATAAACTTGGCAGTGGTGGTTTGTTTGTTTTGCAAAATGATCATTGTGTTGTGTCCTTCTGCCCCCACCCCCCTCCCCCGCCTATTTGTATGTGACCGTAAGTTCCTAGGATGTTGTAATTTCTACAATTTTAAGTATTTTCAGGTGTTCTCTTCCATATCTGCCTCACCCTTATTCTTGTTCTTTGTTTCTTGCCCCTTGCACCAAATGCTGCAGGTAGAATTGCATCATTTTTAATGGGTGCCAAATGAATGGAAATTACAATGTGAGGTTATTCCTATAGTAGCTAAGAAAATTTAAATCTCAGTCTATACAGTGGGAACAGAATACCAGGCTAATCCTTCTTTCTGTGTTGTGATTAAGACCAGTGAGAGCTTTGTACAAAAAGGGAATGCAAGATCAGGCAAGTTAAAGCTTCTCTAAAAGTCTGCAATGCAAGTCAGGAGCCAAGGACATGTTAATGATTTAAAATTTGCTATGTATGATTACAGCATGACAATACTGAAAAGGTATTTTGCGGTTCTGGTAGTTTTCTCCTGCAGAAAAAGAAGGTAGTACTGGTGCTTTTGTATAATTAACTGAAAGCAAATGACTATTCCATCCTCCCGGCTCTAAGGGGATTATTTCAGCTCCTAGTTAAAGTGCAGATGCACTGCTAGTTTACACAAATGTGTCTTAAATTTTCTTCCAGGTATGTTCATCTGATATCTATTAATGTCCTTATTGTCTTTACTAATACTTGAGCACTTCTACTGGTGATAATACAATTATACTGTTCCTTATGATGGACTGTGACAGTACTATAAATATTTGTATATTTAGCTAAATTCACTGATGTAAAAAAATACAAGTGATAACAGAATAAAAATATCACATTATGAAATTATATCCTGTAATAAATAATGATGTGGTGATTAGGAATCATTATAGTTGAAGGTTTAGCTACAATTTTACTTATTTGAAAAAGCTGGAAATTTATCTCCCTGATATTGTTTATCGTGCAAACTGTTGTGTGTTCATATACATAGAAGAACCTTCATACATTTTCAAACCTCTTTGCAGTTAGGCAGTATTACAGAATTATACAGCTAGCACATACCTCTAAAGACAGGAAACGCTGGTCGATGTAGTTCATCAGTGCTGCATCTTGCATCATATATTGTGCCGCTCCCATGATGCTTGTGAGGAATGGAACTAATAAAAATCGAAGTTGCAAGACTACCATTGTTTCATAAAATTTTGAAGCAAAATAGTAGTGAATTAAGAGTGTGTGTGTGGATGGCAATCCCAAACACTACTGCCAGTCCAGGATTAAATGCAATTTAAGAGTTGTTTGATGCCGTGATGTGAAAAAGTAATACTAAAAATTACTAAAAAGTTAAAAATACTGTGGCTACAAGTATTAAAAAGACTTAAAATGGCTGTTTCAGTTTGTTATTAAAAAAATAAATTGTGGAACAGGAACTGAATGTGTTTATTTCTAGAAGCCGTATGACTGTTTTCCAGTCTGTGATCCTCTGATCAATCCCAGATGTTCAGTACTGAGTCACATAAAGCCTGTAGGCCAAATTTTATTAAATACAAATAAAAATAATTTATTTTCCTTCCTTTTTCCTCCCATCTGCCTTCTCATGTGACTGACACTGTGCAGTATGTGTTTGGTGTAAGTCAGCATAGATTCAAAGTCAGTGGAGCACTGGTCATTCCTTAACAGGGAGATCTGATGCATAATATCTGTAGCTATTTCAACGACCACAGCTGTTACTGTAAAACAATCTAAAGTAATAGTTTTCACTTCCAGTATTCAGCCTATTTACAGTTACGACAGTAGGACTGAAAAAATATTTTTTAATTATTTTTTTTCCTTGTCCTTCTCTTGCCAGCATGTTTCCAGATAAAATCAATATACTTAACACTGTTCTGTGCCAATTTAATGTAGTCCTTGAAGGTCTCATTTCAGAACAATAATTCTACTTAGAATGACTTAAAAATTGACTGTAATCATCTTATTTAGGTCTATTGCGTTTGAGGCAGTATTTACTTATTCTTTTTCATCATTTCTGTGAGTGAAAGCCTTGTCTAGAAATATATGTGGCTATGCTAACATTGTATTTGTTAGAAACCATGTATTAGGATGTTAGAAAGCTCTTTGTGTCTGAAGCCAAACAGGATGTCTGTGTTTGTCTTTCTCAGAATTCTCCACCTCTTCACTTTTTTAATTTCCACTTTTTTTCTCTACATTTCTTTTCCCCTCATAGTTTTTTTTTCCTTTCTGACCACCTTGTATGTAAGCATGTGTTTTGTGCCAGAATTCATGAAAATGTGGCACAGCAGGCAGATTTTTAGCTCCATTTGCTTGATTGTTGCAAGGTATGCATGCTTTAAAGGCAAATTTTACAGAATTGCACAGATAGGTATTTTTCTTTTAATATTGCTTCACCTCAAAAGGCATAAATATTTTGCCAGTTCCTATTTAAAGGTGAAATCAGTGATGCACAAAGACTTCTATACCACGTGATACACTTGATTCTATACTCCAGTGCCATTTCACTTTACTCCAGAACTTGTGTCTGGGAGGACAAAAAGCTTACCTGCTTGGATCCTTAAAGTATTATGCACTGAGAACAGACACCCTAGGAAGTATAGTCTTCCTTGATTATGTCCTATGGTATGTCTTGACAAATGTGTTGTCTTCCTTAAAATGATCAGCTTCAGCACTGTGGAAGAATACAGAAAACTAATTCCTTTTCTAAGTTCCTAGGTGAATCTGGAATCCTTCTGAGTTGTTCTCTGAGTTTAGTATGTCTGTCACAATAATCTAAGGTAATGATCAGGAGATGAAGACTATGGAATTCAATAGGTTGATTTCTTCATTTAGTGGAGGGAGGATTCATGTACCTGTGTAAAACAAAATCTCTCACTGTTTGCTTGCAGTTTGGAACATGCCTGACTTAAGTTGTGATTGCAAGTCCTATCTTAAGGTAATGTGAAGCAGCAACTTAACTTTATGACTTTTAATATTCTTTTTCACTGCAGTCTGTAGTCTAGGTTGCCATTTAATATAAGGCAGTAGTCTTTTGGAGTATGGCAAAGCATCAGCCACAGCAGAGCTCCTTGCTGAAAGTTTTTCCTTAGAAGAGGTGTTACAGGTTATGTCTGATTTTTTTATAATTGCCGACAATTCTCCAGACTTCACTGGATGAACAATACCATATATCAGTTTCTGAACAACCTTATTTCTACTTGAATCCAGACCACATAACCAAATAAAATACCCTAAGCAAAATACAACGAACTTTCAAGAAAGCATACTTAAAAGTCAAGATATAATTTCTTTCCTTCATCTTAAAACAGGGACAAATTATCTACAAAGCAAAATATCTTGAACTGCTAAACATCCTTTATAAGGTTAAGCATGCTGTATAAGAAACTGGATTTTGTAATGTTGCTGCATTATTGCTTAGAATTACCAGCATTTGAAAGACCAGAAGCTTCCAAGGATTTCTCTAAATGAGACATTCCCATGCTTAATAAGCTATAATCTCTAGATAAATGGCAATGATGGTCCATGTTAGATGCTGTATTCTGGGAGGGCATGCTATAACATGTGGTTAAGAATGGAGCTTTGTTGGTTTTGCTTTTGTTGGTGGTTTTTTTTTTTCTTTATTTGTTATATATTTTCCAGTTCTGTTCTGCCTAGATGTATTCATATACATTTTTTCCAGCTACATATTAGCTGTATATGTAATAAATATGTATACATTTATGATAATAATTTAAAGCAAGATTGCTTGGAATGCCTGAGAAGAAATTGGTCTCAGCGCACAGGATGTTACATACTAACAGAGCAGAAAGATTATTCTTATCTCAAGGAACACTTTTTCTCTTGTGAAATACTCCTGGAATAGGTTTCTTTTTACTATCTTGACTTGACAGGCAAACTTCTAAAAGGAAACATGTCAATAGAAGCGTATATGCATTTTCACTGTTTTTGTCCTCTCTCTGGGTAATATGGTATTCTTTTCTTGTCATTGCTGCTGCTTTGATGCACTTATTCCATGTTTTCACCATTTGGTGTCTCTGTTTTGACAGCTGTTTGAGGTTTCCAAATGAAAAACAGGCATTTTCAGCTCCTCATCTGTGTTTGTGATTTCAGATGCTGGATGGAGTTTTCTGTGTTTTAAAAGTGATGCTGAAATCAATTCAGAATGGATGACAGATTTGGGGAAAAAATGTCATTTCTTTAAAATATTATTTCATTCTTACACTACTACACACTATGATTTGTTGGTGTTTTTGCTTTAAAAGTCAGTTTCTTTTTGGCATTTCAGTTGGTAAAACTACAGCAGTGCCACAATAAGTCAGGCTTTTTGCAGCAATATGCTGCACTCTATGGTACCTGCAAATCCTGTTACAGTCAGGAGGAATGTAGTGAACTCTGAGTTTACTTTGCAGAATCTCATTTCTGCATCACACTCATAGTGGAGAAATTTTATCTATCATGAGATAGGACCTCAGCCATGGAGACCTTGAGATTACTGCTCAAGGCACTTCCTTGCCTTGTCTGAGATGAGTCTCTCTGATTTTTTGCAGATCTCCAGCTCTTCCACATCACTGCTGCAGCTTCCTCTTCCAGGTCTTCCTCAGTTCCTTTTCTTGCCTCTAGTTCCATTGTAGCTTCCTGTAGGCATGCCTTAGTTGCTCACAGGAACCACGAGACACATTTGTTGTCCCACCAGAGCCATAATACACAAACCTCATTTTGTCATTGCTGGGTCTGTCCATGCCTGTGATGCTAATAGACTCCCAGTGAGCTCTGTAAACGCAGCCTCACATTTTTCTTTCTGAGCTTTGGAAACAGTGCTGGCTCCCAAGCTCCCTCACTTTTCTTCCTTGGCTTTTCTTGTTCTCCTAATTCTGTGCCCTATGTTACTACAACCCTGAAAAAGGTGGGAAGCCTGCACTCCTGTGTCTTAGACCTAACTAATACATATATATGTATACATCAGGTTTTACTCCTGAAGACAAGACTGGCTTAAAACAGGATTGGTTATGTTATTCATCTTTAGTTTACCTCTACGTGTAAAACAGTAATAGATAGATTAAAAGAAAGCATCAGGCACAGTCTGATTTACAGCTTTCTACATTACTGACTTTATACAAACATGTTATAGAATAACTGCTACTCAGCCTGATGCATCAGTGATAAATCAGTGCATGTGTGCCTTGTGGTTTTGCATCTCATGATCATTAATCAAATGTGTTACAGGCAAAACAAGAGAAAAAGAGATAGCTATCTGAAATAATGGGATTTTGTTTGTGATTGCAATTTTGCTTAGTTTACAGTTGCCTAATTCAGTAGGTCTTGGTGCTGATAAATAATAATGATGCTTTGTATTAATAATATATAGTGTATCATTGTCTTATTTTCTAGTTTTGTTCAGACTTGGGTCTACAGAGTCACATTCCTTGTTAGTACTGGCCACTGTACTGTTGATGTAGATAGTTTAATGCTGGGATCTGTGAGGTTAGAAAAGATTTTTGTCATTGATTCCAATTAATTATTTACAGTTAATTAATTCCAATTAATCCAACAATTCTAATTCTGCCTTATTTTGTGTAAACTACTTTCAGTTTTATATCTTAGGGAGTGATTCACATTTCAGTAAAAAAGACAAACATAAGAAATCCAGCTGACGTCCTTAAGTGGTGTTCAGCTGTGAGAATAGTGTCAGGAGTGATACCAATAAAGAACGTAATACACTGTGATAAAAAGGAGACTGCTGAATTTTGGGATTCAGAGAAAGACCTCCACTAGGCGGCTCTCAAGTCTTCAGAATTGAAAGGCAAACTTCACTGAAACACACAGTTTCCAATCTCTGATTGGGATAAAGCATACATAAGGAAGTATGGTTCAGATGGTCCAAAATGATAGAGAGACACACAAATGGAAAGCTCTTAGGAAAGCTCTTAGTAAGCCAGGTGCTAACAAGCTTTAGCAATCCGCTGCTGCAGGGACAAGCTCACAAGCATTAGGGATCCGTGCCTTCCAAAATGGTGGAATCAGCAAGAGCTTGAGATGTCCAGTACCTGCAGGAAAAAGGTAATCATCTCCTGAGGACTGGCTTTAAAAGCAAAAACAGAAATGCAAAATGAATCCTCATTTTATTTGTACTGATTCACAGTTGGAGCTAGTTAAATCATAGAATGATAGAATGGTTTGGGTTTTAAGAGCAATTGAAAAGAGCATCGAATTAATTAAGAGCATTGAAAAGAACAGAAGGACCAACTCACACATCTTACGGATAACGTTCCTGGTTACGCACCTGAATATGGAGTTTAGGACTTCCACAACAACATGATATTGCTTACTCAAGAGGGCCTACAAGAAAGTTGGAGAGGACTTTTTGTATGAGCGAGTAGTGGTAGAACAAAGGCTTTAAACTAAAAAAGGTAGATTTAGATTAGACATCAGGAAGAAGTTCTTCCCTGTGAGGGTGGTGAGGCACTGGCACAGGTTGTCCAGAGAAGCTGTGGCTGCCCCATCCCTGGCAGTGTTCAAGGCCAGGTTGGACAGGGCTTGGAGAAACCTGGTCTAGTGGAAAAGTGACCCTGCCTAGGGAACTAGATTACCTTTAAAGTCCCTTCCAACCAAAACCACTCTATGATTCTGTGATTCTATGATTCTATGATTCTATGACTCTATGATGACGTTGATTTGACTTCCATAAAAAGTTCAAAGCATATGTGGAGGGTGAGAGCATCTGTTTCATTAAGTTTACTGAACTGCAGTCACTTTCTAGGCAAATAGAATAATAAATAAAGGGTGAATTGGTAAACAAAAACATGCAGAGACACAAACCTAACAGACAAGGGATAACGGATTGTGCATCACTTGTGTTTTTCTGAATTTTCATTTTTCCTTTTTTTTTGTTTTCCCTATTATTATTGTCTATCGTTACTGTTGTTATTTCTATTATCGCTATATTTTGCTTAATTTGAATTATTAAACTGTTCTTGTCTCAACCTGTGAGTTTTACATTCTTCTGATTCTCCTCCCCATCTCACCCGGTGGTGGGGACAAAGTGGGGGGTGAGTGAGTGGCTGTGAGGTACTGACTTGCTGGCTAGGTTAAAACACCACCACTTATTGATTGAATCCTTTCTTAAATACTTTTCTATGTGAAATCACATTCTACCCCATGCATATGAGTGAAACGAGAGCCAGGTGCCTGCGACTGCAGAGACAGGCATTAGTGCATAGGGAGCTAGCAAAAGGAGTCAGGACAAGAGGGAAAGCCTTTTGTGCCGGCAGCTGGAGCAAGTGAGGACCAGTCTCAGGAGTTGGAGGGGCCACAGATCTTGGGAGCATCTTGGCTGAAGACCCAGCCAAAGGCCCAACCAAAGCCCTGGTCAGACCCCACCAAATCTTCCCCTGAGACAGGATCCCGGGAAAACTCCCCTGTGCGCAGCGTTTTTCCCGTCCACACGGTGGCGCTGGCGGTGCAGGGGCGAGAAGCAGGTCCTGAGCCCATGGGGTACGTGACCATGGTTGGTCATGGGTCAGACTGTCCCAGGGTGTGAATGAGCCCCTGGGGCAGCCATTCTGAGCTGCTGCTCCTCAGAGCAGAGCTCCTGCAGCCGGGGGCTCTCCCTGGGGTCGGGAGCTCCTCAAGGTGAGAGCCCTCCCTGTGGAGGTGAGTGATGGCGCACCTTGGGTCATTGGACATCGGCGGTCAGAGTCAGCAGTGTAGTGGTGAGTCCATGTGACATGCCGAACTTGTTGTTGATGTTGGTGGAGCTTTAGTTGAGTTTGAACAATAAATTTTGTTTAGCCCCAGTTTATTGGTTCAGCAACATTTAAATTGGCATAGTTGGCGGGATGTCCATAGAGGAATTGTTGAGGAGGCCCGGATGCATCCCTTCACCCCAGGTGCACAATGGGCAAAAGAGAAGTGGTTTGACTCTCCTAAAGAGAATGTGTGTATGGTGAAGGTGGTAAAGAAAGCATTTGCATGTGACATGCCGAACTTGTTGTTGATGTTGGTGGAGCTTTAGTTGAGTTTGAACAATAAGTTTTGTTTAGCCCCAGTTTATTGGTTCAGCAACATTTAAATTGGCATAGTTGGCGGGATGTCCATAGAGGAATTGTTGAGGAGGCCCGGATGCATCCCTTCACCCCAGGTGCACAATGGGCAAAAGAGAAGTGGTTTGACTCTCCTAAAGAGAATGTGTGTATGGTGAAGGTGGTAAAGAAAGCATGTGCACCATCTTGGGCATGTGCCTCGTATGGGCACAGGACTATTTTACGACGAATTATTTGGAGAAGCAGTTGCAGATGGACTGTTTAAAATAGGAACTGAAAGGAGAAAGAGAGCGAAAATGTTTGTTGGAACAAAGAATTGAAATTATGCTGGCACGAGAAAAAAAAAACCCAAACCCCAGTATTGTCCAAATTCGGAAGTTGTTTGTGAGCACAGACATGGAGGACTGGGACAGGGATATCTGAGGGGATTGTAATGAGAGTAGTTCTGAAGAGGTGGAGGAGCCAGAGGAGACAAATGTGCACAGGATTTGATTTGGACACCGGTCACAGAATAGCCGGTAGTAAAAACCAACCACATGTAATTATTTTGAATGTTTGTTTGTTTGTTGTAAAACTCAGAATTGGATGTTCTGTCGATCCATTTGCCGTACCTTGAAGCTTAGATTTGTATAACCCTGAAACTAAGCAAACTTTGAATTGTACAATTCAATAAACCTTTTTTTCCTCTTTTGTCTTGTTTTATAGTGTGAAATCTGCTTATGAATATTCTCACTGAAATTTGGTTTGCTTGATTGTTCATGTTCATTAAACCCATTCACAAGAGTACAGTAGTCAAATGACATTGTTTTAAACTCAGAGTGTTTACAGGAAATGGTGATGACAATTTCCCAGCTCAGTTCAGTTGACAATGCCAATTGTGGTTTTGTGTTATATTTAGCTTCGAAACAGGTATTTTAGGTGTGATGCATGACTTCTGTTTACTAAATATCATATTAAAGCTTACCAGGGTAAAAATGTGAAAAGATATTTTTAAAATTTTAAAGGCCTATAATGAGACATTGTTTTTTTTTGGTTGGGTTGTTGGTTTTTTTTTTTTGGGGGGGGAGGGTGAGCAATAGTATAGACTGATATTGCAACATTTCATCGTATTTCCTTGTTGTTTCATTTATAGTTGCACTGAAGAGATGGATTCATAACCTGTTTATCTACATGCTGCAGAGAGAAGGGATCTGTATATACCTGGGAAAGCTGTTAAAACTTTTTAAGTAGCTTTGCTTTTGAGATGAATAAGTGTCCCTAACTGGTGGAAAAAATTGTTTTTACTGATGATGAATAATGTATACTTTTGTAGTTCATTGACAGTTATAAAGAGAGTTTGTAACAGGGTGCTGTGCTCTGAGACTAAAGCAGTGAATTGAGGACTCTTCAGTTATATTTTTTAAAACTAAAACTCTGACCCTACATTAAATTTCCAAGTGATCAGTGATGACATGTTCAGAGATTATGGTGATAGCTACAGTACTGGAAACTTGAACTGAATAGGGTGGAGTTGTGCTAGCAAGTGTCTAATTAAATCTATCCAAAACCTAAAAGATAGGAAAATGTCTATGAACTGGGGGAACTAGGACAGAAAAGGCCCTGAAGGGGCCATGCAGAACTTGATGAGGGTTGTTGAAATTTGTTTTGCTGTTTTTTTCGCATTACCAATAAAGGAAGAGGGGCAAGTCCGAACTCAGGAGTCATGCTTAAAAATAAGGGGTACTTTTTAATATATATTTTTAAAAGCTCAGATTATGATTAAAGAAGAAACTATTTGTGATTGTCTTTCTTGCTATTTATATCTGCTTGCTATCAGCTGAATCCTGGTCTCAAGGCAAGCCTCATTAAGAGGCTGCTCTCAGATTGCGAGATGGGAGTCTTCGAGATTGCTACTTTTGGAAAAGTTGGTTAAATTTTTACACTGCTCAAGCGTACTTCTCTGAATGAATTCAAAATTAAGAATCGCATCCATGCGTTGGGCCAAAGAGACATACTCTAACTTTAAATGGAGATCCACAGGTATAGGTTTCTGTCTCACTCTAATCCTGTATGAAAGATACATTTCATCAATCTTTTTTATTTCTGCTAACCTATTTACGGTCTCCCTGATCCTGCCAGAGAGTCTAAACAAAATAAACTGTTAGCAATTGTGGTGCAAAACAGGGGGATCTGAGCTACTAAGTACAGAGTAAGTACATAATAGGGGAGAGTTTTGGTTTGGTTTTTTTTTTGTTTTAATGCACATTAATATAACCATTAGTTCAGAGAAATCTTCTGACAAACAAGCTCCAGGTCAGAAGACAGCTTATCGGTTGGACCTGCAGAGCAGTCAGCTGTGCAACTTTGGAAACTGACATTTTTGAAAGCCCCATCATATCAGGAGATCTTCCTATTTCCATTTATTGTGGGCTTTGCATTATGCTGCACCCAATCTCTGAAATTAAAAAAATCAGACATTCACAAAAGTGTACAAATTAGGCATAGTATCTTCCAAACCAACAGAGGGTGAACACTTAAGCATGACACATATGCAAGAAATGGATTTTTTGGCCTTTATTCTGTTTCTAAGGTTGGAGTTATCACATTTGAAAGTCAGTGTACCAGATGTGGTGGTCCCAGTGCCAGTTCAGTTTAGGATAAGTAATACAGCTCATGCGCTATGCTGATTGAAAAAGGCATAAACATGTTAAGCTGTTATAAATAATAGGTAAGCATTTCTTTAACTCTTCTTTAGAAGTCAGCCTGTTGTTTAGCAGTACTGTCACTCTTGTACTGAATCCATTCCTCAAGCTTTGTTGTACCACCAAAATTGATTATCTCCATCCGGGAAAAAGGTCACATATATCTGTGCACAGCACAGAACATACTGCAGTATTGTATCAAGTGGATTTGATCTATTCCCTTTGACCTGTCAGAGCTCGGTGCTCACTGAATATGTGTGGTTTGAAATGTGAATTTCTGCTGAAGACAATTCAGTCTTGTCATATAAATATTCAACCCATAGAGTCTTAGGAAGAAAAACAACACATGTCTGAAAAGAAAAGCTGAAAAGGACTAAATCCATTCAGTAAGACATAATATGTGGTAAAATTTCCCATCTCTCTAGCTCTCAGTTGACCAATCAGAAACTGTTTCTATTAACTGAAAAACCAGAAATTCATTGCCACCATTGTGGCCTTTTATTGGGTCATAGGAAAAAAAAAAAAAAAAAGCTGTTCTGCCCTGCAAGCTCTCCAGCCCGGCTCTGTTTGTTTCTCTGAGTAGATAGGGCATGACTAAGTCGTCCATATGTTCAAACATAAAATTCCTGCTGTGGTTCTCTGCAACAGAGGACAAGCAGCATCTGTACACAGGGGATATCTTTTCTGCACTTGAATCAGTATAGTCCTCCAATGGGACATATTTATTCCTGACACTTGGGAGCTAGCATACTGCTGCATCTTTTAGGCCTGCTGGTATAATAACAAGATAGTCCCTTTTCTGCACATGATATTTGAGTATCGCATCCAAATGCTCTACCACAAAGTCACTGTCTCCTCTGTGTACTTCTACCTCTCACAGAAAGATTGTGCAGTCTCTGTAGAATTGTCAGTGTACTGGGCCATGAACACAGTGGGGTGAGTTTTGAGAATAATCTGGGATAAGCAGTCAGTGCAGTCATTCTTACATGCTGTGCTGCCAGGACAGAGTTAGGCAGAGAATTTGTGTGTCTTCCTATGAGCGGTGTTAGTGATAATATGAGCCAGCAGTGTGTGCTCTCAGCCCAGAAAGCCAACTGTATCCTGGGCTGCATCAAAAAGAAGCGTGACCAGCAGGTCAAAGGAGGTGATCCTGCCCCTCTACTCTGCTCTCGTGAGACCTCACTTGGAGTATTGTGTGCAGTTCTGGTGTCCTCAACATAAAAAGGACATGGAGCTGTTGGAGCAAGTCCAGAGGAGGGCCACGAGGATGATCAGGGGGCTGGAGCACCTCCTGTACAAAGACAGGCTGAGAGAGTTGGGGCTGTTCAGCCTGAAGAAGAGAAGGCTGCTTGGAGACCTCAGAGCAGCCTTCCAGTATCTGAAGGGGGCCTATAAGGATGCTGAAGAGGGACTCTTCATTAGGACTGTAGTGGTAGGACAAGGGGTAATAGCTTCAAACTTAAACAGGGGAAGTTTAGATTAGATATAGGAAGAAGTTCTTTACTGTGAGGGTGGTGAGGCACTGGAATGGGTTGCCCAAGGAAGTTGTGAATGCTCCATCCCTGGCGGTGTTCAAGGCCAGGCTGGACAGAGCTTTGGAGCCTTGGGCGACATGGTTTAGTGCGAGGTATCCCTGCCCGTGGCAGGGGGGTTGGAACTAGATGATCTTAAGGTCCTTTCCAACCCTAACTATTCTATGATTCTATGATTCCATGTCTATTCTTTTAGATCCTTTGACAATATTATCTGTGTATGTCTACCTGAAAGGTGATTTAAAAAGATGTTACTGCCTGGGGTGGTATAATTGTAAGTGACAAATTAGACTTGGCCACTAGCTTCTTTTCTGTTACTTTCTTTACCTTTCTATCTATAACTATTATACAGACAGGAGACAACTTGGACCAACTAGAAAGCGATGTTAGTGTAGGAATTGTTGCTTTACAAACCAGTTGTAAGCCAGTGAGCTCTTCTTTCTAGTGCTAAGCACTTCTAAAACCATCTCTATTTGACAGTTTTGGCTCAAGTATCACATGGGTGAATGAATGTGATACAACATATATGGAGAAATACATAGGATAAGCTTTAGCTCCTTATTAAACCTTTACCGAAAAAATATGCTTGTGCATAGTCTTAGAAACAAAGAAAACACTAGAGAATTAAAGATGAATTAAAAAAAAAGCAATGCAGGAAGATCTGGCAACCTGGATAATGCATTGTATCCTTACCATATTACAGGCCCAAAGCTGCAAACAGACTGCTTTTTGTAGAGAAACAGGTGCTGCCACTGGAAAATGTCTCAGCTTGACATCTATGGCCATATGGTCAAACCTGTGCCCTCTGCATATTGTAATGCATGCAGATAATTCTGCTAAGTTTAGAAAAATAGGAATATGATGCAGTGGTTGTCAGCAGTTAGACAGGATTACAGCAAATTCTTGCATGCACAGCCAAGGGACATCAACTTGTTGGTGATTGTTTATGCTGCATGTGTGACCTAATTGTGAGATCTAAGCTTTGACCGTCAATGGTCCTGACTTTCAGCAGCTCTTTCAGTTTAGGTTGGGCAGATACTTGTCTCAGGAGAGAGGTAACAGATATTGGACCACTAGCATCATGGCCTTGCAGTTGCTACTGGTAATAGATTTCATTATTTCTCTTTTGTTCTGCTCCAGTGTACAGTCCAAGAGGCTGAAACCATCCACAAATTAAACTAACTTGTTTGAATTTGAAATAGAAACAGGAACAATTTATGATAGCATGCAGCGGTAGGAACAAAAAGCCCTGCCTCTTGAAACCTGTTCGCTGCATAGAAACTTCAATTTCTGTTGAGTCCATCATGCTGGCACTTGTCCTGGCAAACTGTTGTGAAGCCATCGGCGTGTTTAGCATAGTTGCCAAGGTGGTCTGTGTGTTAAGGTACAAAACTGGACACAAATCCAGGCTAAGTAAGAGTGTAGATTTTAAATGGGAATATGTATACCTATAAACTGTCTTGAGTTGGTATAGCAGCTGTTATGGGATGATATGACATCGAAAAAGAGAGCTCTTGGATAAAACTAGTCGAGTAGTTAGCGGTAATTACACATCCAACTATATGCTTTGTAACACGGAGAGTGGCTTCAGCTGGATGGTCTGGTAAATGTGAATTCTCAATAATTTCTTTATTCTTGAAGTTGCCATTGACTGAAATGAGTTGAAACCAATTTTCCTTTCTCTCTCTGAACTTTACCTGGTTGCTTGGCATTATTAAGCAGTTGTTATGTTTTTCACAGTTGCTGCATTTCAGTCATAAACATGATAGGTGAAATGCACTTTGGATGAAAGATGCCACAGACCACTAAGTGCTATTACGGGACCTGTTTCCAAAGCAGTTATTGGGAATGCAATTGTACGCTTCACAGTCTTTTTTACCTACTTAATTACCTAGTGTTTGTGTCTACAACTGGGCTAATAAACTTTAAAAGCCATGCAAAGATTTTATAATGCTAGTGGTACAAATAGAATATTTGCCTTTATTCTTACTGCTCAAAAGCTTCACAAGCTATGCTATCCCAATTACCTGTTTTCAATGAACATCATCCCATGAGAAATTTCAAATCCCCTACAATCTAACTGAATGTAGGCGAAATGCAAAATGCACGTGGAAAAAACCAGTTTGCCCAGGAGGACTTTTGCACAGACTAATTCTTAGAGAATTTTAATTTACTCTAAAACACCTAGGGTGATTCCTTCAGGTAGCAATTGCCAATTTATGCTCAATGAGAAACACATTTTCCACAGCTACCTGATTAGTAAAAGATACTTCTTTTCAGTACAGCAGTATCCTTGATACTGTAGAATAGCTGTAAACTACCTTTACCTTTTTTATCCAGATTGTGACATATGGGTGGCATCGGTTGACTAGTTATTCAGAAAATATGATTCTATATCATAAATATATGTACATAGTGATTGATCTCTGGTTTGAACAGTTCACATGCATGTGAAAAAAAGGTCACAAAGTGGTTTAATATAGAACAGTATGCAGATAGTTTGTGCTGGATTTAGATCCTTAGGGTAAACAATCTTCACATGGAATTATATTTTTAAGTAAGGAACTGTCTAAAGCTAGGAAACATTGCTAAGATGGTAAAGTATTCCCTAGAAGTCTATAGAAATGCTGACTAAATTCAGTTTTATTTTCATGGAGTCTATCCTACCAGTATTTTTTTTGGACTAGTCTCCCATTAAGTTGTAATTTATTCCTCTCCAACTTCATTCCTCATTACACCATTGAAATAAGTGGTAATTATCCCTGGATATGGTGCTATTTTATAGCTGGTCAGATTTATTTTCCTTTTGGCTTTAGTTCAACCTTTTTAGATGGTGCAGTTTAGTCAGGACGGCTTTGATGTCTGCAGTGCTCCCCTCTTGCGGCTTTTTCCAGTCCTTTAACATCTTGAGAACCACGTTGAGGAACTTGTGCAAACTTGGTGAGGTTTCCATCATTCACGTACTTTGTATTCACGTAACTTGTTCGTAAGAATGATGTAGCTAGAAATGGTATGGGAAAGAGTGTTGATGACTATGAACTATATCATTATGCCAATGTATTGACATCATTGTAAAAGTATCTTTTTTTAATCCAAAAGCAGCAAGTTTTCTTTTTCTGAATGGTGTCCAATACAGAATGATATTCCAATTGAATTTTAAAAGCCTCTTTCTCAAATGTATGCTTACCTATTTTGGAGTGTCCAGATGCTTCACATATTCTGATTTCCTTTTTCTTCCCTTTCATAGCTGCTTGTAATGTTAACTATATACTCATAAATAAAAAAAAAGCTTTCTTGCCTGAAGGAAGTTTATTGTGTGTTTGTAAAAGATTGGTTCAGGGAGTTGAATTCCACTGGACCACACACACTTGCAAGAGCAGTCATAAATTTTGCAATTGCAAGCATGGTTAAATCTTTTATTTATAAGCTAACATACTTTTTATACTGTCAGAAAATAATGAGCAGAATGTATTTCTGGTACATCTGTCTTAATGTCAGGAATGTCTGTCAGTTTACAATTTTCAAACAAATAGTTTGCTGTAATCTCAAACATCAGTCTTCAGTGTGAACTCTAGGGTGCTAAATTAAACAAACGGAAGCCCTGTCTTTCTATAAATAGAAAGCAAAGGTGTTTTGATAAATTAATTTTAAAAGAACCTTAATTGTATGCAAAATATTGTGGAGAAAACATAAATGGCAGAGGTCTATTTAATTACAACTGGCAAACAGGGGAAGCTGGACAGATTGTGGCTCTTAATTCTGATCACTGCCTATGGGGGCTTCAGAATCTCTGTTCTCCCAAAACTGATTATAATACATCTGATGCAGCACTGACATCTCAGGGATTTCTGAAAGATGTGAATTTTGCAGTAAAATTGGAACAAAAAAGACAAAATTTGGGCACAGGTCTGTGTTCTGTCGCTTTTCAACTCCATCTGCTTGGCCTGTGTGTATACATGTGTATATGCACGCTAATTAACTTGGAAGGAGGCTTTCTGTGTTTGAAAGCTTGCCTTTTTTTTTTTTTTCAGCTGCATCACTTGATCTGATAAAAAGTATTATGTCTCCAAATAAATCTTGCCTGATTTATATCCTTAGGCTATTGTAGCTACAGCAATGTTAGCTAATTTGCCAGCTTTTGCACAAATATTACAGCAGGGTTGTGGAGAAGTGTAAAATAAGGTAGGCAGAATTTGACACATTAGGTGATCAACTACATGTTTGTATTTAGATTATTTTTAGTTCGGCTTCTGTAAAGAGTTGGCAGCCAGGACAGAGCAGGAATAGCTGGGGAAGCTGCACAGCAGAAGTGATGAGTAGGAAGGCTACTTGTCTATTTCCTAGGAAACAAATGTGAAATTTTGCAATTTGATTTTACATTCTGAACATGAAACAATCAAATTCTAAAAAGCTGTCTCTTCACAGCATTCTGCATTGAGTAGTTTTCAAATTATTAACTAATAGAATAGGAAATGTTTCTGGAATGCTTAATCTGAATAATAAATAAGCAGAATAATTTACTACTCATTCTTTGCTAAACACAGTCTCAACAATTTCAGTTAAAAGCTACATTCTACTGCTGTTCAGTGAAGGCTGTATTATATGATGTTTTGACAACAAGAATTACCAGCAGGAAATTCAAAAGGCATTAAACAACTCCATTTTTATATTACATGCAATTCATTGTTTTACTAATAGTCTTTGTAGTGAAATAATACAGAAATCCACCCAGGTATTAGACATATTGTCCCTGAACACAAAGACAGAATGAGATTTAATTGCTTGTTTTCAATACAACAATATTTATAATGTTAATTCATTACTGGCTGAAGTGAAGGATATCAAATCTTGTCAAAGATTTTTATATAACATGAATTTCAGTGTAGATAACATCACAGTATGGAACCAGTGATACAATAATCAAACAGTGATGGGCTTTGACAAGGATGTTTTTCAGGTGTATAGAAATGCAGTAATTTTTTGTATTCTTTTTCGACCTTTTTTTTTTTTTAATTTGTTATTGGGGAAAGAGTACAAATGTTGTAGGAATCAGACAGCAGACACAGCTCTGAAACAACTGAACAATAGAAAAAATATTGTGGGTTTTTTGTTTAGGTTTTTTTTTTTCCCTCAGGGCTGAATGCCTAGTTGCTTTTCTTTATTATGGCTTTGTTTTGGCGTTGCTGCACAGTTGATTATCACAGCAATCTTTCTGCCACCCACCAGTGTGACCTTTCTTTTTTAGTTGTGGAACTGGACCTTGTTCTGGGCTCTAGGCACGGGCTCCACCATGACCTTCTGAGTCTGAGTGCTTGTTCATGGACTGCCACTACATGTTCTGTTCAGCCTCATCTGCTACCTTACCTCTTTGAGACAGAGCTGAGGAGCCAAGTTGGACTGCCCTATGGGCTCTTTTGATTGCCAGTTGGATCAAAGTATTTCGACATATGAATTTAGATTACTATATGAATGTTCTTCTGCTGTTGAGACAGGAAGAATTGTCACTTTCTTCATTGCTTTTTTACAGTTTTACCACAAATCTCCAATCTATTTCCTCTTTTATTTCATTATTCAGGGAATGACGTAGACAATTCAGAGTAGAATATCCATCATGGGATAGACCTTGATGATCTTTTACCTCTCAGATGTCCTTCAAACTACTTTGAACAAAAATAAACACTGGAATTTTCTGTCCTGAGTGCTTCAGACACGATTGGTCACCAACTGCCTCAAATGGGTATTTTGTCATTTAGTTTCTTCAGGTCAGGAGGATAAAAAATGGATATTGTCAGTTGAAAGCACTCAAAATAGCTTAACAGCCATATCCTTAGCAGTACCTTTTACTCTTCATTTTGCCTTGATTCCAAAATTTACTTTATAATTTGTTGACTACTTCTTCAGATTTGCAGTCTCAGAAGATGAAGGTGCCTTCCTCTACCCAGAACAGCTCCCACAAATCTGTCTGAAAACATATTTTAGAAATGCATCACCATAAATCATTAAATATTTGCACTGAGTGGTGGGGGGGCCGTGTGTATGTAACCGCCCATTAAGTGAATGATACTTCTTTTCAGTGTCTGGCCTGGAAAAGATATGAGTATACTGATGCTGTTAAGTGGAGTACTGATCTTTGGTTTCTATTCTTTTCCCTGTGATATATGCAAATATAACCCAATCCTTCAGAAGGTGAATGCATAATAATGTGGTTAAAAGTAGTTAGTATCAGAACATGCTATTTTCTCAGACTCTCACATGGTATTTAATAACCACAATGTTCTGCATGTAAGTGCATCATGTGTCTGTCTGTTTATAGCCAGGGATCTTTAAATACTTTATGAACATTAATTGTGAATAATATGCAATAACACATATAAGGGAAGAAGTTTTAGCTTTAATTCATGTTTCTCAGAGTTTGAAAGTCCTTTTATTTTTTCACAAGCATATGGAGGTATTAGAAGCAAATTCTAGTGACTGAGATATTGATTAAAATCTATGAGGACAAAAATCACCTTGGTTTTTAACTTGAAAGTTGGTGCCCAAGACTTGACTTTCAAATCCCATTTAAAAAATGAGAATATAGAAACTGAATTCCTAATTTAAGGCATTTTGTCAAAGATCCAGAGTTCAAATAAAAAGATCTTATAATTGTATATTCTTAGATTTCTAGTAGTATACTTCCTTGGCAAAAAGACAGAGCACTTAAGTGGCCTTCTTCAAGTACTTCAAAATTACAGGAATTAATGCTGCAGCTCATGACAGAAACTGCTTTTGAGACGCTGAAAGTGTTCTGGAAGCTATCTTGAGCAAGACTTTCCCATTGTAAGCTGTACATTTTTGGACACTTGCAATGCACAATCTCAGCACTGTTCTCTCAGGTCCCACGGAATATTGCAGAGGAATTTTCTGTGTGATTTTTATCCTAAGCTGAAAACTTACCTTGGGCATACACTGAATAAAAATGGCTCTTTTCTAGTTGAAACTATAAAAGGGGACGACTCACAGGTGTACCTGCTTGAGCAGGCATGTGCATACAGTAACAGATGGTTGCTTGGAAGTGGTCTGTGTGAGCATACAGGGTCATCCAAATCATCCTGTGCCAAAGTGCTAGGGCCTCATATAATGGTGCAGAGAGTTTTTTACTCACTTATTCTGACCACTAAGTATTTTTTCTCTATACAAAGATAATAGACCTGGCATGGCTTTCTGAAGAAAAAGAGATCAGGATAGTAGAGATAGAAAATCCTTGAGAGATGGCTAGAACCAGTGAAGCTTGAAGAATATGGTTTCTTTGTTTGCTTCATATTTGAAGAATATGGTTTCTTTGTTTGAATGAGTATTTAGTACAGGCACTAAAAAGGCAGTCTGTACAAAATTGAGTATGTGAATATTTTGTTCAGTGCAAGTTGGGATTTGCACTAATTTACACATGAAACCATGAAAGGGTTGCATCAAGCACAGAAAGACATTTGGCTGAAAATCACCTAAAATGGATACTGTGTGCTGGAACAAAAGACACAGCAGCAGCAGAGTGTGCTACATGTACATTGTCTGCACCAACCCTAGTGCCTTTATGATCTGTATACTCTATTAGAGGAATGAGTGATTGCTTCTGTGTATGACCAGATGTGTTATTTGAAGATCATTAATCAAATTTCCCAAGGCAAAAGAAACATTAAGCAATTAATTGAGATATAATACTAGTGTTGTAAGAGGGTTCTTACTATACTAATTAATCAAACCAAGTTGGAAAAAGTTGTTCAAGGAGCTCTGAAACACTTTCTGATATATTTCAGAGAAAGGAGCTGTGAGTATTGCAGAGGAGATCTGCACTATTCAAGACACCCATTTTGCACTCATGCCTTCTGCTGATATAACAGATTGTGTGTTACAAAGTGAAATCAAGATTTTCTTTTATACTAACAAAGGCCTTTGTAATAAGCTGCAGTTGAGTGAGACAAGGAAACATGTCTTTTTCTCTACTGAAATAGAAGAAAAATTATTTGAGTTTTGGAAGTAAAGGCAGGATGCTGTTTTAATTATTCATTTGGGGGGACTATGGAAAGAATATATAGTTAAGAAGAGCTATATCAATAATTACGTTCATATTTTTAATGTTTAATGCAACAGCATCTAGGATTCATAGGTTGAAGGCACTTTCTTGTGGACACCATACACTTTCTGATGAAGGAAATGCTCCTGTGTCACTAGCAGATTTTAAAACTGCAGAAGATTCTGAAAAGGTAAAAATGGGACAATAGTAGAGCAGTATCTAAAAAGATTACTGTCTTGAAGGACCAGTCTTTCTTGGATTCCTCTGCTGCATGGCAATAAGAAGAGAGGCTTTGTATGATGAAAATCTCTTCCCATCTTACTATATTATAAGGATGTTAACGTCAAGAGAAGGGAGGCATGTAGCCACTGCTGCATCTTCCTGGCAGTCCTGCAAGGGGGATAAGTATTCTTTGCTGTTAGATAGCCTGTGGGAACTTTCCCTTATGCACTAATAATTGAAAGTGACTCATAGTAATAGTTACTTGAAAATTTCAGCCTCAATGATTCAGGAGGACACTGCATGCTGTCTTTTGATGGGCAGAGGCAGACTTTTTGAAGGGCTAAGTGATAGGTTCTTCAGGTTGATAGGAGCATGATAGCAACCTTCATCTGGTGCTGAAGGTAACAAGGACAGTTCTGTTAGTTATTTTTTGTTTGAAAGCTTTCCAAACTACCTCTAATTACAACTCTTGTTCATCAGTATGTTGTCTGAAGAGCCTGGACAAATAAGTTTATGAGAAGCATCCTATGGTCAGTCATGCAGGAAATAAAATAATTTGAAATAGAAGATCAGATTTTTTCATGACTGTATTTAATAAAAGTAACTATTAGATATGGTTATAGTTGCCTCTAGGACCTCCCCCCCCCCCCATTTTTTTTTTCCTGAGATCTTTCAGGAAAAAACATAAATACTGATTTTTCTTCAGAAAAGAACAAGAAAGTGCAAAAAAAAAAAAAAACCCAAAAAGATATATATGTACACAAATATCTGTGATGAGAAAGGTTGTACAGGTTATTGAAAAACTTTTTAAAAATTATACTGATTTTTGAGTGCACATGGAGGTGGCATAAGGACATTTCTAGGGCTTATTTATGCAGCATATGATTAAAAGATTAGGAAAAATATTAAATTATATTTGGCAATTTTCTTTTTAGGAATCAGTGCCAACAAGATTGTATAATCTACATTGCCATCTGATCAAAATGTAAAATCATTAACCTTTTCGAGCTTAGGGTTGTGAATATTCTAAGTTTTTCTTGGGGGTGTTTCTTCCACACTGGATCTTCTAGGTACTTCTAGATGTGGACTTCTAGAGACTAGAATAACCTGAAAACAACAGCGTGTCGCTTGGGTCCCAGTGGCAATATAACTATTGGAAGATTTTTTTTTTATTTTTTAAAAATCTTATTCTTCTCATGAGGGATGCCTGGATAGGATTACACTAAAATGAGAGTTTAGGGTAGTTTAGTAAGCTAGCTTAATAGTTAACAGTAAGCTTCCCTGGAAAAAAAAGTAAATCCTATCTGTACAATTCGTTTCTGTGCAGATTAATTTACTTACAAGTTTAAAAACAAACAAACAAAAAGATTGTTTTGTGTCCATTCATGTAGTTTTGTTTATGCAGAGTAATACATGAAATTCCTGAGATCCTATTTTGGTCTCAGACAACAATAGGCAGACAAGGGAGCTGGTTTTACAGTAATTAAGCACTTGTATACATACTGCACCCATGTTAAGGTTTAGTACCAGTATTCGCTCTTGAAAGAGAGAAGTTCACTGGAACAGCAACATCACTGTGTCTTTTCTAGAAAGTCCATGTCTAAGGACTGCTCTGGCAGTACAAAAGGAGTTATAAAGCAGGTGTAATGAGGCACTGGAAAAGGTTGCCCAAAGAAGTAGCAAATGGTCCATCCCTAGCAGCATTCAAGGCCAGGCTGGACAGAGTCTAGGGTGACATGGTTTAGTGTGAGGCATCCCTGCCTACAGCAGGGGGGTTGGAACTAAGTGATCTTAAGGTCCTTTCCAACCCCAACTATTCTATGATTCTATGATTCTATGATTCTATGACTCAATTCTAGTCAAGTTGAATTTATTTATGTTACTATAAGACTAGTAAGCTTGTGCCACATATTTTTGCAATATGAGATATTTATGTATTTTAAATGTACACCACTAATACAAGAATGTACATAAACCAAGCATAAATTCTGAGAGAAGATGACATTCCTATCCGAAAAACACACTGACTGAATTTATAAAATAGGATCACATTTTAAAATGTATGGTTCATTCTACTTCTGAATAGGGATGGACTTAGGCACATCTGTAAGTGTTTTTTTAGCCAAGACCCAACAGAATGTTAATTAAATTGTGTGGTTAATAGATGTTCTAATGCTATGACCAAATTGTGGGTCTAGGTGTTTACATGACTACTTCGTAAGAAAAGCCTAGGTGGTAGAATGTGTCAAAGAGCATATCTGTCTATATCTTGCGGCTGTGTGGAGCAAGATTGTTCAGGTGTTCATCTACAAAAGTATATGATCAATTTACTAACTCAGAAATATCTGCACTGTTACTTTTGTGGATATGCGAAGGAAAGTAAGACTTCAGAAAAGCCTAAAGAAATGCATAGTAGGATAGCAAATTAACTCTGGTGGTGAAATTATTCAGAATAAAAACCTTTTGTGAATTCTATGTTTAAAGATTGAGACAACCAAGCAAAAATTACTTTACTGATGTTTATTAATCCCTGTTCAGAAAGCCTCTTCCATCATTTTCCAGATATTTTTGTGTGGTTCTTTTCAGAGGCTTTACTTCAGTATAAATGGAAACTAAATTTAGTTATGTGAAGTTGCTTTGTTTTCATTTTCTGTAATGGCACCATTTACACAATTTATTATTTGTTTCTTGTTAATTCACATCCTTCTCAGCCTTGCTACAGTTGAAGTAATTTAGTGCAGTCACTGCACAGAAATTGGTGTTTATGGGGTCTATAGTGTGTGCAAACAAGCATGCTAGTTCAGTCTACAGGAGGCTGAGATGTGAACAGCCCAAAGCCCACATTTTCTCTGAAGAGTCCTTCTCTCAGACACAATCATATCAGTCAAATCACTACCAGAATATCGATGTATCTAGCAAGCCAGCTAGCGGATCTTAATATCTTCCTTTGTCAATAGATGTGAGCTTTTTACTCTGTGTACCATGTGCATGCTTTCCAATAGGAAGAAATATGCTGCAAGAGACATGAATCAGTATAAAATCAATAATTAGATTATGATTTTATTATCTTGGCTTAGACACTTGCTTTCTTATGATTTTGGCATATCATTTTAATTTGACCTCTCGTCACCTTTTATAAATCTCTGTATGCATCATAGTCGGATATTAGGGCAGGAAACACGGTAGGGCTTTGTCTGGGAAAAGGACATGCTCTGTTATGGGAAATGTCTATTTTAATAATCTTTGATATCTAGTCTTGATAAGGTTGTGGATTATTTTGGAGTAAATGAGGTTTCACTTGGATTAATCTCTTCTGTCCTTTAGCCCTTTATCATGATGACTTCTAGTTGACTTTTGCTTTTTTTTAGCCTTTATGTGACTCAGAATGAAGAACCTGAGATTCCATCAGCCCTTTCACTTTCATAAGCAGAAGTCCCTTTTGTTCCCTGCTGCTCTTAAGCACAGCACCGTGCCTCTGCCTTGTAAGGGAACATATTAGTGTTTACAAGAAACTTCCAGAGTTGAGGGAACTTTGAAGTCACTCTTGATAGTCTGTCACTGGAGAAAAAGGAAGCAGTGACAGCCTATGATTTGTCACAAAACAAGAAATAATCTTTAAATAATTGGTCTCATTAGATAGAGGCTTGTTGTTATGGTAATATTATCGTCCCAGTTGATGCAGAAAACTGAACAGGGCCATAAACCAGCAATTATGGGATGTGTCAAAATGAAAGAATTGGGTAAGAAATAGTCTTTCAGGACATGATTGTTGGCAGCTTTCCCAGGAAACTTCTAACCCAGAGATGCCTGATTCACCTAATTCCTTGATGCAGTCCACGTAACACAACAATAATTGGCTGCTTCCTGAATGAGGATCTTGACATCAAGATCATTCACAAATCCTGACAGTACCATATTGAGCTGAGAGTTTCTTTTCTCTACCTGTCCCATTGAATGTATCCTACGGGCCCTTAGGGCTCTGATTATGATACTGAAATCTTTAAAAATGTTCAGAAGTTTGTGAATGATGTGATCATACTGTGTATATGCAGTATGTAGTATATGCAGCACATAGTATATGCAGAAAGATGTTGCAGAAGGGAAGATTTTGAAGTTGGTGCTTTTGAAAAGCTCAGCAGAACAGTGAAAAGCAAGAGTGGCTTTCAAAAAGAGATGCAAGATTAGGGCTGCTGTTAGTATGGAAGAAACCTTTGTGGTGCAAGATGAACTTCGCTAGATTGTTGTTTTTTTTAAACCTCATTTAATGAACAAAGAGAAAGCTTAATTAAAACAAACAGCAAGATTTAACTGAGGAGAGTAAAACTTAACTGCAAGATAAATAACATCAGTAGGTTGCTTGGGTATTTATGAAGGCAAAATTGAGGAACTGTTGTATATTATAGGTTGCAGGTAGATTACCAGCTGTTATGCTGAACTGCTGCACATTAGGCACCCCAATTTCTGTGCTGATACTGTGCAGAACCATTCCTTCCTGTGCAGAACCTTCCATCCATAGAAAGAAAGAATAATCCAGTGGCTGGAATTCTGGACAAGGACTTGAGAATGCTGCCACTGACTTCTTGTGGGAATTGGACGATTCTAGGAGACTTCTGATCAGCTGCATATGCAGAACTGTAATATTTTAATACTTCAACTTGTCTTTCAGTCACGGTTATTTTGATGCTTTTAGCCGACTACTGTTTCTTCATTTTGTTAAAAAATAATGTAATAAAACTGTTAAGACTAGCAGAGAAGGGCTTGGGGGTGTTGGTTGATGAGAAGCTCAACATGAGCCGGCAGCGTGCACTCGCAGCCCAGAAAACCAACCGTATCCTGAGCTGCATCAAAAAGAAGCGTGACCAGCAGGTCAAAGAAGGTGATCCTGCCCCTCTACTCTGCTCTCGTGAGACCTCACTTGGAGTGTTGTGTACAGTTCTGGTGTCCTCAACATAAAAAGGACATGGAGCTGTTGGAGCAAGTCCAGAGGAGGGCCACGAGGATGATCAGGGGGCTGGAGCACCTCCTGTACAAAGACAGACTGAGGAAGTTGGGGTTGTTCAGCCTGAAGAAGAGAAGGCTGCTTGGAGAGCTCAGAGCAGCCTTCCAGTATCTGAAGGGGGCCTATAAGGATGCTGGAGAGGGACTCTTCGTTAGGGACTGTAGTGGTAGGACAAGGGGTAATAGCTTCAAACTTAAAGAGGGGAAGTTTAGACTAGATATAAGGCAGAAGTTCTTTACTGTGAGGGTGGTGAGGCACTGGAATGGGTTGCCCAAGGAAGTTGTGAATGCTCCATCCCTAGCAGTGTTCAAGGCCAGGCTGGACAGAGCCTTGGGCGACATGGTTTAGTGCGAGGTGTCCCTGCCCATGGCAGGGGGGTTGGAACTAGATGATCTTAAGGTCCTTTCCAACCCTAACTATTCTATAATTCCATGATTCTATGAGGAAGTGGAGTAAGAGAACTGCTGTGTTGTCATTCTCCCTTGTCTGAACCTTCATCCTGAGGTAGAATATTTAAAATGAAATGATTAGGCCACTTGAGCCCAAAACTAACTAGAACATTTGGTTCCTGTGCAGCTGCTGTTTCATGTTAGCAAATATATTCAGATTCCACAATGCTTACATATGTATAGAATACCTGGTCATGGTGTGCAAGGTCCAAATTTTTCTACAAAGAACTAATTTTTCATTTCAAGAACATTCAGGGTGTATCGATTCTAGTAAATTAAATAGTGCCAGAGAACATTGACATGTATCGGAGCTTCGTTGACTGTATTGTCACACTCTTAAAAAGGTGTCCTGCTTCATTTTGGCCTGAGGTTACTTCCACTTTCTCAAACGAACTAGGCATGATTCAGGTGTTGGCATTGGTCAGGGAGCCTTCCTGATATGCAGTTTGACTGCAGCCTGTTTTGGTGGGGAAGAAAGTTTAATAATGTGGACATGAGCCATTCCATGTCAGCTGGCCTAAGGGTCAACAAACAGGCTTGTGCGTACTAATTTACTAGCCTAGCCAAGACCTACTTCTAGAAAAAAAGAGGTTTGTGTGTTTTGTTTTGTTTTTGTAAAATTAATTGCAATGGAATTCAGTTTCAAATTATTATTTCAAAATGAAAAGTCAAGGCCCTTTTTTTAAAAATGCCAAAATGAAATGTTTTAACATTAATACACAACAGCTATTTCTTCTTTGCTGAAATGACTCAAAAATTCGTTTGTGTGCAAACAAAAACTCTTCTTCTTTGAAATGGTTTGAAAAAAATGTTTTTCCAGTTTTAGTGCTTAATGCTCTTTCAAAATGTTTTTGTACAGCGGTTGGATACGATTCATGTGCCCAGCCCCTAACTGGAGGGCTCTATTTAGAGATGCATGGCAATAATACATGTATGAAAGAATTGACCTAGACAAGCAGAGATATGCAGGCAAGAAGTACCATATCTGCCAGTACCAAACACATAATGTTTTTCTGCTGGTTTAAGTGGCAGCTAGTTAGGTAGTTAGATGCATATATAGTCTTTTTCAATATTCTGAATGTGTAAGAATGTTGTGACCCCTATTTTTACTTTTTTTCTTTTTATATCTTTGACTTTACCATTTAGTGTAATAATAGATGTGGGGGAAATTCTGGATTTTCAAATAAAACAGATAAAATGTTCGTTGCAATTTAAGGAATAGGTTTTGCAATAAGATTTTTGAAAAATAATTTACCCGGTTTTACTCTTTCTATTTAAACTACCTCTCTGTGAAAAAATACATCAATTTGAGAAGGGCAAACACTTTTAGTTAATGGATTTACATAATGAGTTTTATTACATTTATTTTTAAATTTTACAAGTTTTACAAACCAATGATAGCTTCTCTATTTCACCAGATATTATGCTGATAAAAAGTGTTAAAACTGAATTGCTCAAATCTTCTGTGCTAAGATATATGTGTTCTTGGGATATCCACATATTCTTTAACTCTCTCTCTTGCTGGTAACAAAAATTACGTATTATCCAGGACTAACAGTGAAGACATTTGGGATTACAGGTGCTAATTATGATCTCTGCAAATTGGGCTGCTTATGTATTTGCATATGGCTACAGTATGTGAGTGCCTATAACTAGACATATAAAGAAGAATCTTTTCTGTTTGTAATTTTTTGATTAAAAAAAGAATTAAATTTTTCTATGATTTTCTGTAACACTTATCGTTAGTAAAGTGACAAATTCAGAAAAATATTGGTGGTCCTATGAAATATTAGACACATTGCATGGAACCAGCAGAATTTGTACTACTGAAAAAAAAATTAAGAAAATGACAGAAATAGAGGTTGCATCTAATTAACCCAATATCTGGGAGGTAGATCATGAAAATAATGCTTAGGTAGGGCACAGGGATACAGTCATTGGAACTGTACTTGTTGGCAATTGATGATGATAACTCATGACTTGAAACACAGCATTAGCATGTATATATATACACAAGTATGTGCAGGTTCTGAAATGTGACCCTGCTTTTGTGAAGTCAGAATAAAAAGCCCTCTTTGCCCTAGAAATGCCTCTTTCTGTCAGGCAAGGGTTGAGAGAAAGATGCAGATGGGTAAGGTAAGGTGAAAATCCACTACTTTATATTTTTATAATGAAGAACAGCAAACCCTTTTGCTCTTAGAATTTTGGGGTTTTTAGTGAGCCAGATCCTAGAGTGTGGCAGAACCTCCATCTCCAGGAAGTGGAGCAGAGTCCTAAATATAGCTCAATCTGGAAAGTATTTGGATGACACTGGGGTAGGGAATGTTTTATGAGGTTTCCATGTATAAATAAAAGATGAATGCAATTAGCACTCACCACAGGATATTTCCTTCTATGTGACCCAAATTTATTTTTTTATGGTTTTCAGCAGGAGATGTGTCATCAAATGCCTTTTGAATATCAAACAGTTTGAATGAGCTGCCATAATCAACTCCATAGCCTTTTATAACTGTCTTTGTGGAGGAAATTTTTGCCTTTGAAATCCATATTGGCTATTCTCTTTCAGGTTATTACTTCAAATATGCTTTGCAACTCTTTTCTAATTAGTGAGTCCATCTTTTTTGTAAGCTCCAGACGAACAGTGCTGTTTTGATTTCTCCAGGTCAGGATTGCATCCACTTTAACAACACTGAGGCCTCATTTTTGTACTTGTGAACTCTTTATTTGTGCTCGTGATTTTTCCATGATGACTGCCACAACCTCTGAATTCATCCTGGTCTTAATCTTGACCGTCAGAATAACTTAGAGCTTGAGGCTTTCATGAAGTTCTTGGGAGTTAGATCTGCTCAATATTTCCAGTGGTCATACTTATTTTCTTCAAAACTCTAGAATAAGATCAGCAGAGTTTTGAATATTATTAAACTACTTATGTAAAGTAATATTTTGCTCCTGTTAATCATTGTCATCAATATTTGCTTAGAATTCAGTCCACATTCAAGCCCAATGACTTCTCAGTGAAGTAGCAATTTCAATGAACACCAAGAGATAATGAGGGTATTTTGGGGAGATGTTCTTAAGACTGTACTATTCTGCAATCAATTAGTTTTAATAAAATTGTCCACCATCACCCTTATAGAAGTTTCAAATGTGCATTAATTGTATAATGCCTGGAGTAGACACTGCACCAGAAGGGGTACTGACTTGTAAAGAGCCTGTCTTCCAATTCAATTGCAAAGCTAGTATCTTTGTTCACTCAGAATTTATCTCTTCCCTACCCGAAACAATAAATATATTTTTCTGGTATTGCCACCTCAGAAATCTGAAGTTATTATGAGGAAGAAATACGGAGGCAAGGGAACTTCATATTAGGGAAAAAAAAAAAAAGGTTTTATATTACCAAATAATATATTGAAGAAAGAAATAGCAAGTGAAAGCTCAAGCTATCACAGAAAAAATACAGCAAAATATGAATGCTCAAGATATGAAAATTTTGAGATAATTTTTCCACTTGTAATGGGTTTCTGTGGCAAGGTTTTGGTAGCAAGGGGGCTACAGGAGTGGCTTCTGTGAGAAGCTGCTAGAAACTTCCCCTATGGCCAATAGAGTAAATGCCAGCTGGCTCCAAGATGAACCCACCACAGGCCAAGGCTGAGCCCATAAACAATGGTGGTAGTGCCTCTGTGATAGCATATTTAAGAAGAGGAAAAAGTTTCTGTGCAGGAGCAGACAGAGAGAAGAGTGAGAACATGTAAGAAAAACAACTCAGCAGCCATTAAGGTCTGTGAAGAAAGAGGAGGACGTGCTCCAGGCATTGGAGCAGACATTCCCCTGCAGCCCCTGCAGTTGAACAATGTACTCCTGCACCAATCCGTAATATACAGCCAGAGTGGATGGCAAGAAAAAAAAAAGGAAAAGTGTGTCGTGGAAAAGATATGTGTCTCCCCTCAATTTTCCTCTGTATTCTTAAAATGTTTGCTGTAACATCAAAATTAAGGACTGAGATACTTAAGCTACAGCATGTCAGCGGACCAATTGTAAGAGATAATGTACATGCTTTTAGCCCATAGCACTGAAGGAAATTCAAAGTGATCTATTTTACCTCACAGTTCATTAAAGCAGTTAACCGAGAATCTGCCATAAATCAGTCTTGCCTCCAAGTTCTAACCCAGCTTGGTGTCCTTGGTTAGTCATGAAGTGACGTATGCGGTACTCTATACATGGCACAGTAATATAACCCTTGCTTTTGAGGAGGTTCTCGGATAAAGCAGTAAAAAGCTCAGTGAGGTAAACAGGCAGGAGGCCCAAAGTCATGATAGAAGAGTGGCTCCAAATGGTTTGATAAGCACTGGTCAAAACAGACCAAAGCTTAGGGCTGCTGTTCTAAACATTGCAGTACAACAAAGCTTGAATGAGAGTTTTGAAGGCAAATGGTAGGATTTTTTTTTCTGCATAAGTTAAAAAATACACAGGTACACTGCTGTTTGAGAGAGAACAGCAGCCAATACTACACAGATAACATTTTATGTGATACAACCTAAGCTGTCATGTGCATGTCACTGTATTCTTTAGCCTGATTATGTATAGGAAGAGTGGCTGGGTGCTGCTGTCCCTGTGCGTGGTTTTTGGAATGCAGTTATTCAGTTTTACAGAGGAAAACCACAGTTTTACAGTGTTCTTTCTCTAAGAAGCAATTTTCATAGAAACATTACTTAGTAAGGCTATGAAGTGCAATGTAAATCTGTCATACTGCTTCAGATTTCCACTAATTGTGGTGCTACAGCAGTAGTTCATTCCTGTAAATAGTATTGTCCATTTAATAATCTCAGTAGTTGTGATCTTCAAAAATCCCTCAGGCTATCTGAAAAACAAGTGAAAAATAATTCCTTCTGTAGAGTTGAATAAAAGGGACTCGAACAGGGGAAATTAAAAACCTTTATATAAAGTAGAATCATTATCAAGTGTAGAAAGAGCATTTGTCAGAAAGGAAAAATTTAGAAGTGCTGAAATTTTCACTATGTATCACTCATTGTGTCTTACCAGTACTGCAGTCCCTTATAGACTGATGAGTAAATAATGTTTTATTTAATTTGTTATTTGATTACCATGAATTACATTGTATAGCTCGGTCATCATAAAAAAAAATATTTCTGTGTATCCACCGTGCCTTCACGTTTTCAAGAGAAGGCAAGAGAGTTGTAAGTTGACACTATTAAACCCAGGTGAAAATTCCCTAGTATTTCAACAGAGTAGAAACCAGATCAGGACATGTCTTGTGCTTTTTGTGGCATCAGAATACAAACAGGCTATTTGGACCATGACTTGCTGAGACAAACTAGGGGAGTGCATATTACAGAAATTAGCATTGAATAAAATGTGTAGGTTGCACAGTTTTTTGGAGGTGTCCCTCCATAGCACTAGTTTGATCTGGAAGCACTTGTAGCTGACAGTGAATTTTAATTTTTTGATAGAGTAGCACAGTAATTTTATCTTGATTTAAAAAAAATAAAGCTCAATTTTATATTAAGACAGGAATTCTCAGTTGAGTGAGATTTTAGCTCAACTTTGGTGTGTCAAGTGTTAACAGTTCCACAATCAGTTGTGGTTGCATTCATGGAATGCCACATTATTAATTTCATATGATTTATCCAATTTACCTGTAACATCTTGAGTTACGGTCATGTCCTAAAAATGCTTGCAGTTCTATTTATTTCATTAGAACATGTTGACAACTTTGAGAAAAGATTTGTTTTGGGGGAAGGAAAGCTCTTGGGTTTTTTTTTGGCAAATACTTTGTGGACATACTTTCAAGCACTTACACTCCACACTAGCATGGCTGAAGGTGGAATTTTATGCAGGAGATTCCCACTGTCTTCTTTTATCAGTGGAAAGCATTAAATACTTGTAAGCCTATGGCTTTTTAAAACGAGCCGCTGATTCAAAGCTAATTTCTCAACCTGCTCTAGGTTCAGATTTCCTGTTAACTGTGATACAGAGATTGCTTTTTCATTTGGCTCTGCTTGAACTAACTGTACGGTGCTGGTGAGTAGTACTTACAGCCTTGTTAGATCTCCATAACTATTTTTGTATATTGTAGTCCTCATAAAATAATTCAACAGGCCAATCAAAACCTGCTTTCAAAGTCCTTTCCCAAACCTTCTTTTTTTGCTCAGGTCTTTATGAAATAATGAAACCCAGCTATATGTAGAACTGAGGGAGAGAAATTCTAATTTGCTAGTCTTATATGAGAAATATACATGTATAATGTGTATAAGTAACGACGACAATTCAGTGCTATGATACTATGTGCTAGTTTTGACTGGGGTAGAGTTAATTTTCCTTATCGTGGCTAATATGTGGCTGTGTTTTGGATTTGTGCTGGGAACAGTGCTGAATAACTGAGGGATGTTTTCGTTACTGCTGAGCAGTGTTTACACAAAGCCAAGGCCTTTTTGCCTCTCACCCCACCAGTGAGCGGGGTGGTGGGGACAAGGCGTGAGAGGGGGTACAGCCAGGACAGTTGACCACAACTGACCCAGGGTATATCACAAACCATATGGTGTCATGCTCAGCGCGTAAAGCTGGGGAAAGAAGAAGGAAGGTGGGATGCTGGGAGTGATGATGTTTGTTTTCCCAAGCAATAGCTACATGTGATGGAGCCCTGCTTTCCTGGAGATGGCTGAACACCTGCCTGTCCATGGCAAGTGGTGAATGAATTCCTTGTTTTGCTTGCATGCCCAGCTTTTGCATTACCTATTAAACTGCCTTTATCTCAACCCACGAGTTTTCTCACGTCTACCCTTCTGATTCTTTCCCTCATCTCGCTCGGGGGGAATGAGTGAGCGGCTGGGTGATGCTTAGTTGCCAGCTGGGGTCAAACCACAACATATTGTGATGTCAAAGCAACTTAAAATAGTTTTAGATGAAAAAATACCTAGATTCCACTTCTTGGATTTTGAACTGAGTGAATGTAATAATGTCTATTTTACAGTGACAGAATTTGTGTCATCTTCCCAGTCATTAAATATTGTATTCCAGCTAGTAGGATTTTGATGCTTTTTCAGGACAGAACCAGTAACCTCTTTAGTCCCATTTGATAAGCATAGACCTAAGCAGACTATAAGATATGGTGCCATGAACTCTTCTGCAGCTTTCAGTACTTCCTCTAAAAATACATAAAGAATTTCACAGCTCTGGGCATCTGTGTTCTTATGTACTTCCAGCATCCCACTAAGATTTCTAGTGCAAGTTAGAATCATGAGTCTGAATGGTGTAGCTGAAATGGCATTTAATATGTTTATTTTTAAGTGCAGTAATTTGGTGCACTTCTGCAAGTTTTTGCAAGTTTTCCTCTGCAAGTCTGCAAGTTTCCTTCCTTAATTTAATTCCTCTCCCACATAAACTACACCATGTCTTTAGAGAATAATTTTTCTGTCAACTTTTAAGAAAACTACTACACAACAACATTAAACTGTAGTCCTCTTTTTATCTTAATAAATTGCAAGTAATGAAGGTATAATTCCTTCCTGCTTCAGCTTTTTTCTTTTTCATCCGATTTATACCAATTGCAAATTTATAGTATTATCTTCCTTTATGTCTCTTAAGACTGAACTCGTGTTAGTGCAATGTTGTAGTCACTGGTTTTGTATTGTTTTAAAAATGGCTCAGCAAGGACTGAGCTTGTCTGATTTCCCTACTTTTTTTGAAAAACATTAGGTTTTTCTTTTAATTTTGCCTGCTCATTTGATCTCTCTGTACGTTTAATTTTGGAAAGGTTCATTGCTAACATTGTGAGTGCCAGTGCATGCAGGAGTGCCAGTATCAGAAGTTCTGATGAATGCATGCAGTTTGACTATATCTAGATTTACATGACTCAGGATAGTGTGTTTCAGTGGGACTAAGTAACAGGGAAGGAGGAAATGGCACTGAGGTGCATGATCACAAAATAGTGGTCAAATGTTCTTTTTGTTGGGTTTGAAGAGTCACTGATTCATTTTGTGATTGATAGACCTAGGAATAATAATATTGGTGAGTTAAAATACATTAAGAATTCCTTTAGTGGGAAACATGAAATTATTTACCAGTATGGTACCATCTAGCACATCTGGTAGGTGCAAAGAAGCTTTCTAACAACTTGGAAGAAGCTTTTTTCTATCAGTTACCAATGCAGAATTTCTACCACCTGATACATACTACTTAATTTGAACTGGAAGATTAAATCTTTTAAATATTATACTTAGAACATAATGAGACAAATAAACTGCTATTGTATATATAGCATATATCTTGAGGTATATTACCAATGCAGTGTCTTATCTCATCTGACATAAATCTGTCATTGACTTTGCTTTCTTGTACTATTTCTAGTATCAGCTGCAGTTCATATACTTTCCATCACCACTAGATTTCTCTGAAACATTTGTTCACTTCTGTAATAAAAAACATGATCAGCAGAATTAGAAATAAAATTAATTAAAGTTAATGTAAATTTAAAAGTTAGAAAGCTTCTTAACCGCTTTCATCCAGGAAGCAGAAATAAATGTCTTCAGTTCTGTTCACCAATGAGTGCAGAAATCTAGTCAATAAATCCCTGTTCTAGCTGTTCTCAACACCATCATAAGTGATTGGGTTTTTTTTTTTTGGGTGTTTTTTTTTTGTTAAATGTATATTATAAATCCAGACAGAAGAGGTTATGCAAGTCAAGTAACTGAAATGTTGTTGGCTGTAAAAATCTTGGCACAGAAACTCCCAAGAATTCAGAGTCAGAGGGGCTATGGCAACAAAGTCTGAACAAACATTTAAGCTGGAAATTCACAGATTCAGAGGGACTAGTAAATAGGTTGAAGGCTGAGGACTTATCATACCAGTTGCATAAAAATTACAGATAGGCAGCTTCATGTCTCAGACCTTAGAGTATGCATATATCCATAAGCCTTCCTTCTGTGCATTGTTTTCCAGCATGCAAAATATTTTCATATTTTTACTCACATTGCCCAATGAGAAAAGGTGTTCTAAAAAAAGATAAAATCCCCCAAAGCAGCCACACAGGTTTATACTCCAGAGTTTAATTAAACTCAATTTAATGCCAAAGATGGTACTATGAAGTAATTGGGAAGAATACGTTAAAGCTCAAACTTGCAATAAACAGAAAAAATTAAATTATTGGAGGCTGCATTGTACTTTTACCGAGGGCAACAAAGGGAAAAAGAACAAAATTAAAGGGTTCTGTGAAAAACCAATGAGCATGTGTCTGTGTGAGTTAGTCTCTGCTTGTGTACATCTTTTGAGACAATCTGCTTCTGGGCACAGAAACATAGCAGAATATGCGGCAGGGATGTGAGAAAATATTTTCCATTTAAAAATTCATCAACAGAAAGTTATAGAACATTATATAATCAGATAATTTTTAGAAACTATTAGAGACTATTTGCTTTTCATGCTGTCTGAGTTTTGTTCATTGAAGATCTATCAGAAACATGTAGTTCACACTAAATTTCTTCTTTAGTGGTTACAACTATTTTCCCCATTTGTTATTACATCTCATTGAGGATGAGTAATTCACTTGTAAGTATGTTCTTAGTAATGAGTTTTGTTGAAAATCGAGATATCACAGATTAATATTCTGAAATTTTGGATGATGATCTCATCATTTTCAGAACCTTTAATTTCTTGTCTTTCACAGCACAACTGTGTTGTTATCTCTGTTTCGGTGAGATAAGGAGAAAACTAAACAACACGGAGATTAAGAGCAAAAACTGAGAAACAGACTTCTTCCCATGGGCTCTTTGCCTCAAAACCACTTTTCCAGCTGACTTACCCAACATTCACCTGCATTTCTGACAGTGGGGCTTTAAACACTCTGTGTGTCATTCTATTTGTTTTCACGTTATCTCACAAGAAAAAGGTCTATGTTGGCCAATTTTATGTCAATCACTGTAAACTTCACAGTGGCTAGGCAGGAGCTGGTGCAAAACACAACCAGTGAGGAGGCTGGCATTGCTGACAAACTGTTATGGCCATGTGGGGTCTTCTGGGAAAATAAATGTAACAGCAGGTGTGCTGTTGCAAACACTTAAAAACTGACAAAGCTAGTTGTGTGGGTGACCAGAGGAAAGTGAACAGTGGTTTTGTCTCTGCATGTGTTTGTCTGTGTTGCAGGTAGTGGGGTAATTAAATTATGGTACTGCTCAGGTAAGCCGGGTTCTAGATGCCCTAGAAGAGATTGGTAGCAGATTTCTATTAGAAGAGCTGCTCCTAAAATCAATGTGGAAAGCTGTTAGTAAGGGAATGTAAGTCTTTTCCTTGAAAACACTGTTGGAGAAAAAAGTTTAGGGACAGCTAATGCTTCTGCAGGTGTCTATCTGGGCAGAGCTAAGGGAAAGTGAATTTCAAATTGAGTGCAGGAAAAAAGAGCAGGGATTCAGCATAGGGATTCAGGTGCAGAAAAGCTAACAAATAGTGGCTTTTAGATGATTTCTTGAGATTAGATGGAAGGTGACAGCCTTGATTAGGGAGACATGACAGAATGTCTCTTGGGAGTTTGAGCCTATACACCTTCAGAGAATATCGAGATTCTTGTTCAACACATGCCCGAGAGGCCTGAGGCAGCTGTAGCTGTGGTTGCAGACTGCTCCCAGAGCTGGTCTGAACTCTGCTGGAGATGTAGGAATAGCCAAAATCAGCCTGTTATGTGACATGTGACAGTTTGTGGATCTCACTAAAGTAGCACTGTTTGATAGCTAAAATAATAGAGTGGGTTCCAACAGTGTTTATAGTGAGATTATAAAGCCAACATAGCCTATTTCCCCACCTTGTCTGGAATACTTCCCATGCTCAATGGGAATTTATATTGATGAGATTTCAGACATAAGTGCCCAAATGATTTTGATTCCTAATTTAAAGAATGTTTTCTGTAGTTGCTGGAATTCTTATGACCTCTGATTATTTTGGAAGCCATAAAGATGCTGGGATGTTCAATTGCTATTGAACCTGTTGAAGTCAACGGTAACATTTTTAGGCTTGGTTCTGTTGCACATGTTAAAATGTGCTATAAAAATGTGTTACAAAAGTGAAAGTTATGTTATAATTCCAAAAACTGTGCAAGTAATATTCCTCTGAATGATTCATTTGCATTTGTTGCTGCCTTGTCTCTGTCTATACACAATATGCAGCAGATTCTTTTAAAAATAAATTCCTTTTATGTCAGAAAGATTTGGGGGGGGGGGGAAGGGAGGGAAATCACATAACATGGTTGAGAGTTAGTTCTACACAAAGCTCTTTCAGAAGCTTTGTATTTTGGAAATCAGTTTCTGGGACTGGAACTCCAAAAGCAATTTGCAGCATTTAAAAATAAATCTCGTAAACAGCAGTGCATGTCAGAGAGACCATGCAAAGCCTGGGAAGGCATGTTTGCACAGAAACTGTGTGCCAGGAATGTTCATGTTGGTGTCTATCCAGGTTAGCTTCCTCTTCTTATCAAAGACTTCTGCATCACAAACAAATATCCATACAGAAATTTTAAACATAGGAGCTGAACCTTGTGAGATGCTAAATATTTTTGTGCCAGCTGAGCAAAACGCTTTGTAACATATGTGCTTAACTTTGGCAGACTGTATGAAGTTCTGCTTGCACCTTTTTTATGGGTTGGATCAGGACCACATGTCAGCACCTTCCATGATCAGTCTTTGTGTTTGTTTAGAGCAATTCTTGAGCAACTCAAACAACAAAAACATTGACGACAGCCTGCAGAAAGTTATTTAAAAATACCTCAAAACCAATAACCATTCACATCTGTGTATGTATCCTGTCTTCTAAACTTTTCTGTTATCATTAAGGAAAAAGTGATTAGGACAAGAAAATGAGATCCATGCTCTAATGTATGCTGCACCCTTGGTGTGCTGCAGATTTTAATGCTGCAGGTCTGAATTACTGTTGCAAAACCACTTTTAAGATGACAGTCAGGTACTTGCAGTCTTTTAAGCTTCTGGACCTTCAAGCTGTTCCCTTCTGTGAAAGTACTTCCTTAGCAAGTGACAGCCATAAAGGCTTGTGGAGTGCTCAGAAACTACTGTTACAAGGATTACCTAAGTACATCCTCTGACATGTTTCGAAACAAAACTCTATGTAATATGGGGATGATTTAGATACACACCAAAAATTTCCATCTTCATACAATGCATACTGAAGTAGCTGTTTTGACTGACTTAACACTTCTGGCTGCTCTGAAGTCTTCTCTAGCAATTTATGTTTTATTCACTCAAAGGCTCTTAAGATGTTCCTCTGAACAATGAGGGCTTCAAGCTCATTCATACTTACCTCTCCTTTTTGTTTTTGAACTTACGGAGCAAAATTTACTTTCAAAATCTGGTAACAAGGAAGCATGGAGTTGAAAATAAGAAGAAATTAGTTAAATGGAAAGCTTATTTTAAAGATAAGGGGATGTGTACCTGACCAAAAATGTACTGTAAATAATTAATTCTATATCTGTTGCATAAATAATAGTGTATATAAGACTGACCTAGCCTGAGGGTTCTGTAAGTGCTATACTGTGTGTGTATCCCACAGGGACAGGAGAAATCAGCAAAGGTTTCTCTTTTCATTAAACCTTTAGACAATTCTGTAGATTTCAGACCTGTTGGGATAAGATATTGGCCTTACATGACTTTCTCAGATGAGATATAATGTAAACGCTTTACTTTGGCTACAGTTTTCAAAATGTTTTACATGATACTAGATATTCATGTTTGGATGAGCAGGCAGCTGGCAACTTATGTATGCTTTCAGCAAATGATCTACAAGGTGTCATCAGCCCTGCTGTATAGTGATATAGGTCAAGTGTAATAATGGTAATCTTAGGAAAGTACATAAAAAGGATTTTGGTTTGTTTGTTTCTATCCATCCAAATGCTATAGGTAGGATGTCCTGCATTTAGGCAGTGGGTGAAATAATTCATTTAATACATATGATGAAAATATGTGAAGCACTCTGAGACCTAGAATCAAATGTTCTGATTTTGCTCTCTTTTGTTTACTTGTCCATGTAATAAGTAGAACTTTATACATTTTTCATCATCCTGTATTAGCCATTTTAAGAACAGCTGAACAAGATCAGTAACTCAGGATTAGTTTAGGTGATTTCTCTGATTATTTCATAAACAGATAGTCATCAAAGTTATCTTTTTTCACAGGAGAAATAAAAAACACAGTAGCAACCTATATCAACATTTTATTTTTATAGTAGACAAATGCAGAGTCAACTTTACTACAGCTGCTGAATATGCTTGAGATAAAATCTTTAGTTACCTATTTTCTTCAGTTTTTCAGTCATGCAAAGACATGACTTGGCACTTTCCATATCTGAAGATGTCCACAGTCCTGATGGCATTCAGCACTGAAAAAAGCGAAGATCCTTTTGATGTCTTGTACATGGTTGTAACTGTTTTGTTCATTCTAAAGAGATGCTTCTTTAATTAAGAAATTCTAAATTCTAGGGGTACACTTTGGGTCTCTGACTCTTCAGCATTGTGGAATTGTTCAATAGTATTTTTAAGTTATTATAAGTATCTCCCTCTGTTTTTTAAAAGAAATGGTAATAGAGGAATTATTGAAAATATATCCCTATTTGTAAGTAACACTATAGTAGATGTTCTGATAATCCTTTAAAATTCCTATCAATGAGATACACTTTACTTTATTGCTCTGCTCCTTCATGTATCAGTTCCCTAAGCTTTCAAGATTCAGAGGGTAGATTTATGCACTAACAGTGCTCAAGGGGCCCCTGCTAGTCATTGATTATGATCTTTTCTGGGTCAGATTAATAATTCATACAGTATTTCTCTATGAAAAGGGATATGTTGCCTGTCATCTCCTGTCATCTTTTTAAGGTTTCTTTCAACCCTCTAACGGGACTGAAGTCAGATAAGTTCATTTGAGGATTAAACTTCAGAAAAAGGATAATTACTAGGTTGTATGAACAGGTACCAAGTAGAGAGCATTCTTAACTCGGATGTGTTTTCTGGATCTTGAGCTACTAGACCATGGAGCAGCTTCTCCTGAAAAATGATGGAAGATCCATTACATGAGGCGCTTAAGATGCAATTGATAACTCCTGATGGGGAAAAATATCAGTGTGGGGAATAATTTTAGTCTTTGAAGGAGATGTAGATACAAATAAATTTTGTAACATTTTTGAGGGAAGTGATACCTTTCTCATGAATCTTTTAGCTGTTTACTTTAGGCCATTTCATTACTTTTAACATCTTGTTCATGTTCTTTTGGATACAAAAGGTATTTGATGAGTATGTTACAGCTTTAGAGATGAAAAATCATCTTTGATTTAAGAAAAAATTGATTACCTCTATTTTTAACTGAGTGAGGAAATCCATTTTCAGGAGACAGACAAGTATTTCATAAATATGAGTTTGAACTGAACAATTCAGAACAGAAGGCGGTGCCCAGGGATTTTGATTGGCTTTTTGTTATCTCATGTGGTTTTTTGGTGGGGTTTAGATTTTGATTTTGTTTTGGATTTTTGTTTTGTTTTGGGTTGTTGGGTTTTTGTTTGTTTGTGGGTGGTTTTTTTTTTGTGTGTGTGGTTCTTTTTTTTCCTCAGTTACACTCAGTTTGCCTTTAGTACTTGGGACACAGATAGTGTTGTTTGTTATCCCTTTGCTTGTTGCCTACTTTCAGGAGAAAAAAAAAGGCAAAGTGTAGCTTGCCAGTGTCATTGGACTCCTTATTCTTTGAAATAAGGTTGAACGAGAACTCTGGGAAGGCATGAGTAGAACTGTGTAGATATCTGTGGCTTAAGTATTCCTTCCTACAGAGCTGGGGAACAGATGAAGAGAAAGGGTTGTCCAGCCCAAAATATTGCAATGGTGGTTGAAACCCTCATCATAAAACAGACTTTCTGTATGGCTGTGGAAAAGTCTGGCTTATCTGTCCACTCATAAAAAGGCCTAATGTGAGGAGAAATCTGTTAATCTGACATACTCTGTACCAGAAAAATGGGGTTATCTATGTTCTTGTTCTCCTAGAATCATGCTCTAAGATGAACCTGGCAAGAACGGAGAAGGTATCTTCTTCAAAAGCAGGCATGTATAATTCTAGAGAATACGGTAATTTAGCTTAATTTTAAATCTCAATATCCAACTCTAAAATGATCTGTGACACTTTAAATTGAATCAAATAACTGAAGTATGATTAATACTGCAGTTCCAAGACAAGGTCTTGATGATCTGTTGTTTGAAGGATAAATGAATGTATAGAAGAGTACTAAAGTTAATATTTTCTGCACAGATAATTGATGATAACTGTGGTTTTTCTTTCACATTCCATTATCAGCCTGGGAAAGATTAATTTCTAAAATATCAGCAGGGATTACAGTATAAAATAGACTAGTATAGGAGACCCATATTATTCCTGTCTTTTTAAAGGGTATGAATATGATTAAATTGCAGGCAAGAGACTAGAACTTTTTATTATAGCAGTGTAAAAAGGTAGATGTGGTTAAATTGCTCCTTGAGGCACACATTTCAATAATGTGGCACAATCACACTGATAAAGTAACAATATATAACTTGCAAGGAAATTATTAAGGATAAAGGAATGTGTGCAGAGATTTAAAAGGTCTAATCACATACGTAAGTACTTATGTATGACTGTCATGAAATTTGCCCTGCTAGTTTTGTGACCTCTGAGGATTTCTTTAAGCTGGGAGAATCCTGTTGTTCTCAGACAGGTTTGAAAGCTTTCTGGAGGTGTCTAACTCAGACATGTTTGCCTCGCACAGCAAAACTTCTGATGTCCTGTGGTTGCTTGCCATCTGCTTGAACTACATACAAAAGGAAGGTTCATGTTTGCAACAGTAAAGGAGGCTATAGACCAAATCTCTAAGGATTCATCAGAGTGCATATTTCTACCTGTCTGAGGACTGGAAAAACTATAGTTTTATAGCTACAACCCACTGTGCCTTTGTTACTTCCCCTAATACTTGTGTATAACTTCAATTGCCATCGGTGTAAAACCAACATACTGGAAAAGCACAAAGCCCTCTCTCTACTGCTCTTGGTACTCTATGGTACAAATAATTTTACAGTATTTTGTGTTATATACCATAGATTATAATATTATTTAGCATATTGAAAAGTAATTACAACTGTATAGTTTTATTACAGTCACTAGAGCTTCTGAATAGATTATTACAATACTTTATATCAAAATGCAAACAGGAACAAAATAAAGTCAAGCCTTTTTACTGTATCAGAAGAAAGTGCCTGTATATCATTGAAATAAAGTATCTTGACATCACATTAAAGAAATGAGGTAGATTAGGCTGCAACTTTCTCCAATATATTTTATTCAAAGCAAAATATTTCAATAAAATATATAAAAATATGTAATAGAACTGCAATTCTTGTATGTAAAGCAGTATTGACAAAAAGATCTGAGCTAAGTAATCGACATTAGTTGTCATGGCTGAGGACTCTGTTCACTGTAGAATATTTGGTCAACTTTCAGAAGTGTTCTAATGATTACCAGTACAATAACATTACATATTTCAGGCAGAAAACCCAACAACACAGGACTTCTATCTGTTGTGAATTTTTCTGACATTTCACTTCTACATTTGGCATGTTTCAAGAAGATTTTATGAATCCTCAAACCCATGAGGGTTTGAGTAACAGTAACAGTAAATCTGCCCCTTGTGTTACTGTAATATAGTTTCCCAGGAAAAAAGCTGCACTGTTGTGATATTTAACAAAACCCAAAACAGACAAATAAGCCAAAAAAAAAAAAAAAAAAAAAAAAAAGAAAGGCTGGGAATGGTTACAGTTGTTTCACAGGAGACCTAGCAATTTTTTAAGTGTACAGTCACAATCATTCCCAAAGCTTTCTATATATTTATTAATTGAGCCACTCTTTAGTTTCCACAGAAGTCATTCATTTCTGCATAGCAAAGCATTAGTGTCCCTGGCAAACACTGATGGGTTCTTTTGAAGGTAGCTATATGAGGGTGTACGCTTTTTTCAGAAAATACGCTGGGATGGAATTGGAACCTGGGATCAACTGTATCTGTTACAAATACATTATGATGTGAAGAGACAGTAAGCATGTGAAGAAGCATTCAGAAGAGGATATGCAAACCCTTCTCAGCTGGCAGTCTGTTATGACAAACCTAAAGAGAAGAAGTGTGAATACCAGTAAGCTATTTTCCAGATGATAGCTTAGAAGTACTACTGTCATTCAAGGAGAAAGATTAAAGCTTCCAAAACAGGATTTTTTCATTGATGTGATAGGTTCCCACAAAGCATGCAAATTCCCATGTTTCTTCCAGAGAGTGTTAATGCATCATCAGGAAATTTGACTTCAGCAGAAATAATGGAGGAATAATTTTCTCAGGAGTCTACTGATGAAGAATTAATTTACAGACCTCCCCATCTACACAATATAGAGCAATTTCTTAAGCAAGCATTTCATCTTTTAGACTGTCACCAAGCCTAGCAAGCAGCTTTGCATGTTTTAAAATAAGGACTATTGGTAAATGAGCAGGCTATATAATATTTTTCTTATGTTTTTAGCTATCACTTACATTGTCATCTCATTAATGATCTTGTTTTAAAGACTCAGCTTGGTGCATTTTTTGTTTGTACTTATCTGATGGTTATTGTTAGCCAAATTAGGATAGTGGCATAGGTTGTGCCCTAGTTCAGGTTTCTGTTTTTAAACTTTTTTTGGTGTCAATTAAACAACTGGTATCCTTTGTGAGAGAACACATTTTTATTTCTAATTCTGAAGACTCTCACTTAAGACAATGGCTTGTAATGTTCTAAAATATTTTTTCAGGTTTCACTGGACTCCTTGAGTCACAACGATTCATTTTATGTGCTTGTTTTAATAAATGCACCAGGTTTTGTTTCTCACTTACATTATTTTTTCCATCAAATTTTTACTTGTATTTTTTTGTAGCTCATATATAGACAATTTCTTGGGTTTAAGTGTATTTTGATGCTTGAATTTTAATTTGTTCTATTAGCATTGCCTGCTAATAGGACAGAATTTTTGAAAGAATATTGAACCATAATCTTCAAAAGAAACAAGCTGATGATAATGTTGCCATAAGACAGATACTTATGGTAGCGTATATTACCAGCTTGTTAGCGTCCAAGTAGTCCTGGCATGTTAAAATCATAGTAGACATGCTTTGTCATGCTCAGGGTCATTATCTATGACAAGATAATATCCTATAGATCTTTCTGTGAAAAAAAAAAAGTCTCTGTACAGACGTTTGATAGGCACAGCATTGACATAAGTCAGTTTTTTGTCCGTGCTTAGCTGCTCTCCACTAGACATACTATGCTGGAAGTAGCACAGTGTTGCAAGACCCTCGTTCATCTCAGCACGTTTTTAACAATCCCTATAGTATGTGATCAGAACTTCTAGTTCAGTTTCAGAAATAACATAAGGGAATTACATCTGGCAGGTCCTAAGCAGTCTGCTTAGAGGAAATTTTTGGTAGTTCTTTTACATTGTAGTTTTCTTCAGTAAGGGCACATCTCTTAACACTTTTTGCTTCAGACCTTTTACAGACTCACGAAAGTCCTCCTGCCTTGTTTTGTATTTTTTTCACACCATTATTAGTGCTTTCATTTTAGGCTGAGATTCTTCAATGAAATTTTGCAGTAAAGGAATAAACTTTGTGTCTGCATTATTGTAGAATAGCAAGAGGCCTGATGGATGGCAGAATTTGTTACACATAGACCTTCTGTGCCATATGAGGTCTTGCCCAGTAAATGTATATTGTTCAAGATTAGTAGTTATTAATCAGTCTGTAGAAGAGGAAAAACCTGAATTTCTGCCTCCCAACTGTGTTTATTCTTTGATAAAATAGTTGGTTGCACATACATACCTTTATACATAAAGAGAGTTTTCTTACATCCTATGATTCAACATTATCCTTGAAATGTTCCTACCAAAAGAGTATGTTAAGAGAATCATATAATCCTAGAAAAATCAAGAGGTACTGTGCAGCATTCCAAGGAATAAATTTGGTAGGTAATACACAGCTATGGATAACAGAGGACTACTATTTCTTTGGTACTATTTCTTACTGGATTGTAAGAACTGGACTGTGCTCAAAAATTAATTACTGCTAGAATTTACGATTTGTGTTGGTTTTTTGGGTTTTTTTTTTTTTGTTTTTTATTTCACTTCAATCAGAATGCCATATTGTGAAATTAATTTTGTTTAATGCTTGCTTGATGTGTTCTCTTTGCACATTATTTTCTGTTTGGACTCACAAATTCACTTATCAAAATTTCACAGATGTAAGTTTTGGATCAGTGCTTTTAATAAAGTTAAACACATAAAAATAAGATGTGAATGCCATAAATGCACCTTTAAATTATCTGACGCTCTTCGTCACTGCTGGTATCATCGATGAATAAGTGTAATGACTTCTTAGATAGATACAGCTTAAAAAGGACTTGAAATTACCTTTTCATTCACAGTCTATCAATCAGATTCACAGTTTTCTGTTTTATGAAAACATGTTCAAATGGCATGGAATTGTAAATGTGAAAAGGAATTTTAATTATGCTCTTTAAAAATTGCATTAATTGGTAAAGTAGAACTTACGGATTGTCATATTCCAGAATTTAAGTGTTCTGTGTTTTAAGTATAGCAAATAACCTGTCTCAGAAACTCAAGTCATAATCCGCATATGAAATTTTATTAGACAGTTACAGAATCTCAATAAATTGAGTATAAATTCAATGTAATTTAATATGCTTTCGTATGTTACAGGAGTGTGCTACCTGGTTGAATGGTTGTAGGTGTTGGAGGGAAAATGATCAGCATAAAAAAGACCCAATATTTCCAAATAATTTTTTTTCCAAAAGACATTCCTAATAATAATATGTCATTAGATCCACACCTCAATACAGAGACATTTAAGTTAAAATATTATTAGAATTACTTCCATGCACCCCTTAATAAAGGAAAGATGCATAGATCCTTGAAGGCTGCAGAATTCAGCTTTGGCCTGTATAATCATGAAGAGAGCACTGTGGTGATCCTTTTTGGTGTCTTACTTTTCACTACCAAGGACATTTGTGGGAGAATATGAACTTGCTATGGTCTCAATGCTCATATGAGCATCTGCTACTCGATGGTGGAGGTTTAGCAAGTGCTAAGTTCATAGGAATCATGGGGAAGGGTGAAATTAGCATGCAGAGAGCTCCTCTATGATAACAATGGAGGCAGAGTTGCCATATTAAAAAATGTCCTTTAAAATCATGTGATATTCACCTAAGATCTTAATGCTTGTTCTGCACCTGCTTGCGTTCGTGCAATGAAAAGTTGTCTAAAATAATTACTGTATTTCAATGAATAACATTGTTCAATCTTTTTCTGTAAAAATGAGACAATCTGTCCTAAAGAAGGTTATTTACAAGATGCTCTAAATGAACATAAGGCTCAATAAAATAAAAAAGCAGGAAGTTTAAGTCTAGTGGTGTTTCTACAAAGGAATATTACAGCTGTTTATATTTGTCTGCTTTGACTTCTGTTAATATGTACTATCTGTATCTTTTGTGTTCAGTATAGTGCCTCTTTCACAATTCCTATTAATGCTTTGCCAGTTGTACATTTCTCTTGTACCTAACATTTTTTACAGATAGTTTCGTTGATCAATCTTTCTAAATTAATTGCTGTTTGTTTTTTTCCAAGGTTGCCATCTAAATCAGCTAAAGTTCTCCTCAGTCTGAGAAAATGAACAATAGGTAGGAATACATTTGAATGTAATTCTTTATAGCACTTTATGACAAGAATGTGATATGTTACTTTTTACATGCTGATATTATATAGGTACAAAGGGAATCTAAATAATGCATAAATGTATAAAACATGTTCTGAAGAACAGAACTCATATGATGGTCAAACAGTGCAAGTGTTAGGTTCTTAATAGTAGCTTTTGCGCTACAATGCCACTCCTATTGAGCCTTACTAACGCTATGCAGACTGAAGGTCCTGTGCTTACAAAATCCCCTTTTCCTAAAGCGGTAAATTATGAATGACATGGTCTTTGGCAGAGCTTGGCAGAGGAAATGTGACCAGGGACTGCTTGTCATTGCCAGCCCATAACCAAAACAGCCTTGATGAGGCCATTCGTATCCTCCAAAGCTTCAGAAACTAGAAACTGTCTCTCCCTGACTCAGTTTCAAATGAGACGCCTGAGAGATTAGTCCTTCGGTCTCCATGTACAATGTCTCAGTGAGCTTAGGACATTGGCTCAGTTTGTGATAAAAGTTAAGGTAACTCTCTTCAGCAGTCATAGAACTAGTGTTATTATCCTATAGCATTTTCATCCTGCTATTATTCTACAGCACCTTCACGTGTGAAGGCCCTGCAAGGTGACCTTTTGTGCACCCTCAGAAATATTCTCAGCTCTTGTGCTGAATTAATCCTCTCCAGTTTTGAGAATTATAGCCAGAGTATGGGACATGAATTTAGCAGAAGATGTTGCATAAACAAGATAATGGATAGGAGAATTACGTTTGAATATTTTGGTAAGTGAGCAATGTCACTTGAGGTTCACTGGGGAGTTCACATTTAGATTTGCAGGTGTCAGAAGATCTGAGAAAAGCACATCCCTAACTTTCAAGGTTAGTCTGACAATGCAGTTTGGTAGTGAGTACTGGTTTAAACTTACTTTCTATTATTTGCTTCCTCTTATACATACGTGTGCTTCTGTTCTTACAGAATCACATGTGGGTGCAGGTGACAGTGTCAGAAATCTCGACTAGATTTATTTATATTGCATATCTTAAAATCACAGAGTCACTGAGGTTGGAAAACACCTCTAAAGATCATCTAGTCCAATCTCCATTAAAAAAACCCCAAAGTTGCTAAGTTTTATAAATGTAAAAGTTGCAAACATTTCCAAAGAACAAAGTCTTTAGCATTTGGAATTTACATTTTTATAGAACTCAAGTTTTGCTCTTGCCCTTTGTTGCATTCTGTTGAACAAGGATTATGAGTCACAGATTGAAAACTAGCAAGCAGCAAATTTTCAGGTAATATTTGAGACAGTGCGGAACAATTTTTATTTTTTTTTAATTTCTTTTTTTGCTAGGAGCAGCCTATGTGAAAGAAAAATTAATTTGCATGGTTGCAAAACCAAAAAGGTTTGAAGAGAAAAAAGATTTCTGTGCTAACTTGTTGCATTTTTTAACCTAGTGTTAAAAAGTCAAAGACGAAGGATTCTTTTCTATAAACACAATTCAAAATATCAGAATGAAAGCTATTCCTCCATAATAATTACTTTTGAACACACAGTAATATATATAGTCTGAAAAAATACAGAGAGCGCAAATAATTATTTCAGCAGATCACTACATGTCTGAAACTCCAAAAGGTTCAAATTAAAGTCTTTGAAAGCCATCCTGTGCGGTAATTGTGTTTCCTCAAGCCCCAAAGCAACTCATGATGTCTCCATGGCAACTGTTCTTTACTTTTTTATTTAGAAAAGTGTTTACGCTTCATACTTCACATATTATCATGTAAAACCTAATACTGGAGAATTTTAGTAGTCAGCATCTTTTCCTTTTGCAGTATTTCCCTTAGTGCAGATACTACAGTTGTGATTCCTGATCTTAACTAGATTTTTATCAAGTGATCATTACATTTTATTTTTGCACTGCAAAATACTTATTTGATGAAAAAATGATGTCATATTTTCTGACGTTTGTGTAGTGGCAATTCAGCACATCCTAACTGCTCTCCATTTGTGTACAATTTTCATCTTAATTTAGCATCAATACCAAATCTGAGCATGACAAACCAGACTCTTTTTGGTTTTTCACTCCATATTTTATGATTGGTACCTGGCTATTTCACTGACTATAAACTGGCATAGAATTAGGACTAATATGCTGAAATTGAAAAGGGAATCCAAGTTCCTGAGGCTGAATAGGAACCTGCAAAAGCTCTCTCCAATGTTCAGGCTGGCATGTCATCTACCTAGACTTGTGCAAAGCATTCAACACTGTCCTGCACGACATCCTTGTCTCTAAATTGGAGAGACATCAATTTAATAGATGGACCACTCAGTGGATAAAGAACTGGCTCGATGGCCACACGCAAAGAGTTGCGGTCAATGGCTCAATATCTAATTGGAGACCAATGACGAGTGGTGTACCTCAGGGATTGGTGTTGGGGCCTGTCTTGTTCAACATCCTCGCCGGAGACGTGGACAGTGGGATTGAGTGCGCCCTCAGCAAGTTTGTCGACACCAAGCTGTGTGGTTCGGTTGATACCCTGGAGGGAAGGGATGCCATCCAGAGGGACCTTGACACTCTCGTGAGGTGGACTGATGCCAACCTTATGAAGTTTAACCAAGCCAAGTGCAAGGTCCTGCACCTGGGTCAGGGCAATCCCAGGCACAGCTACAGGTTGGGCAAAGAAGAGATTCAGAGCAGCCCTGCAGAGAAGGACTTGGGGCTGTTGGTTGATGAGAAGCTGAACATGAGCTGGCAGTGTGCGCTCGCAGCCCAGAAAGCCAACTGTATCCTGGGCTGCATCGAAAGATATGTGACCAGCAGGTTGAAGGAGGTGACCCTGCCCCTCTGCTCTGCTCTCATGAGACCTCACTTGGAATATTGCGTGCAGTTCTTGTGTCCTCAACGTAAGAGCTGTTGGAGCTGTTGGAGCAAGTCCAGAGAAAGGCCATGAGGATGATAAGAGGGCTGGAGCACCTCCTGTACGAAGACAGGCTGAGGAAGTTGGGGCTGTTCAGCCTGGAGAAGAGAAGCTGCGTGGAGACCTCATAGCAGCCTTCCAGTATCTGAAGGGGGCCTATAAGCATGCCAGAGAGGGACTCTTTGTTAGGGACTGTAGTGGTAGGACAAGGGGTAATAGCTTCAAGCTTAAAGAGGGGAAGTTTAGACTAGATATAAGGCAGAAGTTCTTTACTGTGAGGGTGGTGAGGCACTGGAATGGGTTGCCCAAGGAAGTTGTGAATGCTCCATCCCTAGAGGTGTTCAAGGCCAGGTTGGACGGAGTCTTGGATGACATGACGTTTGGTGCGAGGTGTCCCTGCCCATGGCAGGGGGGTTGGAACTAGATAATCTTAAGGTCCTTTCCGACCCTAACTGTTCTATGATTCTATGATTCTATGTTCAGGAGATGAACCCCTAGAATATATTTGCCTTCCAAAGAAACTTGCTAAATGACTGCAGACATCTCATTTCACCCAGTAACTCAGTTCCTGCATCTACAGGTGGTATTAACAATCTGTTTTTGCAAAACACTGGAACATCTGCACTTTTGAAAAGAAATGAATTAGAACTCAAAGCTTTTCATTCTTCATGAATACTAACCAACTAGCTTTCTGGAAATAGTTTGCCATTGTCAGTTCTTGCCCATTAGTGTTTACTTACGCTAATGATACCAAGACTCCATGGCCATTTTGGTCACCTGCACAGCTTTTGTAGCTGTCACTCTAGAGAGCTGTTCAGCAATTTAAATTCTGGCTTCCAGCTCATTTTCATCAGCACAGTATTTTGCTAAGGGTACCTAATTTTATTTCTGCATATTTGACAAAGAAGTGGTTGGACAGCTTCTGGGCACCCATTACTACCTGTCCTTTTACTGCACAGCTAAAATTTGTGCCAACATAGATCATATTATGTGAGCTTAAAGTGATTGGGAAGAATTATATCTATCTGTGTGGTCTTCTGGAGGGGACTGTGAACTGAATGAAGAGGGATAACTGAGAGTGACTGCTAATCTTGTAATTGTTCTGGAGCTCATAGCTGGACTCAACTGAATTCAATAATCAGTTTGGGGAAGCAGTGGTAGTGAGGCTTGTGAGTAGTTCTGGGCAAATATCTGCCAAGAATGTTTTAGACATGATTGATTCTGTTGTATAAATGAGGATGGGCATGACATGTCTTCGACCTGTTGGGGTCCTCTCAATGCATATTTCTACAGTTTTATGCCACTTTTCAATAAGGTATATATTTTATTTTATTTTATTTTATTTTATTTTATTTTATTTTATTTTATTTTATTTTATTTTATTTTATTTTTAAAATTCTTGTTTTAATATTTACTGAGAGGGTTTTTCTTCCTTCAAAGATTTGCATTTAAAATTTGTGTGAGTAACACTTGACTTAATGACAGGCTTAAATGTAAGCACTTACGTAGATGCTTTATCAAATTGAAGTCTGTCCTCTTAGTGTCCCATTCTGCCTTTTTCACCCTCTCCCTGAGAAATATGAGACCAGCATGGTGATGACTAATCCTGCTGCTATTGTTTTGGTAGTGTTTAAATGCATCAGCAAGCAATATTTTTAAGAACATTTCCTATTGTTTGAATTAATTTTTAATAAATCAGAGAACTGCAAAACTGCTGTGTGACCTTGACCAAAAATAATACACTTCAGATACCTAATATCGAGGAAGCAGTTCCCAGCAGCCCAGAGAGTATAAATTGTTGGGCCAGACTAATCATCATGTAATGATCACATCTATAAAGGGTTTGTAATTTGTTTTTACAGAAAATATACAAACAACACCCTTTTCCAACTGTGTAAGAGTAATAATTCATTTATAAGTAGCTTGATAATAACAAACTGCCTGTCTGTATTCTAGGTTGTACTACCAAAAAATTTCAGTCTCCTGTGCTAGTCCTAAAGAAGTATAGCAGAAAGCAGAATTAGACATGCATACTGTATGCCTGAATGCCAGTTACTTACAATACTTTCATTGAAGCAGCTAAACAAATTGCTTGTAGTTTTTATTTGCACATATAGCCCAGTTAGTTACAAATGTGTTCAATTCCATGAAAGTGAACACAAACTGGTTGTTAAACAGTTGGCAGGAGAGAAAAGTATTGGCTTAAAACATGTTTATTGCATTCTTATTAGATTTCTTTTTCTAATAGCAGTAATAAACAAGAAGATGCTATAGAGTGAAAACATACCATTCATAATGGCATTGCTTTTTCTAAAACCTAGTCGCAATAGCCCTGATGGTATTTACTTAATGTTTACACCGAAGAGATGAGATCTAATGTTCGAGGAATATTACAAATATGTAATAAACAATAGTACCTGCTTGAGACTCTTGGATGATCTATTTAATCTAATCATTATTTGTTCATATGCCTTATTTATTACAAATCACCTTTCTTATGTTTGACATCTCCATCTTTAAAGTCTTCCTTTACATCAGGAAGACATCAGGAGTATTCAGACGTAAGGCTTCAGCTTTTGCTTTTTATAAAGAAAATAAAGCATGATCTGCTTTAGGTGGTTTTGGGTCTCCTAAAGAATCCCAAAGAGAACAAGGAAATTCAACACTATTTGTCGGATGGGTTATTGTAGAAAGCATAATAGTAACTATACACCTCCTAAAGACTCATCTCTGCAGTCAGACACCCTGCTAGAAAAAATCTGGCTGCTTTCTGGTGCATTCTCAGGGCTCCCATGGCACAAGATAACAATAGAGAATTTGCCTTCAGAATTAATGGTAATATCCATTTTAGATATTTTTAGCAATCCTAATGGATTCTACATCTGTAGAAATGATGGGATTTGTCTCTTATATTATACAGCATATTTCCAAAAAGAAAGAAAAAATGAAACTGTAAAAAAACAGAAATGAAAAGCAAAAGCATTCAAGAATGCATAATCCTCTCCTAATAGCAATTTTAACTCGTTTGGTGAAAGTCGAGTCTCAGAAACACAAACGTTGACATCAGTAAGAATATTGAGCATAGCTCTTACATTGTGTTGAGCCCTCTAAGCTTAATTTGAAATGAATAGAAGTTGAATAGTCAATGGAAATCTCTCTTTCTTAGGTAATATTTCTATCAGGCAGGATGTTTCAAATTAAGAATTTAGAAACCTATCAAAACATAAATATGCAGAGCACAAGGAGAAACGTCATTGACCAATAATCTAAATATAAAATGATAGGATTGTGGTTACAGATACTTAATAAATTTAAATGATCCTAAATAAGACTATAACCTCCTTTTTTCCTAAGCAAAAACTTATGTGGAATAGAAACAAAGAAACAAACAGTTAATTAGCACTTATTTGGTAATGTTCATGGTCTGGAGTTCTTTGGATAACTTGCCTACAGCTCAAGGTGCCCCTAATTATTAACAGTCTCAAAGACAGTATTAAAAAAAAAAACAAAACACAAAACCATGGTGTCAGTAATGTCTAACATAGGTTGGTGTTCTTTTATTTTTTTTACAGAGCTTGAATACAATCAAAATTCAGAAAACTTTGGGCCAGTAATTGTGGGAGGGATTGTGAAAAAAAGAAACAGAGGAAAATGCAGAAAATGGAGAACAAAGGTGTACAATTTCTTTTCTTCATCAGTTTATTAGTTTTTCATTCCTTTTGTCTGTGTACTAAAATCCTGAGATAATTTGTATGTATATTTGCCATTAATTGGCTAATAACCTTAAAATAAAGAGACTTCTTAATATTAGATATAAAAAGAAGTTTATGGAAGAAATGCAGTTATGTGATAACAATCTGGATGTTAGCTTGAAAACAGAAAACCTGCTGGACTTTCAGTTTTATTGCCACTACCTCATACAAGTCACGGGTGCAGAAATACCATGTAACATAGGGATTGCATCCAAAAGTAGGGAAGGACCAGTAGGAATACATTAACTTAGAAGAAAAAAAAACTAGTTTCCATAAAAAGACCATAATTAAAACAAAAGGGTAGGGAAGAGGAAAGAAAGGAAATACAGAACTCATAGAAACAGATTGCTTTTTATGGCTATTTTTAGCAATTTTCATGGGTGACAATTACTGTGGAAAAAGAGCTTCTCTCATACTTTTTTTTTCCAATATTGAGTATGGTATAGTGTGTGGGTCAGTACAAATATACATAGATACATGGCTAATACTGAATGATTTTTATCATGGCTTCATTTAGTACATTAATTCCCATTTAAACTTCATCTGATCTTGTCTTTTAAAGCTAAATATCTCTAGAAAGGTAGTAGAAAATAAGCTGTATTTTTTTTTCATTAGTTATAAACATCATCTGCTAATTTAAATCCACCTGGGGTTGGTTATTCCGTACCACTGAGGGTCATAGAAGCAGATGTGATTATCCATTCTCCTCTTGGGTAAAGAAACAAGTGTACTCCCTCTGATATATCTGAGGATGTAATGAAGTAACAGAAGATCCAGTCGATCCCACATTCCTTTGATGGTATCACATCTTCCTAATGTAGGCCAGGGTTTAAGGACCAAAACATGATTTGCACTTCTCACATCTTCTGAAATTATATTCTTTGGTATTATAGATATATGGATTACAACTGACAATATTAAGAAAACATATTCTGCTTACACATGCTCTCACATGCATGTACATTTGCTGTATGTAATGCAGTTAAATGAGGTAAATAATCAACTCGACTGTATCCAAGAAAGATGGAAATCATAACATTTTTATGGTTTCTTAGCATCAGAGACCATGGAAGATAAGAATATTTTCCAGCAGAAACAGACAGCTCCATCATGCGTAACTGTTGCTTGGGAAGACAAACACCATCACTCCCAGCATTCCCCCTTCCTTCTTCTTCCCCCAGCTTTTTATGCTGAGCATGACACCATATGGTTTGGGATATACCCTGGGTCAGTTGGGGTCAGCTGTCCTGCCTGTGCCCCCTCCCAACTACTTGTGCACCCGTGCACCCCCAGCCTGCACCACGGTGGGGTGGGGTGAGAGGCAGAAAAGGTCTTGGCTCTGTGTAAGCACTGCTCAGCAGGAACTGAAGTATCCCTCAGTTATCAACACTGTTCCCAGCACAAACCCAAACCACAGCCCCATATTAGGTACTACTAAGAGAATTAACTCTATCCCTGCCAAAACCAGCACATCTTTAGAACCAATACAGGCTGCAGATGTGATAAACTGAAGCAGCATTTCTTAAACCCCATTTTTAGTTTGTTAGGTAGAGTGATTTCACATCCTGAAATAAGAGATGAAATATTTTGCTCCATTTTAATTTCTATATATATTTATATGGCTGTGCTTTTTTGTTTCATTTGTTTTAGAGCCTTTGGAGATCTTTTCTGACAATCCATTAAAGTTGTCAGGACTTTTTCTACATCATTGCCTTTAATTCTAGTCCTGTCTCATTTTTTTTCCATCATATTCTCCTGTCCTCTCCATCTCTCTTGCTGCTGTCTTTTTTTTTATGTTGTTGTTGTTTTTACTCTGTTTTTCTTCCTGATTCATTATTCAAAGCTTTTTTTTTTTCTTTCTTCTCCATATGATGAAGAATCACAGGCATGATTTACATGATATTTGCATTCTTCAAATACAGACATTTATTCCAAATTGCGGGCAGAAGCCTCTGAGTAATGTGGATCAAGAGTATCTGTTGAATCCCTGGAGTTTCAGCAGAACATTGATTATTACTTTGAAAATGTTGTTTAAAGTTAAAAAGACTGAAATGTCGAAAAGATAAGCAGGAAGACCATTCTGAATTTGATGTGAGGAGAAAGCACACTGGAACAAAATAAAGTCCCTTAATAGCAAAGCCTTGTTAAAATAAAAAAGGCTTAAAACTGGGGGTGTATTTATTATGGCATGTGTTGCAGAAGCTCAACACTCAGATATTTTTACTCATGATCTCTTGAATAACTGTGAAATATATCAAATAAATACTGTGCATATATAATATAGACAAACAGATACACAGATGTGAAATGTCTTGAGCAACTGGAGCTGTTTAAAATTTGTTGCACTTAGATGGACAAGATTTTCAGAAGTGGTGTGTAATCTTGAGTGCCTACTTTCTCGTGTTGCAAAAGGACGTGTGCTAAGCCTCTGCTGCAGATTAGTGTTATCTCTTCCCCTATGTTCCCAGCTGTGTATCAAAAATGAAAGCATACTGAATCAGTAAAAACTGTTAATTTAGTTTTAAAGGAATTCTGATAGAGAACATTCTCATCCTCCTCACCTGGGAGCTTCTGATGCAGAAAGGTCAAGAAGATAAGGGGCTTGTTTCAGAATAAGAGAACAAGAGTAGTAAAAGGAATCATTAGCCGTATTAATTACTGCTCTTTCACTTCAGTAGTGTCTATGCACTGGCTTGGCAGGATATGGGCAAAATGTTTCCATTTAAAAATATGTTATCAATGGGATACATGGACAAGAAGGTTCTGCAGTATAGTCTTCACAGTGTAATTAATCTGAAAATGCAAATGAGTTAATTGTAGAATGACTGCTTAATACCAGAGCTGTTTTCATTAGATTGCATGGTAAGTCACATTTGCTAACTTGGGAATGATAAGCCCTTGGGAAAGTTATTAATCTGCTGTTGAACACTGTCATTCCAGTCTCTGATGAGCTGAGGCAACAAAATATAGATGTTGAATGGTTAAAAATGTGAGATGGCAGGAATTGCCTGTGGTTCATGGTGGATCTGGCAGAGACTATTAATACTTTCCTTTGCTACCATGCAGTCATTCTACTTCTATTCTGACATCCGTGAGTGCAACATATCCCTCCAGAAAGAATGGCTTGCACACTAACAAGTTAATAATAAGTTAATAATATCCTTAGACAATTATTTAGGCTTTTTAATACTAAACAAAAAAGAAGCACTGCAGTCTTTTGTTAATATCTTAGCTCTGTCTGCCCTAGGTGTCAAGGTCCTTGTATTTTATATGAACACTAAATGAAAACTAAATGAACAGATATGCACCACCTTAAGCAACTTGTTGACTTAGTATTTTATAAACTGAAGCACTGTATTATTAAACTAGGTGTACTTTTCCTCACTGTAGTCAATGGCAATATTCCTGGTAGTGTTAGTAAGTACAAGAATAGGCCAGAAAGCTGGTTTTGCTTGAATTAAGGAGGGCAACAATAGATTATTCTTTCAAGAAGTTGGAGCCTATTTAAAACATTTGTGCTTTCTTTTTCTTTTTTTTTTTTTTTAATAAGAGAGCAACATGTAGTTGTTTTTTGCATGAAAAGTGCAGTAAAACTTGACTAAAATGATTTAATTAGTCACTAAGGGACTGTACTAATGCCTTCATCTGTTAGATTATATGCAAAATGAAAGACACTGTCATGCAAGCTCAGCGCTCTGGAACGGAGTGTAGATCTCTAACAGGGACTGTTCACTGCAATTAGGAATCAACAGTTGTTTGAGACAGAAACTCCATGTCAGTCTAGACTAAGGGCCTTCTAGCAGAGATGATGGAAGGCTTCCTTTCAGAAACTAGAGGGAGTTAGTAGTCCTTTGTGGATTTTCAGTTTCTCAGCAGATGGCCAGAAGGTCTCCAAAACCTAATATGGATGAGTTAATTTATTCTCTGATTTCTGAACACTCCGATTTCTTTAGATACCTTCTCAAAAACTAAGTGAAAGCTGAGATACTCATTCAGCTAATACTCATTCAGTATCAGAGATACTCATTTGGTACTAGCTTGATTTTAAGGAAAAATGCTGGATATGTATCACCAATGATAAAAATGTGATGGTTTCTGTCACTAGTGATCATAATGTTTTAAAGACACGAAGCAGGCATTTGATGGAATTCAGGTGCCTAAACTCAAAGCTGCAGTTTTGAATATTTTGCTCCAGTAAGATATTTATGTGAGGTTTGCAAAAGCATTAGATCTGTGAAATACTAAGGTTTTAAGTGACTTGCCAATTTATATATGGAGAATCAGTGACTGAAGCAGCCCTGGATATCCAGTTATCTTTTATATGAAGCACACAGTGAACAAAATTCAGAAACAGCCTTGGACCAGAACATGGGTTTGACTCTTCACATTAACAAAAACCTTGACTGTGTTTTCTTCTTTTTCTTTTTTTTTTCACTTATTCAGCCACTCAATTTCACTCCATTTCTTCCCTGCAAACTTCAGAAAAATAGACAGTACCACCACACTCTCCTCACATAACATGTTATTGCATTATAGTCTAACTTATTACCACATTAGTTAGGTGCTTTGTATTCTTTTAGTAGTTGGCAGCTTGTAGCTTTGCAACCCCCAGCTAATGAAGAACTTGTATATCCTATATACATTTTTTTTTTTTTCATTTCTTTATTATGTACTCCAATTCTAAGAGTATGGCTATTGCTTCCAACCAGAAGTTCACATTTTCTTCATAGTATCTGGCTATAGCTAGTTAACACCTACTGCTATTACAAAATCTAGTTTATACGTGGCTGGTTTGACTCATCTCCAATTAGCATCCCATTGTGAAGTGTGCACCATCCCAACTCTAAAGAGGCTGCTTTCATGAAATGTTGAAAGTGATCATTCATTCCAACATGCTTCATAATTGTCAAGTGTTGTATTTGTCATTTGTTGTCAAATAATGGCATAATGCTGAAAAGAGGCAAATAGCTATGCAAAGATATGTCAAAAGACCTGAAGCAAAAGAAATTGTTGTTACTTCAGGAAAATTACAAGCTATGCTACATTTTACAATTTCATTTTAACTGTAACTTACCTTGAATGTTTTCACATTAATTACTGAAGTCATAGAATCATAGAATCATAGAAGAGTTAGGATTGGAAAGGACCTTAAGATCATCTAGTTCCAACCCCCCTGCCATGGGCACAGACACTACACACCAAACCATGTCATCCAAGACTCCGTCCAACCTGGCCTTGAACACTGCCAGGGATGGGGCATTCACAACTTCTTTGGGCAACCTGTTCCTGTTCCTCACCACCCTCACAGTAAAGAACTTATTCCTTATACCCAACCTAAACTTCCCTGTTAAAGTTTAAACCCATTCCGCCTTGTCCTGTCGCTACAGTCCCTAATAAGGAGCCCCTCTCCAGCATCCTTGTAGTCCCCCTTCAGATACTGGAAGGCTGCTATGAGGTCTCAACGGACCTTGTACAATTCCTGAAAGCTAATTTAGGAAATAATATTGAATAAACAAAATTCTCAAACAATTTTGCTTTATAAGTTTACAAGTATTTTTATGATTACTGTCCTTCGACATTGCCGGTAGTTTGGATTGATCACACTTGTAAACAACTCAGAAGATTATAATTTCTTAGATGTTTGTTATGTTTTTGTAAATGTTTCCTTTTCAAATGTTTTTTGAAATTTAATGGTGGCTTATTTACAATTGGTAACACTGTAATGGTGGGTTATTAAAAATCTATCATCTCCATTTTCTGTGAGTTAGTTTCAGGAGTAATTTAGATTAATAAAGCAAAAATAACATCTTTTGATTAATTATAGAATAAACTATCACTGAACTACTGTTGCCATTGCCATCTACGCAGCTTGATATATTTCACAGGTGAAAATATTTATTCCCGATTTACAGAGAGGGAAATTGAGGCATGGGTTATGACTTAAACTTGTGAAAACCAACATCATAAATGAAGGAATAAAACCTGTGTTCTTGTTTCATTACTGGCCTCCTGTCCACTTCATCATCCTGACAGAATTCAAGCCATCTAATGGGATTCCAGTTGAAGTTGTAGATAGCAGCTTATGCATACGAGGAAGCACTGGGTTTGATCTCAGTATAAATAGCTAAGATCGTTTATGGATAGGCTTGAATCCGGAGCTAAACTTAGAGACTTTAATCTAACACTCAGTTTCAGTGATAGGAAATACTAGAAACAGTCTCGCAGCTGTGCCTCTTGGAAATGATCTGTCATTGATCTTCATTTCCATGGTTATGTTTAAGGCTTGGAGCTTCAAACACATTCGTATGAATTTGTATGAATATTCACATTTGTATGAATGAGCCATGCAAAATTCATCCTATAAAGGTGTTATTCTGGGGGACCTTTTCTGATGCAGTAGGGAGGAACAAGGGCAGCATTTCTTCTTACTGAGAAGATAAAGGAAAATGACTATCCTTTGAAATATATTTTGCTAGAGAAGACAGGTTTAGTGGGACAGATTTTGAATAAATTCTATGTGTCTGTAGGAGAAATATTCTTCTAATGGAAAATATGCATACCCAGGGAGAATATTTCAAGTATGTGCATAGGGAGACAGAGGAAGGAAGAAATTACATGTAAAGGGATGACTGAAATAAGATTACTTTGGAGATAAGAAACAGACATACACAGTACTTTTCTTAGTATTTCCTAGATGTGTCCTGTGTTTTTCATTTTATTGGCTTAAGGGAAATGCATTTAACTTTTATTTCCAGAACAGAAATCATGGCACAGAAGAGGAATGCTCAGAGTACATAGCATGAAAGAAAATATCAGGTACTGAAGACATAATTCTCATATCAGATTGCATTCATTTGTTTAAACTGATGCTAGAATTCATTCAACCAGTTCAGCAAATCCCAAATCTTTGCCTTTCAGAAATGTAGCAAAAGGCTTTTTTCAGAGACATGGTGAATGGCATGACAATGGGTGATGGAAGAAGGTGATCTTCATTGTCTTCAGTGTCCTCTACATAATCAGTAGTGATGTCCATCGCTCATGACACCAAGAAGTTGAAAACAGATTTATGGCTGATGTAATTAAAAAAGATAACATTAAAGAGAATTTTTTAATAGAATTATCTAGCAAATAAAGTTTGTGATTAATAGGTAAAGGTAGACCAAAGGAAATACTGCAAAGCCCTGAGGTGTCTGTGTTGGTGGTATTTAGTGGAAATGGGGCATTACTTTGTGTCCCTGTTGTTGTTGTGCCTAGTGCATTCTTCCAGAATGCTAGTCCCCTTCAGTGATGCCACATATATATTATATATATATATTTATTCATGCTGTGGGAGCATTCAGATTTGAAAGATCAGAAATGTTACTGATATTATTACTTTTATCATTAATAGCCAATCCTAGAAGCATTCATCACAGTTTGGAAACAAATGAGTAAGGAAGAAATCTGCTGATGTTCTGCGTGCCCAGCTTTGGAGTCTTCACAATGGTTTTCTATTCAGTGATCTTTGAGTGTACAGGAAATCCTGAAGTAAATGGAACTGTTACAAGCTGAAACTTTCTTTTTGTAGATCTAGAGGAAAATAAAAGAAAACAAAACAGGCATGCACAATACAAATGATGGATGTGCTTTTTTAAAAGAATCTCCAGCCATAACCCCAGCCACTCATTCAGCTTTTGGGTGAGTGTCTCTGACTCAGATTAAAAGGACTAGGCATTTCAGATCTGTGGTTCATGAGTATTAATGGCCACTGATGATGCAGGCTGGTACATGCGTGTTCTGAAAAATGATCCATAGTTAGGTGGTTCTTAGGCCATACCATGATAGTTAAAAGTACAGTCCAAGTTTTTCCTCCATGTGCATGTAAGTAGCCAGTGTCTCTTCCTATTTTTGTTATCCAATTCTCACTCTCTCACCCACTTTCCTGATGTTTGGTGATTGCTTCTTCAGCTAGCACACTGGAAATAAGTCAGGCATTTTTGTAATGCCTAACATGGTAGGCCTCTCAGAATTATCAGAACATAACCATTGAATAATAATAATGATCATGTGAAGTTTGAAATAGTCTTAAAGCTTTTTGATCTCTTACTAAAAAAGACACAGCTGTAAACGAAATTGTCAGTTCTTTTTAGCATGGGCCAGGCTCTACATAGTAAATGAGCATTAGTTAAATGCTGCCTTTAGAAGAAAATCTATGACTGAATTCTGTTCACATTTCTGTTCTTGAGAGGTGCATTTTTCAAGTTTCTCTGCAGATTGCCAGAGAACATGTGATGTAAGCAGTAAAATGGATCAGAATAACATCTCTTCAAAGACAGGTATGTAGTCTCTGGTTTCCACTGAAGTAGCTTTGCCAGCTGACAGACGAGAGAAATTTAGTGACTTCAACAATGCTATCCTTTAGCATTAGTCTCCCTTAGGTGTATGCATAGTTTAGCTAACATGGGTCAGGTAGCTGAAAACCCAAACCAGCTGGTCAGCTGACTTCCCAGGCTCTTTTTCATGCTGTGGAAAAGTAAACAGAGTAGCTAGGTTTGTCTTAAGTGAATTAATAAAATGTCTACAAGGCTCACAGAATCACAGAATCCACAGCTTCTCTGGGCAACCTGTGCCAGCGCCTCACCACTCTCACAATAAAGAATTTCTTCCTAATGACTAATTTAAATCTCCCCTCTGTCAGTTCAAAGCCATTCACCCTTGTCCTGTCCCCACATGCCCTTGTAAAAAGTCCTTCTCCAGATTTCTTGTAGACCCCCTTTATGCACTGGAAGACTGTTATATGGTTTCCCTGGAGCCTTCTCTTCTTCAGGCTGAACAAGCCCAGCTCTCTCAGTCTGTCTCCATGGCAGAGCTGCTCCAGCCCTCGGAGCATATTCATGGCATCCTGCAGACTCGCTCCAACAGGTCTACGTCCCTTTTGTGTTGAGGGCCCCACAGATGGATGCAGGACTGCAGGGAGGGTCTCACCAGAGTAGAGTAGAGGGGGAGAATGCCCTCGCTTGACCTGCTGCTCACGCTGCTGGTGATGCAGCCCAGGACACGGGTGGTTTCTGGGCTGCAAGTGCACACTGCTGGCTCATGGGGAACTTCTTGTCACTGAACACCCCCAAGTCCTTCTCCTCAGGGCTGCTTTAAATCCATTCTCCACCCATCTTGTAGTTGTGCTTGGGATTGCCCTAACCCAGGTGCAGGACCTTGCACTTGGCCTTCTGTTGAAATTGTTTCACAGGTTTCTTACCACAATATAACTGCAGCAAAATTGAAGTCAGTAGAATGAGACTAAGGAAAGTTGGATAATAGTTCCCTTTCTAGGTAACTTCTTTTGACTATCAGTAAAGTGACGAAGAATATGTTACATTGGAGAAAAAGAAGTCTTTGTGTCAGGGAAGATCATTGCATCAGAAGGGAAAAAATTGGGAAAAGAAAGGTCTCATACAGCTTTTCCAGTAGCTTCAAGGCACTGAGAGTGGTGTGAAGGCTGTAAAGGCCCATCAGAGAAGAATAAATGCCTCCTTCACATGCTCTAATCTGGAGATTCTTTCTACAAATTCCCCAAAAGGGAGCATTGAGTTCTCTGCTGACTCCCTGCAGAGCATCGCTGGCATTATACTGGTTTTGAGCTGTCACATTTGGCATAGAAATGATGTCAGTAGGTGGAAGGAGAGCAAGAAGAGACCAAGAATATTTTTTAGGCTCTTCAAATATATACCAGTCCTATGAGTTTGTTTGACACACAGCATTGGGCTGCTGTTTCTGCTACTGTTCTACTGTCCTGTTCCTTTGGTAAACATATCTGAAGTTTCATGAGTGTCAGATGTGTGTGGCTAGTTGCAAGAAAAAAAGATTTACATTAGTGAAGGTAGAAACTGGAAGCCTGGGCAAAATTCTGAAGTAAAAAAGCTATGCTGCCAGACTGAAGTGGTGATGGCAAATGCAGATGGGGTTTGTGTAGTACCCTACAAAACTCAGGATTGCACATAGGTTTGAGTTGAATTGGCCTTTATCCCACTTACCTGCAGTGGATAAACAATATTTGATTTCACCCCTCAGTTAGCAACTTGGCAATCGTATGTCGTTTCATTGAGGAAAGACATAAAAAGCTCTGCTTGCAACCCTGATCTCCACAGAAGTATACTTTTCTTAAGTCATTCAATAAATGTGGTAATTTCCCTTGGAAACAAATTTTTATATCTTCAGGAATTTGGGAATCTGTGAAATTCTATTTATGAGCAGGATTAGATCGTAATGATTTAATTGATGGTTGAGCATGCGGACAAACTATGCATACAAGATTTTTCTGATAATTACATCTTTTCATGGTGTGACAGGTTTTTGTAATTTAGGTCTCAGACAGTAATTACAAACTAGATGCTATTTCAGGCACAGTCTGCATCACATCCATGGTACTTAGTTTGAAATTCAAAACAAACAAAACCACTGTTGGAGCACTTAAGGCAGAAAGATGAATTAAAGTCACTTAAGGTAATGTGGCATCATGCATAGATACATGAATTGCGACAGAAGCACTGTATCATTATAATCTCTGTCTGGGTTCACTGTCATGGAGCATGACTGTGGTTTTGGTGGGATTATTTTTTTAAAGTTTTATGTTGAATCTTCTGAGTCCAAAATCTCAGGTTTCATTTGAAGACTGTGTTGCATAAAAATCACTGTATGTTGGTATTTGGGGGCTTGGAAGAGTCAAGGTAAATTCCTGATCAAAATTGAGGCTTGTTAACACATTGTGAAAGCTGTTCCTGTAATAGTATGTTAGACAGGACATGTGAGCAAATGTCCGATAGTATATTTATGTTCCTACAGGAAACCTATTTAGGAGAGAAGGGCAGTGGTGGCTGTAAGCTGGTTTGATGTTTTTCATATCATACAGAAGCTATAGCTTTGTCTAAGGCAAAATAGACTTAGCCTGCTTGACTTGGGATTTCCCTGGTTCTGTTTTCCATGGCTGACTATGTACCTGGGTATTTCTCCAATATATATATGGGGTGTTCTCTTTGTATGGCATATGAGCATGCATATTGTACATATGCCGTTTCCATGCATGTTTTCAAGAATTGATTCAGAAGGATGTACCTAAAAGGATGTACCTAAAAGGATGTACGATGGGATCTCAACAGAAGAACAGAAAATGAGCTAATTCTTTTACTTCTGTGAGTAGCCAGCAATCATTAGTACTAAATGCATGATGTTTTGCATTCCTCACACATTGAAGATCTGACTTGTCTTACCTCCAAAAATGTGCTTTTTACTCAAGCATCCCAAACAAATAATGATTTAGAGATTTCATGGTTTTTTGCTTTGTCTCATTTAATTACACTTTTTGAAACAGTTCATAAGAAGGTACAGCGTGTGGTAAAGGGTAAAGGAAATTAATATAGAGCAGTAAATCCAAATCTCTTTCTCTTAAGGCCAGTAACATTAGAAGTTTGCTGTGCATTTGGTTTAAATGAAACTTCCAGAAGGTATTTATTAAGTAGCTGTTGTTATTTGGGCAGTTGGATAATGTAAGTATTATATCAGTTCACCTGAATCCTATGGTAACACCTTTTCTAAACACAGTTTTCTCACCTGTCCATTTGCTCTCTGTGTTCCTGAATATTACTTTGGACAAGTGTCAGAATGCTCTGACATTTCAGGCTATGTCATGGCCTGAAATACTTTATAAATGTACTTTTTCAAACTTCACATTATTGACAAATATTTGATGTCCTTAGGAACAGATATGAGTAGCTACTGATTTTGTGATTTGCTATGTCACCTTCGATTTTGCAGCGTTCATCACAAGTGTTTCAGGCATGGCTATTATTGACTAATTAAATTGCAATCTGGCAATTTATTCTACCATGTTCTGACATTCTGAGTAGCCCTTATGTCCCTACACTTTTGATCTGTTATGTGAAGACAAAATACAATCTTTCTAATGAAAATGTTATTTCTGAGAGGTAATAGCAGACAAAACGTGAGTAAAGGTTGAAACAGCTCATTACCAGCCTTGTCTGTTGGACCTGGTCTTATTGGGAAAACTGCAGGAGAAATCAAAGTGTTGGGTGAAATTTTTTTTGTATATGAAGAATGAAAATGACTGAAGTAATCTGTCTAGTAAAAATCACAGAGGGAAAGATTAAGAGGGAAAAGAAGAGAAGAAAATCCAGCTATCAGAAGTGGAAAAAACCCAAAGTAAAACCAGCGGACAATTAAAATGAAAATCTGTTAGGCGTACATATAGAATCAACTTAGATGTTAGTTCTACTTGCAATAGAATTTCAAAGGCAAATCATCTTAGATCTTGTTTGAAAAGCTCCAGAACTTTTGAAGGTTTAGCTTAAATGTGCTATTCTGCCTTAGCAAGGTGATAGCAGAAAAGGGAGAGGGAGAGAATGCCACCCCAGGTCTCAGATTGGAGGAAACAAAACTGGTTCAGCATAGCAGCACCTAAAGATGCTTCTGATGAAAGGAAGGAATTTCTTTTTTGAGTGAGCTTATTTGACAGTGTTTGGAACAATTAATTTTGATTTAATATGGATCTAAAATAAGAGTAGGAGGAAACAACTTCCTGTTCTTTCTTACCAAGAGGAGATTCAGCTCCAGTGTCATACTGAGAGTTCCTCCTTCTGTTTCAATCCACTTTGACTTTTCAAGCAGTTCAAGTAGCATAGAAAGGGAAGAAGTCTTGAAACATTTACAAACAACTGGATAAGAAGGCAAGAAATGTATTAATTTGGGAAAATATGACAGAAAACCTTAGCTCCTGCTACCAACAGCAAGAAATAGAAACATAGTAAAATGTTTCTTCCCAATTTCTGTTGCTGGCACTGTGTGGTACTGAACTGCGTATAATCACCATCCCGTGTCTACAGTAGGTTTCTGCTACCTTTGGTGCATAGCACCATTTAAGGGAGTCTTTTACCATTCATTATGGGCTAAACTTACTTTATTAATTGACCAAAAATGTACCAGTTTTCTTCTGGGTAAGGCTTATTGACATTTCTCACACTTCCAAATGATTCTTTAATATTAAAGCTGCTTTCTTTAGGGTCTTTGAACCAGACTGTGGAGGCACATCTTACGTTATGGAAATTTACAGCTTTTTCTACTTGAGCTTGTATTGGAACATAAATTCACTGACTGTTATTTGCAAGTAATTAAGTGGTTTAAGGCCATGATTGTTTGGATGGTGTGGTGGACATGTGGTTAATTAATTTGGAAATGATACAGCCAGTAAATTATTTGGTGGTGTTTAAATGGCAATATTAGAATACTGATGAGGGTGATAAAAATGGTGGCTTGAAAGACTTTGTTCTTGTCACTACTGAGGGGCAATTTTGGCTCTCAATTGTGAGTGTTGGAACTTCATATTTGCACAACCCATGCAGGGGAAGAATTCAACCCCAACCAATCTACTGATTTCTGTTTCAAGGAAGAGAGGTGTTTTTTTATTTTGCTTAGAATTTACACCACAAGCCTTATAAGAGTTTTCATGTTGCTTATATAGAGAACACTCTGTCAGGATGCACCATGACAAATTTTAGTGACAATATTTTCAGAAGTGAATGGAATTAGTTTGTGGTACAAAACACTACATGGTTTCCTTCCCTGGAAAGGTTACTTTTGGAGTCACAAAGTTTGCCAACCTGATCATGTCTTTAGATGTGGAGGTTCAGCCTGTTCTGCATCTCTGCTCCTTTCTGAGTTACTGGTTTCCTACTCTAACAGCCTCTATCTTCAGCTCTTTAGGGACATCACTGTGCACTCGCATGCCTGTCACTTCAGGAACTTTTTAGGCTTTGTTACACATCCTCACCAAGCATTCCTCCTGTGGAAAGTCATAGTCAGCTGCTAGGAAATCTTATTATTAACAAGGTGTCTCCCTTAATTTTCATCTCACTGGATATTGGCTATGCAGGATCACTAGGCTTCTCAGGTTTAATGTTATGTGAGATATATAATTTGCTATTGATTAGGCTTTTTCAGCGAGGATTCTCAACCTTTGGCTTCTCACTTTCAGTTCTTTATCAGGCTGTTACAATCAGCTGTTCAGCTGTCCCAGTTTTACTGGAGTTTTGTTTCAAGTCTGTAGGCTATGTATAAAGATGTAAAGGATGATTATGCGGGAAAAGTGTCTTGAAAGGAGACATGTGTGGACCTCTTTTGACAGAGAAAAGGGTATTGCTTGCTTTTTAACAAAGAAATAGAAACATGCAAACCTATTTTTGAACTGCATTAAAAACAGTTTTGAAGTTCATACATCTCCTCTGCTGTAGTAGTGTTATAGCTACTGTTATAGTAGCTTACGGGACAGAGAGGGGTAATTAGCACTACATTCCTTGCCAGGGATAAAATGCTTATACATGTATCCTTCGTTAATCTTCCACCTCTCTTGTTATCCTAGCACACCAGCATTCTGGGGCACCATTTACAGGTATCTGTATGTAATGCAGAAAAATAGGAATCTATGTAGGACCTAAAGGTGCTACCATTATTAAGGATAACATCAACTTCAAAACTACCAGCTTGTTCTCATTTCTTTTTCATGTGCCTGCAATATCAAATAGTTCCAAGAAGTGAACAGAACTATATTCAGTCCTTAGTTGCATGAAATTATTGCTTTGTGCCACATTTTGTACGTCAGCTGCCCTTTATTAATGCACTAGGCTATATCTTCCAAATGACAAGAGACTGAACATATCCCTACAGAGACAGAGAGAATCTTAATCAGATGTCACAAACACGTAGAACCCTTGCTGACAGATATGTAATTTCAGTTGGTGTGAAAAAGACAAGAAAAAAGGATGAGAGTATCACCTTTTTAGGTGCAGTTTATGTGGTTAGACCAGATACATCTGTGCTCTCCTTTTTCTGGGCTCTGCCAGGGGACTACTGGGAATTTCTCTGAGCTACATGTCAGGTGTTGGCAGGAGGACTGCTAATTTTGCTAGCCAGCCATGCTAAATACTAATTTTGGTAATTTAACACACTGTCACTTGGTAGACACACTTCTGTAGCATCTTGATTTTCTTAAATATATATGAGATTCATGTTTGGTATCTTTGAAAATCATTCTGTAATGATGATTGTGGCTTTGGGATGAAACGAGAGGAGATTTCAGTATCCAACTCCCCAAATTATGTTTAAGTGCTGTCAAGTAACTGTCATGTTAACAGCTTTGTCTCTCTGGTCTCATTTATTTTATCAAAACACAACATCTATGGAGAAAAAGTGAGTTAAAACATTTCCAAAGTGTTTGCTGGCTTTCTGACTAATGACTTGAATTTTAATATTTTAAATACAAATTAGTAATAAATTACAATTGCACAATTTCTTACAGAGTTTTTATTTAGATCAAAACTTATTTGTTCAGACTAGATTTATATAAATAAATCACAGTACATTTTTACTTGTGTTTAGAAGATTGTAATACATATTATAAAATTAAGAAATTTTTTGTCCCTCAAACCATCACTGCAAAAGGAATCATGCATTATTTCTACTAAATGAACAAAATGCCCACCTAATTGAGAGAGCCTTGATACAGGTATGGCTCTACTCTCCAAAATTAGACATGAAACATGGACATAGCAGTTCTATTTATTGGACAAGAAATCATAAAGTATAGTACAATGTACATGTGTTATTAAAAACAAAAGTATACCAAAACAATACACCTCTCTTCACGCACCTTTGCAATGGGTATTAAAAATGACAGCTGGCCAGCATGCAATTGAGTAAAACATTCCAGTTTTACAATGTCTACATTGAGCAAAAAGAGGAACTAAAAAACCCAGACAAAACAAACAAACAAACAAACAAGCACCCCAGATGCTTACAAGTCTTCAAGTCAGCTTCCCCTCTTTGCCATGTGTGCTGTGTTCAGTCATCAGTTGAACTATGTCCTGATGATACCTTTCCTGAACAGTGTCCATCACTGCCATCCGGATTAGTGCACCCTACGGACCTTCAAGGAGATGGAGGTCCTTTCAGAGAACTGCAGGACCCTGGATAACTTGCAGCTGTAGTCCCTTGACCAACTCACTGTATTAGAAATTAACTCTAAAAGCAGCTCCTAAAACTACTCGGCCTTGAATGTACAGTGCCCTTACAAGATAATTCATACCTTGCACAGCTCGGTTCACATACTGTAAGGCTACCACTTCAGAACAGAATTATGGTTGCAAGCAAGGCCTTGCACCAATTACAGCAAGATAATGCTGTTATGAAGTCTGTCCTGCTGCCATTTTTCCCAGCACAGAGGGCTTCTATTAAATTCTACAGGACTGTGGATTACTTTCTCTACATGCTTTTTCCCTTCTAGGTAAGAAAGTAATTGTTTTCTCACTTGATACTGAGATGTAATCATTTGACAATGCACTGTTCTAAAGTGAAGAAAGCATTTGATTACATTTCAGATCAGGTCACCTAGTCTATTATTTTTTCACTTCTTTCTGTTCAAACAAAATGCATTAACAGTAAAGTGATTTCAGATATTCCTAACTTTGTCAAACATTTTTCAACTGCATTTCTACTCCTTTCTCCCTTCTTGCTTAGTGTTTGTTACATTTAAAGCAAAAAGAGAGTTTGCAGGGTTTTTTTTTTTAGTGGCAAATAGGTCCCTTCAGTGCTCCAATGTTGCCAAGTGACAAACATGTAAATATCTCTCTTGTACCTCTGACTTTCCGTGCTCATGTTAATATAGCTACATATCATGTTTGGTGTTTAAAAACATGTGAGTGAAACCAAACCAAACAAAAAGAAAAGAACCAAAACAACCAACACCCCCCTCCCCAACATCTATCCCCTCAAGCCAAGAGGGGTGGATTAAAATAAACTCTTTATTTTCGTTCCTTTGCATTGCCTTTTACTGTTGTCTCACTTTGGATTGAACTAGCAGTTCCTCTACTGGTAGTTAAAGTTGACCTCTGTATAACAAGGTTCTTACATGTACTGCTTTGGTGTTTTACGGATCCACTGGCGTATAAACCTGGTCTGTATTGATTGGTAGGAACAGTTTGAGCACTGGTTTTTTTATGCTACACGTTTGCTTTCTGTTCTGGTAGTCCCTGCTTCCCCACGTTGAGATGCATGTGTGTTTGTCCACTGCCAGGATTATTTACAGGGAAAAATGAAACAAAAGAGAATAGAAATGCTTTTAATATCTTGTGATTTCAGCGGAAACAGATAAGGAAATATTTGAGCACTCAACTGCAGAAATGTTGTGCTGAGTATTTTGGCATGGGAATATCACACAATTGCCCATTATAGTCTGCACCAGTGTCACTGCATTTTCCTAAAAAAAAAAAAAAAATTCGTTTCACCTGACATGGTGGTTTCTTATGGAAAACTAAAAGTAACAGTTTAATAGCATGTTGTTAACGAGTGAAGTGGGATTAAAATCTTTCTGAGATGCATTTCTAAGGGATTTTCTTTTCTATGTTAGAATTATGATACTTGTCATACAGCATAATTATGTATTTACAGGAAATAAGAAAACAAATGAAGGTTGCAGCTTTGAAATTATTCTTGTGAGACTTCTACTATTTTACCTCTGAGATTCATAGATCAGAGAAGAAAGACTGAAGAATATTGGGATCATAGTTTTCTCTGGGTTTCCAGGTGATTTTGTAGCAGCATATCCTCTGTTCTTTCAAATGTGCTGCAATCCAAAGACAGCAGCAGTCTACTGTCCCTCCAGAATCATCCTATGAAAATATTTCGGGTCTAGGGAATAGCCTTGGTTAAGCGGAGTATAAAGGTGAAGAGTAAAGTACCCAAATATAGAAAATAGCTATTGTCTCATATATGAACAGCTATGAAAAGGCAGATGTTTTTAAAAAGCATGTGGTAATGCCACAGCCTGAGTAACAATTTGCAAGTCATGAGTCAGCAAGAATTAGGAGAATTTAATAAAAAATTAGATTTTCTTCCTCATCCTTGAGCCTTTGCTGGATGCTACTGTAAATGCTTACTGAACAGAGATTCTGATTTTCTGGAAGATCCTCATTGACAGGTTATAAAACTAATTTTTCAGAATTTGGATCAAAATTTCAAATATTCTATTCAATCTGTGCATGCATATTTTTGTTAGGAAAAGTGTGAATCCAAAATGCTTGGTGAACATTCAACTCATACAAGACATGAAGCAATGTGTGTGCACATCAACTTATCCAAACTATATAGAGATCGGGGCTCACTACCGAGTAAGTACATAGCAGGCAACTACACTGAGATTGTATAAAATACTCACACCTTGTGTTTGCATTTTTAAAATAAAAATTCCCATGCAAAAACTTCAATCAAATTCTCTCTACAAAAATGTGAAGGAAGAGAGAACTCCATGCATGGCTAAGTAAGTGGCAAAAATTTATCCCAGGGGCTCTTGTTCCAGGGCACAGATTTCATCATTTGAAAGAGTTCAGTGCTTGGATTATTTTTTTTAATGGTCAGAATATGTCGGCATTTACAATATACCATCATGTAAAATAGCTCTGTTAATTGTACTACAAATAATAAAGTCTTCACAGGCACTATGTATTTGGAACAACATTTTAAAACAACAGTGTGTGTGTGCACATGCACGCACAGGTGTGTGCTTGTTTGTATAACAGAGCATAGCCGCCTGCGATATGTTTCCAACTTTTTGCAGAGTCATGGACACAATTAAGAAACATTGACCGGAAAATCACCTATAAAGGTTGAGGACTAACAGCTTCCACGCTACACAGATGGTTACCTTCTTTCTAAAAGAACATACTGTCATTACAAATACCATATGTACCTTGTTCTCACTCAACAGAACTTTTTTCAGTTTTTCAGATTTGAAGGATTTCTGCAAAGAACCATATTAATTTACAGTTTTCATATAAGGTGAAATGAGGCACCAACTGAGACTGAGAGCACAACTTGTCATCAAAAAATAAATATCAGTAATTCTGAAAAAATACTTAGAAAGATATCCATTTACAATACTGCACTCTTTTTTTTGCAAATCCAAGAACCATATTTATTTCTGCTTCCCATATTTGTTGGTTTTCATTGCTATCATGCTGCTTGTAAAACCCGCGTTTTTCTAATGAACAGAAATTATGACTTGAATTTGGGTAATGCTTACAACCATACAAATAACCTATCAGTAGCAATATTGTCAGCTGGAGAATTAATGCTACAAGTGGATAACATTACGATACTTGAAACCAATAGCTCTTCACACAGTAGAAGACTGAGGGTCCTATTCAGCAAATAATCAGGGTCCTATAGCTGTGGCCACAGAGGTTCCAGAAGCTCTCGCTGAGTCTAATCCTGATTCAGGAACCAAAATGATATGCTGTGTATATATTTCTCTGCACAGCCTGGATGCGCTGGACACCCTCCCCCACTTGATTCCTGGGAAGGAAAAAAATATGTCTCTGTTTAGCTCAGTGACATGAAAAGCAATCCACAGTAATGCAATCTAAAGAAGTTAGCCAGGCATGTATGAAAAGAACAGGATGCCTGTAAAAAGGGAAGAGCTGTCAAAACCTAATTGTGGGCTCTGGCTGCAATAAAATTTATCAAAGAGGGAAGACAGGTTGGATGTAAGGATGTAGATAACTTCTGCTAAGAGACACTTCTCGTATTCTGGGAAATGGTAACCATTACACTATTCCTCATGTATATGTCAAGTCATTCCTATCAATGCTTGGCTACAACTGAGAACTTGGTGATGAGTTTTCTAAACCCAGCTCCCAAATGCCCAGGTAGGCTTTTCAAGTGTGGCACTTCAGCTCATAGCTAGCTTCTCATTGAGGGCACAATCATATAGGCAGATCTCCCCCACTTTGCTTGATCTTCTTTCATAACATACTTGATTGTTGGCAGCACCCTTGTGCTGAAAAGGCATGGTCCGTTCCCACTGCAACAGAGCCTGTGAGCACCTAGAGGTCTCACTGGTGAATCTGTGCTGCTGTGGTCCCAGGCACCAGTAAATGTAATTCCTTATGGACATAGGGTAAGACTGTGATTTTTTTGGCTATTTTTTAGCATCTTCTTATTGCCCAACAATTATTTATGCAGCTACCTAGGGTTAGCGCTTACAGACAAGTAGGTGAAGCCCTCAGTTGTGTTCTAGTAACATGGCTGCACTCTGCTGCATAAAGTATACTCAGAGAGGCTGCAAACTGTCTGCCTCTGTATATTAGGTGCTTATGGCATTTGTGGCTTGGTATGAATACTATGGTCTTTCCTGTCTTTCTGCATTGGGGGTAACATTGTAGCAAAACCATTGTTTTTTCTTTTGACTGGGATTACTGCCTGACTTTAGCCAGTGATAGCAACAATACGAGTAACTGATGGTAACTCTTAGGAAGCAATTTAGTTAGATCTTTGATGAATTTTTGTGCATCATGAATCAGGATTAGTATTCCCTGTATTGGGGAGAGGATTAGACAGAGGGATTAAAAGGACATCTTTACCCCACTGGACTCTGTGGAATAGCCCCTGAGGATATGGCTAAGAAAGAGTTCAACAGGAATGCCAAATTTCTGCTGAATAGGTTAAAAGGGTGAGGAAGCCTCTTCGGCAGCCATCCAAGCGCAGAAGACCTGCATAACATTTCTGCTGAATAGGGCCCTAAAGACAAAAAACAAAACAAAACAAAACAAAAAAAACATAGGAACCTTAAAAAGCTTTTCTGATTGTGTTGCTTCTTATCAGCACCTCAGATCTCCAGAGACAGTTAAACATTTTTTTTTTTCAGTGCAGTTAGGCATCCCTCGAGATGTGCTAGTGGCATGGATGATATATTGTTACAAGAGAAGAAGTCAAATTAGGTTGTTATATATAAAAAAATAGGTCTTGGTTGTTCTGTAAACAAGGTCCATTTCTTTATATCAATTAGCAGTGAAAGCTACCCAAGATCTTATTTAAAAAGCAAAACCAAACCCTTAATCCAGTGTATAATGCTCATTTTTCCATGTATATATGTTAAATACATTTATTACTTTCTGTCTCCCTAAAATTGAAAGGAGCAGACTTAACTTGCGTGTTATGTTTGACTTTTAATACCAGTGTTTCTGAGCCCTTTTCTAAGTTTTTAGTGCATGCATGTGGATCTTGGTTTTGTTCACAAAATTTTATCCAACTTCTAATGCCATATGGAAGAATATTCACAATTACAGTAATGGGGAAGCAAGAAATAAAAGTCTTACCTCTGCAAGGGGATGCCAGTGAGCAATGGGTTTCCGAGGATACGAGAGCATTTCGTTCCAGTGGTCACGGCCTAGACTTTCTGCATCGTTGCCTACTTGACATACTCCAATGACCTCATTGTGACCTACACTGTGAAAATGTTCCATAATATTTTTTTCTCAAAATTTTACCTTTAGAACCATATCATTTACTTATTTCATTAAAAACATAATCATGGATTTTTAGAATTAATTATTGCCTGAAAAATATAAGGAACTATAAAATACATAGGTTTGCTCTTTGCATTTCCCACTAATCAGAGCAATTTAGTATTTCCCCCATTATAGCATACACTGCGCATCTGTGTGTGTTTGTTTCTTAATTTTGCCTGAAGATATAAAAAGTTCTTTGCCTGTGTTCTGTAATTAGTTGCAAATACAAGTAAGATATAAGCCACAATTTTAGAAATGGAGATACATGCCTAAGGGGTGTACAAACAGAACATCAGTGTGTGGACTGATTATGTGTTCAGTTATTTCATGTAGACTGAAGCTTAGCTTTGCCAGTTATAGATGCAAATCTGTATTTTAAAATTTAGGAAGGAAATTCTGCCTGATATTACAAGAAATTTTAGTCTTCTACCAAACTTGACATTAATTTCCCATTTATTGGGAAAAAATTGTAGCTTTTTTCCTGGATGCAAAACTACTATGCGAGATTTTATAAGCCAATAGATGATGTTATTTAAAGCTACAGGTATCTCACCGGTCATAATCCATAACAGCTATCGACAAGTTAATTTGGTCAATGTTTTCTGGAGGGACGTCAAAGACTATGGCTTCATTGTAAACGGGATTAAGGGTATTCCTCTTGGTGGAAGTTTTTCTTTTCTTTAGTCGCCTTCCTTCACACATTAAAGAAACCTTCACGTAGGGATCTGTGTGAATCATAAGAACAAAGTTGGTTTTCTTTTGTTGTTTTTAAGCAAACATAAATGGAAAGTGAAGGGAGAAGCCTTCTTGAATGCCCATACCTGCTTGCAGAATTAACCACCTGGACCTGACTGGAATTTGAGCTTCTTTATTACCATGGAATGCTTGGGAGGCAGTAGAGCTTTGAAAGCTTTACCTGGCTGACTGCTTATAATGAACAATTTCGGTTCAAGAAGCTCTTTGTTGTGTATCAACTTCTCAAAGGGTATTAAAATGTCCACTGAACCGTGTTATACATGACTGTTTTATACAACAGCCAGTGTATCGGCCTATTTATAACAGCCTAATTACTTGTGCAGATTTGTAGCACAGACAGAAGATGACAATATTTTTCACAGTGGGATTTACTGATGTATGGTTAAAAATAATTAAAAGCGTAACAGTTAGTGGCTTATATTTCTCAAGAGAATTATAATTAAGTTTAAACCCCTGAATGTAGCAAAAAAAGCTATTTCTTTGTAGCCCTTTTCTGGGAGCTCTGCAACTCCCTGCTAGTAGTTAAAAGTCATCTATGAACTCTTATTTAAATTAGTTTCTTGGTTTCATCATCAAGTTTTGAAAGGGTTGCTGAAAGGAATCTGGGATGATCCCGTTTTGTCCATACGCCAACAACAGCAGCATTGGCTCAGTGGCTCTGGGAGACTGTCAGAGAGGGCCAGCCTGCCCCTGTGCCACAGCCATAACAAATAGTCTGCTGCACAATTTCCCACTGTTATGAACACAGTTTGGCTAACTTGTGCTAGTCTGAATCACAATGACTTTAGAAGTAATAATCTTGAAGTCTTTTTACAAGCATGTTATTTTAAACTGTTGGTTACAATGGAGCAAACTGAAATATATTATTTATTCCTGAAATTCCTGTACTCCAGTAACTCAAGAGCTTGCAGTGTAGAACCCTCTTCTCAAAAATCATTCTGGGATTTGACAGTGCTGATTCTGTGTCTCAGGAGGGAAACAGGACAGAAATCCACGTTGAGCATTAAATTCATTCCTACCTGATGCTCCTGTGATATCCATTGCCTTTAAATTTCTTGCCTTTATTATTGTAATAGTTAGTCTACCAGCTGTTGGAAGGTAGCAGAGTGAAAACATCAGGTCACCAAGATCCACGTTATCCTGTTGCAAGGAAAGAAAGATAATGTGAAGCAATAATAGCAACTTCCCTACCCATGACAAGAGCTAAAGATAAAAATATACCTTTGGGGATCTACAGTTATGCAAGCAAAAGCTGAATTGTCATTCTGAAACATATCTGAAAAAACAGACATCCATCTGAAACATTTATTGATAGACAACCAAAGTTCTCAAGCGTAAATGTGGTTACAGTTTCTAGCACTCTGTCCTTGGAGATGAAACACATTTAAGTGATGAGGCACAGCTCGAGGCACTAGAAAGCCTTTGCTCTCTTTTATGCTTGTAGTGATTTGCGTCTATCATTGACAAGCTGCACCAGATCTCTGTGCCTCTCCTTCTGATCTGCAGAAGGATACCCATAGAGAGGTTCACAGAAAAAAACATTGGTTGTGCAGGTCAGAGCCTTATGCAACTCTCAAGCTTGCATAAACCGAGGCGTGCTAGGTGTGAAGTCACTGTGGTAATGGGACAGTCTCCACCAGAAGTAGAGTGCTGTGCCTTGCATAGACAAGCTCCCTCTTGTAACTTCATCCACCTCTTTCACTGATGGAATGGTCTGCAACCCTTCCTGTGCCAGTGGCATCAGGGTTTCAGAAAGGTAGTAGAAAATGAGCAAACCCTGTTTGCTCATACAAAAGCATCTGGTTTTTGATTTGTTTTGTTTGGGTGTTTTTTTTGATTTTTTTTTTTTCTTTTTTTTAAAGAAAATCCAGGTCTTTTATAAAAAATATAGTGAATAAAGGATTGTATTAAATGATTTTTGTGATTTGATTTGCATTTTTTTTGACTGGGCAGTGAAGTGCTACTTTCATAGACCTACCTCCTGTAATCTCAATGTTTCATTATTGTCTAAAAAAGGTTACTCTGTCCAGCAAATTCAAAGCTACATTCTAGGTTTTATAAGGAACGGAAATACAGCTGTTGCAGAATATGTGTATCTTGCCCACTTAGCTTTGTGCAATAGCTTCACTTCCTTTCCCAGGTTGGCTCTTTCTGTGTCAGTCATCAAAAAATGAAGGGTGTTGAGTGCAAATACCTTGAAATGCTCCTAAGAGGTTAGTGTTTGTCTCTAAGCTAGGTGCTGTACAGACTAATGCCCGCACCCTATGCAGTCACTTTATATAGCTTCATGAGTTAGCAGCGGAGACAGGCAGGACAGAAAGAATCCCTGTCACAGAGTTGTAGAAAAATGTTATGTCAGAAGGGATTTCTAGAGATCACTTGGCCCAGCCCCTTGCTCAAGAAAAGCTTCTTCACTTTAGTGCTCAGCTTATGCAAGGAAAAAAAAAATCCAACCAAACAACAAAACCACGTACATTAGTTCAGAAATAGGTACTTTCCTTGTGCTATTATTGGAGAAAGATATTGACAAAGAAGGAAAAAGCTGATATGGGCCCTTTGTCAGTAATAACTAGCTTTTAACCCTGACTTGACCTCATCAACTATCATCTTTTTCATTCTAAAGATCAGTGCTTCATGGTAGCCGTAAAGCTAATATCAAGAGGGCAGATATGACTCACCCTGTTTAGTGTCTCTTGATGGCTCATACTCGGAAGCAGTCCTGCTACAACAAACTGTGTCACTGACTCACTTGGGCTATGAAAGGATCAAAGTGCTATTTGAGGTGATGCTCTAAGAAGTCCAGAGGCTAAAGTGATGTCAGCACATCCAGGAGAAAGTTCTCTTAGCTAACATCTGCAGTTAACATTACAGGAGGAATAACTGATCTCTGAAATTTTCCCAGCAGTCAGCTGGAGCTTGGTTCCTATAACCTGGGGAACAGGAAGCAGAGATTTCACTTATCCTTCCCATTGTAAGGAAGAACAACTTCCAGCATTTAAGTGTACGTCCTCAACTCTGAGATGCTGAGGTTTGTAGCTGTGGAATTCTCTCTCATGCAGCAACTTTGAGGGGAGCAGAATTTCATAAGACATTTAAAGAAATTATTGAGTGAAGCCACCTTTTCGCAATTTGAGGAATTTGTCACTGGCAAATTTTAATTGAGAGGTTATTTTTTATGAATTGATCACAAACTTTTAGGAGAAGATAGCTTTGTTGACTCAGGTTTTCCCTGAACATAAAGAAGCCCTTCAGGCAACTGTTGTTTTAACTCTGTATCTGATATACTTAGATATTGTCAACCATGGCAAAGTCATTCTCTATTCAACTCCAGTGCGCCACATGGTGATGAGGTAATTCACTATGTGAGTACTGTAAATGCGTTGCTGTTGCTACCAAATACAAGAGTTTCCATGCCAGACTTGATCATCCTGAATAAACATTTTAAAACCTTTCTTCAATTCTTATCAAGGTGTTCATAGGTAAATGGATTACTATGCAACTGTTTTAGATACAAATTCCAGGAAAAAAATGTTAACCCTCTGCATAACTGAACTGGTTAGGAAAAAAGAGATCATATGTGTTGAATTTTGTGTTAGGAATCATGCCATAATACTACACAAGCTTTGCCTTATGCTTGAAAAATAATCATCACCTACACTGTGATGCACTTTTTAGCAAATGCTGCAATGACAATAATACTTTGTTGATGCTTTTTCAAAAATTGCACTGGGCATTGCACAGAAAAACATTGTTAAACTGGAAACAGAGCCTGTAATTTCTTCAGTCTTTTCCAGTTCTAGAAGTTGGATGTGTTATAGCGCTAGATCACAGACGATTGTGAGATTCAGTCTGTTCATAAGCCAATGCTAGCAGTAATCTAACCATGGAAGTCTGAGAATGAAACTGAAGGAAAGCTTGCAGGCAGCAGCAGGAAAGAAACATACTTTTTGGCATGCAAATCCTTCTCTGAGTCTCAAAAAGCAGCCTTTTCTTCTCGCAATTTCATTTTGATTTGTAGGGAATTAACTACTACTCCATAATACTGGTTACTTGTAAATGTTGTCTTAATTTGGGAAAGATAGATCTTCTAACTTGGGAAAGATAGCTTTTGCCAGTGCTCTGGCTAGTCCACCCTGCTTACCCCTGTTTTCTGTAATGAAAGGGCAACATTTTTAACTGTTCCAAACATTGTAAATTTTGCTTTTGGGGCTTCAAGGTTCAACTTAACAAGTGAATATTCTTCAAAGAGAACCAAAAACTGTGACTGCACCATAGAATTTGCTTGTGAGTGTTCATCTATGTGGGTAACTACAGTGGAACAGGCAACATGCTCTGGCTGGAGATTAGTGGTGTTGCAGGCAGGAATGACTGTAAAACACAGTAAACACAGGTCCTTATAATAAATTCATTTTCTTAACAGAACCGAGGTCTGTGTAACAGAACACAGAGAAGATTATTACATATCTTCACTGGTTTAAAATCACTGAGCCACATGGCTTAAGCCATGGATTGTCACTGGAGGTGTACTGTATTACCAAGAAATAGCCTGAAGGAACAGAATTCAAAAGCATAGAAGGATCTAATGCAAGAATTATGCTTCTGTTTGAATTGAGTACTTATATGTTACTATGTATGCTTGACAAAATGTGGTGATATAAATATTACACTGCCAGAGACACATTTTAAAATTCCTGCTTAGGAAAAGATTTCATAATATTGTAGGTTATCAAGTCATGCATTTTGTACATTCCAAATTTGTGTCTAACTTTATTTAGTGTGGTGGCAATACTGTACTGTGCATGTTATAGAGCAACCAGGTCAGCCCTAATATAATCAGACCAAAAGGCTGGTTAACAGTATTAATAACTTAAATAAAATATCCAGGAGATAATTAAATTATAACAATGATTTTTTCAATATGAGTATGGTCTGCACTATTTTTCTTCTAGTCCTGTTCAGCAGGTAGCATATTGTAAGAACTAAGGTCCAGGCTACTCTCCCATTGTCCTCAAAAACTGTCCACGTTGAGAGGAAGAAAGCACTGCCTCCATTTTTAATCTATAACCTGCTCATCCCTGTATTCTAAAAATGTAGAACAAGATTGGTGTCTGCTTTGTTTTTCCAGTGCCCCAGGCTTCAGCTTGAGGCTTGGGGTGATGGCTGAGTGCTTCAATGTTTTTAGGTGTGTCCTACAGTGAGCTGCACAGGCTGTTTCTGATAATCCCACCTAGATTTGTCTCTGAGCCCTTATTCAATAGGGTAAGAGTATCAAGTTTCTTCGTTAAAAATTTGCATGGTGTTACCTAAGAGAGTTGTATATATTCAGTATTGGGTAAGCAGTCAGCTGGAGAGTTCAAACTGGAGAGGTAAATCACAAGATTTGCCTGAAAACCACCTCTTCACAAAGGGAACGAATCCTGTACTGCAACCTCAAAATAGACAGGACCCTTTCACTGCCATTAGGAGCATAGAGACAAGAGTCCTCCATCCCATTATGCTTCTTTCTTGTTCCATTTCTGGTGAAAATATTTAATGTATCATAAAAATCATATTATCTGAGTAACTTTCAGTGGCTTCTACCTAAAGGTTTATTGTTCCTGCTTCCCCCCCCCCCGTAAAATTAACACAAAACTAATATATCTTTTAAAATGCTGAATTCCAATAGTAATGTTAATAGCTTGTTAGTCTATAGTCAAACGGAATTTATATATTTTAAAATGATTAATTTTGCTAGAGATTAGCCTGCAGGATAAATCACTCCCCAGTACTGTGTCAACAGCTCTATGCCAGTACTTAGGTGAGTCTAACTCAGCACATTGAACATGGAGATGTATAATCTTAGAGAGGACTGTGACAATGGGCCCTTAAATGGCTTCACATTTGATTCCTTGGAGGCTGAGTTAAGAAGCTCAGGCTGGATCAAACCTTCCCTGTGAAACCTGAGAGTTACCTCATCATTGGGCAGTTTCTGACAAATGGGTATGATATTTGAGATCAGATTTCTCCTTTCCATTTTCATAAATACATTTGGGTGCAGGGAACAGGTACGTAAAATCACGCAAAACAGGCAGCAAGGGATGGAAGGAAACAAGACAAATTATAGGTTCCAACTTCTGTTTTTGCCTCTTCTCTAGAAGGTATGCTGTCCACCAGTTAGGCAATCAGTTTTCTGAAACTTGCATTTTTTATTTCTGGAGCAGACAAGCTGTGACAGGCTTGCTATCACATAGTGCCTGTGCCATTCTAATTAAAGCATATGTCTCAATTATACCAGGTTCCTCAGCTCCCCAGCTATAAAAAGACAGACACTACTTATTTACTTTTCTGGTATGTTGTAAAAATAACACTAATTATGGATTGTGCTCCCATGTATTTTTATGCATTTCATCAACTTACCATTAATGAGAGCATTCACAGGCAGTGGTGCCCTTGCTCGCTTATTTTAAAGTGGCTGTCAAAAGAGTTTTTTAAGGCACTAGTGATTTTAGAGACTTTGTAAGTTCTTATTGCTCTGTCAGAGCTGTACAGCTCAGGCAATGGTAACTTTGCATACGACCTCCTTTTGCAGTTACACATATCTCTGAAGAGGTCACTGGAAAACAGGAAAATTTCTGAGGTTTCATGAAATGAGATGTTATTATTTGAGCTTTTAAAGCACAGAAGGGATTGATTACCAGTATTTAATTAAATTCTTTTCTTTTTTTTCCATCCTAGCTGAAGAATATGAGTTTTATTTTAAACAAAAAATAAATCTTCCTAGTTATTTCATAATCTTTCTTGGAATTAATGGAATTATACTTCTTTAATGCAAGACAAATTTTAGTGAACATCATTCTAATATTTGATAATGTGGGGGGTTTAATTTTGCAAGGATTTATGTTAGAAGAGCTACACTCTGCTGAGGATATTTTAAGTATACTAGGTATCTGTGCTGAGTCTAAATGAATTAAAAATATTTTAAGGAGTGCTATCTGGTTTTGGGGATATAGATTTATTAAGTTGTTCTTCTGTGTTGAGAAGTCTAGATTCAGATCTAAGTGAACTGAAATATTCAGTTGAGGTACATGTCCAGGACACAAATAATACGCAAATACTATATTAAAGAAATTTGAGACTCTAATCTGTTTGGCAATGATAGTAAATCTGAAGTATCTAACATGATGAACTCATGAAGTTAGCTCTACATTTTTGATTATTTAATCATAGAGTTACTTTGAGTTATATCTATGAGAAATGTATATTGATAAAAACTCTTTAGAAATGTTTGATTTTAATTGATTTGCATGTGACTAGAAGAGTGCCAACTGGTTTCTCATTACACATTTTAAGATGAATAGAGAAGATATGACTGGAAAATTCTATTTTCATGACATCTTAGCATCAAAGAAATGAACTCTAGTGAAGTAGATATTTATTAATGCCTCAATCAAAATCTATCTTCAGAGATATGATTAAGTAAAGTTTGTGGAAAAATGGGAATGGCCTATCCTTTACAATTATTCTTTCAATACATCAATGTCAGGCTATACTTCATGCTTTAAGTTAATTTGCAAATTGTATTATTTTCTCAGAGTGATTCCATTTTTTGCATTTTGTTGTCTTTCTTTATTCATGGTTTCCTTAAAAAATGAAAGCAAGTAAGTAAAGAAGCTTTTACACCTAGGTATATAGGTCTAGGTATATATATTAGTCTGATTTCATTTCCCAGGAAAGAACATGGAAAAAAATTCTGAAACTTGGTTTCCCTACAGTGAAGGAATACAAGAAAGTGGAAGTATTTGCATGTAATTCATTCTGGATTTTATACTGCTTTGGGTACACAATATAATTTTCATGTCAAGTCACAGACTGGCTATCAACTTTTATGCCTACACAACTGTACAAAGCATATATATAGGGAAGCTAGTCTGGTGGGATGCACAAAAAGGCGGGATAAGAAAATGCACATTTGAATCCCTCTCTCCATGGGCTTGTCTGTGTTACAGCATTTACTACTACAGATTGATAAAAGCACTGGGGAGCTACAAGGTTCTTGCATGACTAATCAGCTAAAGAATCTAAGTAAAAAACCCTTACAGGGGAGAAAGAAAGCACTTCAGCCATCCAGCAAACGGAAGATGTTGCGTGTTGTAATTTAAAGAAAAAAATACCCTCTTGACAGAGAAGTTTAACTTCAACTTTGCTGCTTAACTATGTGGCTCGATTTTTCTCTATTAGAAATTACATCAGTAATGCCAAGGCAATACCACAACAGAGTTTCTATTACCTTATCTCTGAGGCATTCTGAAGCACCTTATGGTCAGTCAGAAGTCTTGCCTGACAGACCAAATCTGAATACCACAACTTTGTGCTGTACTTCGTGGGGACTGAGAGAAGTATGAATCCTTCCTTCAGACTGGGTTGTAGAGAGCCACTATGAGCTCAGGGAGTTTATTTTCTTATTTTAACTTACTCATAGTTTTGCCTAGTATTTTGGCAATTTCTATATAAAACAGTATCAAAAGTAAAGCACCCAGCAGGTAGCATATCCTCCATCTCCACTTCAGAGCCTGAAGATCTTTTAATATGGATTTTTTTTTCTCTCCTTTTTCCATCATCCTTGTGTCATAACTGCTTTAACGCAGATCACTGCAGTCCACATAAGGAGGATCCTCCAGACATGACTTTGTGTTGTGCCAGTCAGTCAAGATATCTCAGAATGTGATGGCTGGAGTCAAAAGATAAGCCCTTCACCTTTATATATTTCAGAACAAATCCAGTTAACATCTTTGAGAAGAACATACCCATAACTTGCTCTTGCCACAGTGTCCTTAGTAAGTCAAGGACAGAGGTCTTTTCCGGTCAGGCAGTCAATGTACCTATCTCTCTAAAATCCCAACATCTGGATTGTCATAATTTGTATCCTGTAAATAGGATGGCAGTGATTGTCCTCAGTCCATCAAGTCATTTAAGTCTTTATTGATAAATTATTCTGTAATAAGATCCTTACTTTAAAAAAGACTCCATTCACTAAACTGCACATACATACTTATTTTTAAACCTATGCTGAAATCCTATAGATTTTACTGGCTTTGAATCCTTTACATAGCTTTTCAATTCCCAACAACTAAAATGCTTTGCTGAATCTTGGCCTAAGAGCGAATCTAATGAATTATCCTGTAGCCATTGACATTGAGTTAATGTCTTCATTTGTTCAAACTAAATTGATGAACTTGGGAGATAGATAGTCTGAACTGAGCTAATGAAAAACAGTAGAAACATGACTGGAAAAGTTGGAGTACTTGTCCTGTTTATGTATGTGTGGCTGTGTCAGAAATTTATTTCACACAAAAACCAGAAATGAGGCATTCTGAAAATGAAACTTCTGTAGTAACTTTGGTTATTGAGACAGAGTGCGCATAGAGTTGTTTCTGAAGGCTTATTAGATGGCATCATTGGTCAGAGAAAGAAACTAATTAAAGTTTAAGTTTCTCCTTGCAAGTTAAACTGTTCCTCTGAAAACTGTTTTGTTTTCTTCATTTGTTATTGCTTTTTGCAAGTCTTCTATGACTTCTTGCTTTCTACATAATATGAAGTTCAGTATAGATTTAATAATACAGAAAAGTCTGCCTTAACTCTTCTTTTCCAGGCATTGCAGACTGCCTTTTACCATGTTGATTGTCACCGGGAGATAGGAGGCGCATGTGTGGAGGATAGGGAATGCTTGAGAGCTAGATAAAATAATTTTGTCTTCCTGATCTAATATTTATGAATGAAAATGTCATAACCTGTAAGACATGAGTTTACAAGCGAGGTGCTCTGGACAGATTTGCTGCTCCTTATCTTCTAGTATATCCCACCTTCAGTGTATCCTACCTTGTCAGCGTTTACAGGTTGCCACCTTTGGTACTGGGCTTCAAAAGTCTTTTGAAAGGGAAGCCTCTTGAGGGTGGGTTTGATTTCAAATTGCTAAAGTTCTAAAGGAGAGTACTTGAGCACAGAGCTAAGTCAAACCTTTGCAGAGAAGGCAGTGGTGCTTTAGAAATGTCGACAAGCTTGGGAACAGCAATGACATAGAAATTGATCTCTATAGGAATAGATGCTTGGAGGACAACTGTTTTCTCAAAAGGAAATGTAAGGGAGAGCTTTGCTGGGAAACATGAGCTTTGGTGTTAGGTGAAGATCGTAAAAATAGAAGGACAAGTAAGTCAGGCAGACAGGGGATGCCTCACAGAGGGCAGTTTCACAAGACAATCCAACAGTGCAACCTGGAAAAATGGACAGTAGTTTTCCAAAATGAGAACCAAACCTTTTAATGAATGTCCATCAGTATCTGTCATGCCAAACCCAGGAATTTATCATCAGGCTGTAACTGATTTGGATTAGACCTCAATTTTTGGTGAAATACTGACATTGAAAAAAACCCAAAGAAAATGGAGGTTAATGGCATTGTAGTGCACAATACCTTACCATATAGGCTAATGTGGGTGGGCCAACCTTGCTTACTTTAAAGAAAACTTTTGATAAACCAACATCATGCAGATGGAAAGCAATGAGAAAACAAACCCTCATGGTTTCAAGGTTAAATCATAGCTCGTTGTAACAAGAGAGGCTAAATTACATGTTAAGTATTCACTACCTCTAGGCAAATGTAAGCTTGAAGAAAATGAAGCAGCAAATCCATTCTAATGCATAAAATTATTTCTACCATGAATTATTTGACAGTTACCTCTTGCTTCCATTCTGATATAAGTTGAAAGTAATGTTTAATTATCTCAATATCCCACTAATAATGAAAATCTCAAATGCATTCAAGAAAAATTGTAAGGGAGAAAACTGGCTTTAAAATAAGTAAACTAATCAAAATATTTTAATCCAAAATATGTTGCTTGTTAGTATTTTTTTCTTAGTGTGTTAAAAATAAAATGTCAATTTAAACTTAAATTTGTATGGAAATTAATGGATTGGCCTTTTACTCTATTGTGAGTTATAATGGCTGCACCTGCACTTCCAACTCCACTAAAATATCAAAAGATACTCCATCTTCTAACCCCAGCCAATTATGTGTTCATGTACCAAGACTGAAAGCAATCAGATTGTCAGGGTCCTGAGGGCCTTAACAGGTCTTACTGGCCCTGACCACCCGCCACGACTTTCCACTCACCCCACCAATAGTGCCATTTCCCCAAAAGGTCCCCATTTCAGCCCTGTCCAGGGCTGTTGGACCCTGCCTCAGTGACATGGTAGGATGCTGGTCTCCAGCTCCCCACAGTCTTGCCCTGCCTGGCCATGGGACTTGCTGAGCCGGGTCCATCCATGGGCAGAAATCTCAACCTGGCTTGGCTCATCCCCAGGGAGCTGGCTGATGCCAAAGGCTGCCCCCCCAGTTCACCTGACTGGGGCAGTGGGATGGAAGCTGGCTGGTGAGGTCCTGCCCAGCAGCAGCAAGGGCCCCCCATGCTCTTGGTGCATGGAGCAGCCAGCCCTTGTGCCCTGCTGACACAATGTTCATTACAGATAAAGGCTCACAGACTGGCCATTCTGTATTAAAAACGCTCATATAGACATGCTGCTAAAATGAGATGATACTAAAGCTTTGGGCCATGTGAACAGTTCCTCACCCTTTCTTAGCACTGAATGCCATCATCAGTGCAGGCGTTTTGTGTTGTGTTGTCCTGGGTTAAACCACGACATGTGTAAAGCAGACGTCTTTTATATCGTGCATTCTGAGCACATCATTCTGAAAAGGAGAAAAACTAAGTATCTGAGTAGTGCTGAAAAAAGATGGAGAGAATCACAGTATCAGGGAAAAACAGACAAACAAACATTTTCTTTTCAGTCCGTGTAAGCACCTATAGTGTTTTGTGGACATATTCATGATACTTACATTAGCTGTTCTGTACTCACTTCCTTGCTACTCAGGCTTAGCACAGGTTGTACGCAAAATGGGTAACAAAGAAAGGCTATTTTCATAAATCTGAATCTACTTTTAGTCTAAGTAAAAGTTTGCTCTACAATTTTGGTTTTGAAGAAGCTTCTATGAAAAAGAGAACAGTCCAAATAACATCGTGTGCTTGAAAAACAGAAAGCTACTGTCAAACTCTGAGTTGCAGTCACATGTCTTTCTTGCCCTTCCAGAGCTTTTCTCTGAGATATCTTTTTCTTATTATTTTTTATTTTTTATTTTTTATTTTAAAACAGACATCTCTTGTTGTATTTTCTCATCTGCTGTGTAATTCCATCCCCGGTCTAATTTCAATAGCGAAGATATGGTGGTCTGCTATACACATATCTGTGTGCATGCCCTGGGAAGGCCAGGAGGGCTTCATTCTGCTCAAGGCTCCAGTGTAATGAATGCAGAAGCTGGAGAAGCACATGTGCTTTGTTCATTGTAAACAGGCAGCAAAAAAGCACTTTGCCCCTAGATTTTGACAACTTGAACATAATGGGCTCCTTTCACAGACCATTAAAATAACTATCAGTGAACAGTGTATTGCCATTAATTCAAATTCTGTATAATCCTTTAAAAATTCATCCAATATGTGGATATCAAATTCAAGTTCAATGAAATCCCTGCTGTGATCTTCCTCTCTTTTTGATCTTTTTTGGCTTCTCATCCCACTAAAAAGTAATAAAAGAATTATTACCTCTGTTAATAAGGTATACCTAAGGCAGACTTTTCAAAAGTAACATTTTCTATACACAACTCCCTTTAAGTTCAGTGCCCATTTAGCAGGTGGGAAAAGAAGCATCATTTTATGAATCTATTTCTTCTATCTTTTTTTTTTCCTACAAGTTACATAGAGATTTTCTTCATCATGATTTAAAGTTATTCTTTCTTTCAAAAAGGTACCTTTCCTGGGTTTCCTTATGATTTTAAAGCCAACGATCAAGTATCTTTCTGTTGAAGTTTCTCCATGTGTTTTGTTTCTCTAGAGACAATTCTGTCGTGCTGTGTTATGATGTATGTTGGCTAAAAGTAGCTTTTTTTCTAGCACTCCCTGATGTCGAAATCCTGTTACCTTTGAAATGGACTTGGTTACTATTTAGTGGTGCAACTAAACATAAAAAGTTGGCCAGTGATGTCACCTGTATCAGTAACACCAGTGGCCTGTCAGACTCAAATGCACCATCCACAGAAATTATCAATGTAAGGAAAATGGTGAAAAGGGATCATTATGGCTCAAAAACATGTCCAAGAGCATTCCATATAACTTCCATTAGGCTGAAAGCACAACTAAATTTCACAACATGCATTTTACTAGTAACACTTCTCTATAATATTACTCACTTTTAACAACAGAAGAGCAATTTCTATAGAAGTTTCATTTACTCCTTTTTAATTTATTTAAATGGGTCATTTGGAATGAAAATCCCTGCAAATTTCAAAGCAAAGCAACCAAGGTAAAGAGACTACTTCACTGCTAGCAATATTCTGCTAACAGATTGGGTGAAAAAGTGAGCAGTTGTACTGCTTTGATTGTCCTTGCACAGCAATTCCATTTTAATTACAAGATAAATGTAAGAATATAATCATGGATGCTAAGGTTAATCCTATAAAACACATGTATTAAATGTGCCAAAATAGACAAAACTCTAAATCTTTAATACTGTATCTTTTTTTTTTTTTTTTTAATTGTCTCATTTTAAGCTGCAGAAACTCTCTGGTTTTCAAATACAAAAGGAATTAAAATAATAGAGGAAGGAAAGAAGAATGAGAATGACAAAAGAATGATAACAAGACAGCATCATTCCAGAAGTGTGAAAAAGAGAACTGCTTTCATCCATTATTTCTTAAACCATGATACAAAGAAAACTTCATATTTGAATCAGGAGAGAAGTTAGGGGTTTGGTGGTTCTTCTTTTGGGGTGTGGTGAGGGACATGGACAAGAAGGTAGGCTCCTCTGTTTCCCCCCAGAGATGCCTCTAACAATTTCATAACAGACTGTAAAATTTGCTGACTGTCGAGCATGCTGACAGGATGCTGGTATCAAACCCTCTCAGGGCAAAACTTCCTGAATCAATGCTGTGGAATCTGTGGTGATCTAGCAATAAGGGATTACTTTTACCACTTCTCTTAGGTGATGCCAGGAACATTTCAGTGTTTCTTAGTATCTTAACTGCTGATGCTGCCCAAAAGCTCACGCAAATCCAGCTACTCTCTTTCCTTCACAGACAGTGCTGGCCTATTGCCATTAGGATACTTAGGCTATGTGAATTTGGTGAAGGAGAATTTATGTTGTTGCTGTGTATCATTCACCTACCTTGCAAATAATTTTAATCTTGAAGCTGCTAGGCAGTTTACCAATACACTACTACATATACTCAGGAGCTGTACAGAAAAAAGAGCTTTAAAGTGAAACTGAAGACTGTGAGGATGCTGAAGAAAGAGGAAGGAGGAAAACAGAAATCCATTTTAGAAAATGCAGACTCTGAAATCAAGTGTAACATCCAGGTGCCTACAGCGTGAGGAGGGGAAGATGTGATTGTGTAGAGTGTGATAACAGTTCTTTTTCTGTAATACTTGTTCTCTATCAGATATGCTTGTGCCTCCCTATTATATTTAGACGTGTACTGCAGGCAATTTCAGGACCAGTTTAATGAGCATGTTTTCTGTCTTAAAGAATGCACAGGGGGGAGTCTAAGACGTGAGATAAAGGGAGCACTAAATATAGAAGTGCTTTAGTGCTTTAAGTCCATAAAAGTGAGTCAACAGCACTTCCTCCTCTTAGAATACTTGTCTTCTAACTTGTTTTACTTTACACATGCTACATGTGAAATGTCCCTAGAGAGGAAAATGATTTTTTTCTGTGGCTTGTTTTACTCCCTTTCCAATGGCATCACATGCATTTGTGTGAGGTTAGTCCAGTGAGCTGCCCAGACTATTACCTGGTTATGTTTCTGTTCAGAATAACTAGTGTTATTAAGTATATTTTTTGAATGTCTGTGAGTGATTTAGTAAACAGTATCTTGCAGTCACTTAGATGCCTTCTCAAAATTTTGGTTTAGTTGCTTGTAATTTAAATAATTTGATAGTTTTGAAAGGAAATCAAAGCTGTGAATTGATTTGTCCTAAGTGGTGAGTTCACTTTAGAACTCTTTGTTACTTTGAGAATGACCAATGATTTGGGGTACTCACTTTGACCCTTAAAAGGGCCTGACTTCGATTTTTTCGAAGGAAGCAAAATTCTGAAAGAATTTAGTGTAGTTATCTCTGACCATCCTGACTTCTGGAGCAAGACTGTCTGAAAAGAACTGTGCTGCTTTAGCTCTGAAAGTTTTCCTGAAAGAAATCATTTTTGAGATGAACAAGAGAGTGACTGGATGGGGGTGAAGAGAATGAAAATCCAGTGCTATACGTACTGGTTTGTTTTTAAAAATACCCATATTTTTATGAACAAAGTATTACAGTTATAGATAGGATTAAAAGCTTTTTATATGTTGTTTTATAATAAAAGCTTTGTGTTGAATGAAGTTTTTCCCAAGAATGCCGCCACTCCATATATTATATTGAATAAAGTAAAGGATTTGGAAAAGGAGCTGGCAAATGAGAAACAGTGCTGAGCTACTGAAAGTAATGGGTTACAGGGACTCAAGCAGAAAACCTTGAGGGAAAATAACCTATTCCGGTTTCTTTCTATTATGACTGCTGCCCAAGTCAAAAGTTGAAGATGTGGATGTAGAGCTCAGGCAATTTCTGAGAGATTTTTACCTGCTTTCTCCAGGACCAAATTTGATAACTCATTCATATTTTAGCCAGTAAATTTTGGGTGAGGAGAAGATTAAAATCTTTGTTGAGCGGGTCATTGCCATGTATTTATTTTGCAGACAGGAATAAAAGGATGGTAATTTGTTTATTCTGTTGTTGTAGTGAATTTTCTGTTGTATATCTCAAGTTATTTTTACTGTTTACAAGACTATTTCCAAACTATAGCAAGAGGATATGCATGAAATCTGAGCTTCAGTGGGAATTCTTTGCCTGACTTTACAGTAGAATCAAGATCTCATCCTGACTACTACTCATTTCTACTTGCATAAAATGTTGTGGTCCCAATAGAGTGAAGTTTATTGTTCAATTAGCATTTACTGTAAGATTCTGTGTTCAGTGGAGTACAGACATTGAAAGGTTTTCATTATTTTAAAGTGATTCCTTTCTTCCTGATGATCATAGCTAACTCTCTAGGGGGCTCAAAACCAAAGTAAGTCTGCTGTTTTCTTCCTATTTTTTTTGTATACACTTTTGTTTCCCTTTACTGAATACGTATGTATTTTATTGTTGGGGTTGTTCAAAAGTTACCGTAATGTAGATCAGATAGTTGATTAAACCACAGCTGGCTTTTAAAAGTATTTTTGAAACCCCAGCATGCTTTTAAAAAGAAAACACGTAAAGATTTCTATGAGTTCTGAAAACAAATATACCAAATACAGTATGGGGAATTGTTCTTTTAGTCCTGTGTGTTAACTTTCATAGTGTTTGGGTAGCAGTTTCTATATGAATAGAAAATATTAGACATTGGATGATACTGCAAGTCTCCTATTCACCACTCCTTTTAAAATAACTTTACTGCAGGAAACAGAAGAGCAAATGTTAGAAGTTAGGAGGAGTGGTGGATTTCAGCCACTTGCACTGTGGCTGTTAGTACTCAGTAACTTGGCAAGCAAAGTTATGTTTTCTGATGTTGCAATAAACTGTTATTTTTAAGATGCCGGATTTGGCCCAAGAATCTGAGTGAGGAATTTTATCCCAATAGTTCATATAATCAACTGTGAAACCCACCAGCTGTCAGTTGTTTTCTGCTTCTGTGCCCATCACAAGCAAGATGCCATCACTAGTTAGAGATCTTCTTCCAGATGGTGTATGTAGCTTTAATTTTGAGTTTGTCTGATGAAAGGAGTAATGAATGATTAAGCACTCACTAAGGTAAGCTGTAGCTTGTAACTACTGTTTTCTTGAGTAAATAGAGCAAGGTGTTTAATCAAGCAATGAAGCGCCAGAAACATGTAGCTATACACATCTCAAATGTCATGATATTACAGATGTTGCTAATAGAGTCTCATTGTTTGAGCCTGTCACTTCACCAAAGTACATGGTGTGAAATACTCATTCTAATTCTCTGCTAGGGAGCCATAGGAAGGCTCAGACACTGCAAACAACTGTATGCTTCATTTACCTTATGAATACTTCCAGTGACTTTAGTGAGACTAACTATGGAAGTCATCATACCCATAATTCTAGAATTTGAGTGTGCATTGCAAATTCTCTTTCAGTATTTGTGAGGGCTGGTGCAGAATTTGGAGGTTTGCATGTGTTTGTCATTTAATCCCACCCAGGCAAGCACAAAGGGATGTGGTAGTGGCCTGTTGGATTTTTTCAGGAAACGTACTTTATATGTTGCTTCTGATACAGATACATCTTCCTGAACGATCAGAGAAATGAGGAAAAATTCAATTAAATAGTAAGTTAAAATTAAGATCTCTGCTGTAAAAAGGTAGTACACTTGGGACTAATAAACCTTGATGAAAAAATTTTTAGTCAGTTTTGCCATTGTTTCTTTAGCTCTGCTCTCAGAAAAATAGCTCACCATGGTAGAGTGCTGCCTTTCTGTCCCTCTTCCCTCAGACAGTTTGTCTGCCAGGTGACCTATTCCTTTTACAAAGTGAAAGAATGAAGAGCATATGTATCTTTCTGCAATAATCTGAGCAAGGTTCTCTACAGAGCCTCAGAAGTGGCCCTAATGCTCTGAAGGGCTGGGGAGCCATGTACATGCCATGTACATTTCTGAGGCCTCCCAGGGACAATCAGGGCCTCTACAGTATCTGGAAGTGTACTTGTTGATCATATCTTAGCAAAACGTAGTGTGTGTCTTTTAAGGTTTCTACTCTTATTTATGTCCATTCAGTTTAATCTTTTATTTCTTCCAAACTATGTAATTTGCTGCTAAAAGTCTCCTAGACTAGGAGAAATGCTAGAAAAGCTATAGATACACATGCAGGCCCTTATCGTGGGAACCAGTCAGCTCAAACTTCAGCTGGAACTTCTAATGTTTTCCCCCCACAAAGGCAGTGGGGAGGTCTGAAGAGTGTGATTACTTAGCAAATGGTACACCCTAATCTTAATTTCAACAAGCACTAGAATTTAGCCTGTAAGCACAAAACCCATGCCTCTGAAGCACTACAGTTATGATCCAGTAATTCTTTCCTTCTGTACAGACAATGTTTTGTCCCCTCTAACAGGACTCTGGAAAGATCCTGTAATCCTGAACGGTTAAATGTGAGACAGGTTACATTCTCTAACAAGAGTTTGAATGGGGACAGACAAATCTTTAGCGTGAAGAAGAGCCTGTTTATAGTGGCACTTTCTTTTCTACTTATTTACCTGGGACACAGGTGTACTAGAAAAGGTGAAGTCAAGACTGTACCCCAACAAGCACATATTTTAGGTTGTGTTGGTATGCCAGCCTGTCAGGTATGGTGCTTCCCAAGTGGGTAGGCTATCCCCTGCAGAAATATCCACTATGTATTGGTAAGAATTTGGAGCACAGTTACAGTTAATCCCTAAGTAAACAATACACAATAACAAAAAAGCCCACTTACTGCTTAAACATAAGACCATGGAAAATAACATGAGAACTGGGTAAACAGACTGTACACAGAGGAAAATTGCAAAACTCTGAAATACCGTTTGGTGGAGAAAGAAGCTTGATGGCTGTGGTATCTTGTGGGGATTAAAGACTAAAAATGGCTTAAGGCTTTTCACATAAGCACGGTATGTTCAGAGGGAAGAATACTTTCAAGTTTGGCTCCAAATATTGAAACTAAATTTAAAGAGTAGGATTTTTCAGAAATTTGGATGAATGCACAAGCTATGAAAATGCTTTCTATGACCTCTGCTAGGAAAAAAAAAAGACAAAGTAAGCATTCCTCAAACTGTTCAATAATTAAATGCATGTTTGAAGTGATTTCTTTCCCTGCCTGGCTAAATACATGTTTAAATTGAAAGTTATATAACCCTGTAGAAAAAAGGCCATGGCACAGTGTAATCCTGAATTATGTGCAGAATGGTTACAGCCAAGATGATTACCTTAATACAGCTATTTTAGCCTTAACGCTGTGCGAGTGCTCTTTGCTCAGCTGGAAGAATTGCTGCCTATGAATTGTAAAATGCTAGAGCAATTTTTTTGTGTGTTTGCAGCTCCCACTAAGTAATTTTGGATAGTATAACTGAGGGACAGGCTTGGCTGACCAGGATCACATTTTGGCTTTGTTTTACGTGCAGCGCGTATGTTATTGCGAGCTATTTCACTGCAGGCTACTCCTGAGAGCCTTGGTTAGAGAGAGGTTTCTGGAGAAAAAGAATTAGCAGAGGAGGGTGAGAAGAAAGGAGAAGGGGTATGCATAGAACAGGGATAGTTACAGATTCTACATATAGAAAAATATGAATTTAGGACTGGATCTAACCATTTTTAGCATGCGGCTAATGTATAGATGAAAATACCATTTGTGCACTATTGCTGTTCTGGGGTTGTTGCCCCAAGGAAACAAGTATGATACAAAGACAAAAGAGAGAGCTCAAGAATATGATGGGCAGGGGAAGAATCAGTGTGGAAAACAGAATTTTAATTTCATAAGGAATTTTGAGCTATGTCCATTTTGAAGCAGAATATCCCTCACTTGAAACATTTTTCTTTGATAGAAAACAGGACATTTTGTTTCTATTTCAACCTTCAAAATGTTTTAAAATATTGCATAGAAGAAAATTCCAAATGAGAACTCAAAACATCTTATTTTGAAATTTCTCAAAATACTGACTTAAAAAAACCAACAAACACCTTTAAAATTATTTAACTGAAATGGTTCCATTTCTGCTAAATGTTTGTTTGGAGTTTTTTTGTCTGCTTTAGTTTTGACTTTGTTTCTTTTGTTTGTTTGTTTTTTTGTATACTTTTTGCAGATAAATATCCAGACTGAAAAAAGCTCACTTGGAAATTCTGATGGCCATACTCCTGGGTTCTGCAAACTTCCAGTGATACATACACATATACACAATTCTCTGAATTAGCATTTTCTTAAACTAGTCCTAAAAAGCCCAATAAATGTTAGCTGAGGCTTCAGTGATATTACAAGATTCATCCTGGTTCTGACCGTGCCTGTGGAGCTATAAGACTGCTGGGTAATCACTTGCACTGAATAGCCTCCATTGGTTTTAGAACCAAGCTTGGAGTGCTTGTACCACTGATTGGGACCAGCCTAGATGCCTCCCATACCATATGTCTTCAAGGCATTTGACTCCTTCTTACTTCAGACCCTTCCCAATTTTATTGAATATCATTTTCATGGTTGCTCCAAACATAACTGGACATCTGCTATTTTTAAATTTTCTGAAAACACACATCAATATTTTATCTTTACCCTATATAATTGTACATAACCATATCTGCCCTTTGGTTAGCCAGGCTGAGTGCTGTCTCCTCATCATTGAAAAGCATGTCATTTCTGACAAATCTTCTCTTACAAAGTAATTAGCAAAATCATTAGATTGAAAAAGAAAACAGAAATACAAAAGGAAAATCCCAGTTTTGAAATGAATTCATTTAAATATGTGGTTATTAAATAATGTAAAAAATGTAGGAAAAACAGCAGCTGTATGATGACCACTGTACCTGTTGTACTCATGCTGAAGGCTAATTAATTGCTTTTTCATGCTTACTGTGGTGATCCTTAGAAATCTGAAGGATTAAAGATCTATGACTTTTTATCATCTTCTGGCTGTGAAATGATTCATTGCAAGTGGACTTTTATTTCTTCTGTACATTTGATTAAGTAAGAAGAGTCAGAAAAAATCATGAAACAAAGAGTGACCTTTGTGACTTAGGAGAAGCTGAATATCCACTGATCTACCCCTTGAAAGCAATTATGCTTTCTGTACTGTTTTGGTACTTATGGGTTTGGTTGTGGGTTTTGGTTTTGGGGTTCTTTTAATAAACCTAAAATTTTAGTGAGGTGAATCTTACCTCTTGTGTTTACTGCCTGACTTTGGCTAGCCATGAAATAATTGTTGTTGCTCCTTAAGCTTTTGGCATAAATGGGCAAGACTCATAGGTTTGCAATTCAATCTCTTCCAGAGAGACTTGTAATTGCAAATCAATTAAACAGATACTTGACCACGTCAACATCTGACTGCCTCCCTGATGCCAAAGCCTACTTGTTTTAAACAAATGGAACACCAGATTAATACTGGATATCTTTTCTGTATTACAAAAAAAAACAAACCAAACAACAAAAAAACCCAAAAAACCCCCCAACAACTAGTGTTTCCCATTTACTGCTATAGTCCTAAAAAGCAGATATGGCACATAACGTGGATGGTTTGGATTGATTTCATAAAGAGACAGATTTGGTTTTCTTCTGTTCCTTCTCAAACTGTTGACTCAAGAATTTTTGATAATCATTGTAAACACTTCAAATGCTTTCCTGAGATCTTGCTTAATGCCATTGCTCTTCTAAACCCAGCAACTTGCCAGAAGAGGAATTTTAGAAATACTAGCTAAAACATCTTGACAAGCTAAACATTTTTTAAAATCAGAGTAGGTGGACTTAGTTGACTTACTGCCAGCTCCAGTATCTGTCGAAGAACATAAGCTGTGCTACATTGAGTTGATTAAAGCTGGTGCCAGGAATCTACAGATTCTGGACCCAGTCTCATTTCTGTGATTTAGTAGTGTCGTGTCTTGAGTGAGTCACATCCTTTTTGTCCACATCTGTTCCACTGTCCATGAATTAGGGACAGTATTTACCTACTTCTTTCAAAGAAGGAAGTTTTGAGGGTATAAGCCCTAAGGATTATGACCTGCACCTATGCATGTGCATTTGGCACACATTAAACATCTCACAGCCTCTTAGCAGGAACGCTCCTGAGCAATGCAACCTTTGAGGAATTTTTTGTTGTTGTTTTTTTTCCATAGTTTTGAACTGCAAAAAATCTGGTAGGTTTGGTCAGGTTCCAGAATTTTAGATTTTTATTATGCTTTCCATAAACAACTGACTGAAATAATGTAGTCTCTTTTTGTCTCTCTTCCACACATATTGTGGTTGGCATTAACATCTCTGAAACAGAGAACTTGAAACTTCCTTCTGGTAATGTTATGATTCCAGTTGCATCTCAGTTATACAACATAAATGCCTAAAAATACAAATTCTCAAATCCTTTCTTGGGCAAACTTGAGAATAACAGCAGTGAACAATTAGCATTTCTAGAATGCAGAATTTCAAATACTTAGAGCCATCCTACTTTCTAATTCTCTCTTTGTCAAAACACTAGCTTGTATATCAACATGCAACTTAAACTCTTAAAAAAAAAAACAAAACAAAAAAGGTTTTCTTTATTGTTCTGTGTGAAAGGAATTCAGCATTATCTGACATACTATAGTATTCCTGACCACTACATATACCCTGAAAGAGCTTGAAGATTCTTAAAAACAGATGCAATCAATTTCTTGGCTTTGCAACTTCCAGCACATGCTGGTTCTTTCTGGATGTCAAACAACTTGATATAGAGCTTATGTTTCTTTATAGCTTTAAACTATCAATAACTATCTTCTGGATATTCAGCAAACCATACACATTCTCCAAAGTCTGTGACATGTTACTTCTCAAATTCTGTATGTATTACCCAGCATTGTCTTTCTGTAATCTCTTCTCCCTTTCTTTCACAAGTATTTTCCTTCTATATTTTCACTCTCCTTTTGTGAGTGAAATATATTATCATACTGAATGAATATATGAATGTATTATCATATAATCATATATTATCTCTTAATTTTGGGGGCTGGATGCTGCACTCTTCAATGTTTACCTAAACACAAAAGCAGAAGTACTTCAAAACAAAGCAACCTTTTGAATCCTTTCCATCTCTTATCCTTTCCAATTGTTGGAAAATAGAGAGAAAACCATAGTTTGAATCTGAACAACTGCTTTTACCTTTATCAGCTTCTATTTACTTCACACCTTTACAGGAGGTGGATACAGCAAAGGGCCTCGAAGGAATCATACAATAAGGATAACTGGTAGGAGTCAATATGGTAGCTACAATTTATAGACTATTAGGTGCACAATCACTGCAAATCCTGTTGTAAATATCCTTTTAGAATGTTATTGAAAGATTCATGAAAACAAGTGAGTCCAGGCTGTACAACCTTGGGCTAAATTGAGAAAATGGTGCCAATGGGGTGTTATGAAATTAAGAATTTTTTAAAAAAGTGTATATATAAGTTTAGACACTCAGAAAAAGAACAGTTTTCATTGTATCATGCCTAGATCTCAAGTATAACTATATGTGAAAAGATAACATCAGTGTCAAAAGCTGTATATACTGTAAGACCAAAGCCACAAATTTTGCCTCCTAAAATGAGTAGCCATTTTTGAAAATGCTGGCCCAGGTAAGAATAGAAATGTGCATTGTTCTTTATCACCCTGCTCTAAGTGGAGGCCACTTTTAAATACTCATCTAGAAAGACCACTTGCTTAGCAAGTGACAAAAGCCAAGCATTTTGAGAATCCAAACAGCCAGTATGAAACAGAACTAGATTTCCAGTTCCCAGAAATCCTTCTCTGTGCCCTATAGCTGCCTGCTGATGTTTAACTAGCAATTCTTGAGAAAGTATTTTCCTTTCTGGGTGTACAGCAAGTTATGCAAGTGGATACCTAGCATCTTCTTAAAGAGAAAGTTCTTTATCTGAAATGGACTATCTGACAGCAACCTGTCTTTCATAGTATATTTTACTTTGTGACTAGCCATGTATTTTTGCCTGACCACATCTGAGTTTCAAGACGGCAACCAAGGAAATATTAACAACTCTTTTCTCTTCAAAACATGCCATCAATCTATGAACATTACAGAAACAAACAAAAAAAACCCCACTCCAAGCCCTGAACACTTTTTAGACACTACTAAACAAAACATACCAGCTACTGGAACCCAGCCTAAAAATGACATATATCTTTCCCCTTGATGAGCCAGAAACCAGTGTAATCTGTCTGGTAGATATACAAAAAGCTTATCTAGTTCATTTCATGTTCATCTAAGGTTGATCCACTTAATTATTTCTTTCATTAAACAGCCCACTGCTGCTTTTTTCTGGTTGGAAAAAGTGCCAGTGTTACAGGAGAGATATTTTATGCTCAGAATATGTGGGATTAGAAGAACAATCATTCTGATATTGGAAATTTGTGTTTGGAGGCAGATTGCTTTTGAGCATGTAGAAAGTTTTTATGCTGACACTTGCCTGTGTTATGAAATAATTTCAAACTCTGGGATGATAGCGGATGTTATAGTCCAAAGAATCAAAACTCCTGGTTTTGGATAAAAAAAAATATTTTTCAGTCTTATTAGAAAACAGAAGAAAACTTATGGCATAATAGGTCAATTGAATGGCATTGTTTGCAGTAAAGCTGACATTTCAGGCATATCCACAGTGCTCCCTTGAAGTAGGCCATTTTGCTGGGCAGAGGAGGATTCAATACATTCTTTTATATTACTGTGTCAAATTGGATTAGAACATAATAAAATGGGGAATGTAAAATGAAGCCCTCTGGGATTGCTGGTTATGCAGTGTAGTAAGATGTACACGGAATTGAAGTGAATGTGCTCTTCAGAAGTATGACAAACTTGTCATGTGCAGTTGTGTGAACCTTCCCTTTTTATAGTGTGTTTCCTTGGTTTATCCCTCCTGTGCTGCACTCTTTATTGATCTACTTGATCTACATCAAGTGAATCTCCTTCGGTAAGTTTGCCTAGGATTGGTCTGTTTCGTAAATATTATTTAAAACAACAAGACATTCAAATATAAAACTATTGAAAACTTGCTACAGTTGATACAGTTTCTGTTTGCAATTATAAACAGCCCAACAGTGCTCTAAACTTTGCTGAGATTTATTTCAGAGATTCATTACTACTGCCTGCTGGCCTGGTTTGGAGTGCAGTCACAGGAGTTTTCACTTCAGCAGCTTCACTGAGTAGCCCGTAGGGTCCAGCTTCTGCTATCAGTCTGCAAGATATCTAAGCTACACAGACAGGAAAAAGTGCTGAAACTTGGTTTCTTAAATGATGCTTGGAGGGTTTCTCATAACTTCATGGAGTAAGTTCTAACGTTTGAAATTTTGGAAATGTTAATTAGTAAGCGGAATACTCCACACTTTCATTTATCTGATACTCTTATCTCAGAACTCACATTACCCAAAATTGGATTGTGTCTCCTAAGTACTATGCATCATTTGCTTTGAAAAGGTCTCTCTTAGCTGAAAACCCAGCGACAAGTCTAGATGGCAGGTCCTGTGTTCTGTTTGGATAAACAGTGTTACACTTCACACAGGAATTAATATTAGTCAGAATTAATAAACCACTGAATTAAATTGTCCTGAATTTAATTTCAGAGATTACAGGAAATCTGATTACAAACTATATGCTGCATCACTTTTGAACTTTGGAAGGGGAAGTGATTAAAAAGAAAATACCGGAGCCACTCTTTTGTGTAAGTTAAAGCACGGAAAAAGGCCTAGTACACATCAAAGTAACTCCAGTGTGCATGTGCATTCAACTTTTAGGTGATTGTAAAACTGAAGAGAAGTTGAGCTTGGGACACTTAATGCCGTGTGAAGACAGGCTTTCACTTAGAATGACTGTCATCTCCTCTGTCAGATTCTTACTTTTCCCTTGCAGCTGAAGAGCAGTAACTTTTCATAGAAAAGCCGGATTCATCCTTCTGTGACACTGAGTGTCTATGACCCTGCCTGTACCTTGAGTGAAGGAACTGCTAGTGCTGCTGCTGCTGCATTTCCATCCTAGTGTGGAAGAGGATTGTGCAGTGGGTGCACAACACATTTCACACGAATATACGTAACACTGACTAAGAACACTGAGAAGTCACCTTAAAGCAAGGACAATATCAATTTTCAAAAAGAAATTCCAAACAAAAAGATGGATTTAATCAATCTGGTCAGTAATATGGGCATGCTACCAGACAGAGGTTATAAGATGAGGGTCTGAATACAGGAAAGTTATTTGGCTTAGAACATCCTTTACTTTTCAATGGCTTCTTACACTCAGCTAAGCATATGCTGAAATGCTTTCCTGAACTGAGGTCTAACAAACTTACACTTTGATCTCACTGTTAATGAATTTTGGTTTATTTGACTCTAAACCATGCACTCCATTTGAGTATGGTTTGACATAGTAAATGAAATATTTACTCACTCTTGGAAATAGTACCTTTGAGGATTTCTGTAATGTATCATTCTCATTGAAGGTCTGATCTCTATAGGATGAATGTGATTGATTTCTAAGGGCATTACAAGGAGGTTGGCTCATGCTTTGAGAAGAAAGCTCTTTCTTATCCAAAAGTAATTTTTGTGGGCTTGTACCTAATTGCTAATTGGATTCCTGCATAGAATTTGATAACAGAGACTTTGGGATAGCAGAAATATGGACTTCTAAGTTTCCCATTTCCCCATGTAACAAAAAGATACCAAACAAAGAGTTAAACCACTTCACTGTGTTTCACTGCTTTCATGGAACAGCATTGTCTGAACTCTGTTTGCTTGGTTTATAGAGTGGTGTTATCTCACTTTATCAGAATATAGTGTTCTGAAGGACTGAAGAGCATCACATAAGAAATCTTGAATCTGCACTTCTGGCTGATTAGTATGCTGTAATTTATGTGGTGAATCATGTAAAACACAGAAATACAGGCAAAATAAGAGAAGCAGTATTTCCTTAAGTAAATTTCAGATTAAGTAAGATTAAGAGAAAAACATTCTAGAGCTTTTCTACCCCATCAGCAGGGCAATGACTAAACCCACTATCTCCTACATAAGACATTCTTTAATATATCCAAAGAATGAGAAATGAGGACTGAAAATGTACCATCAATTTCCTTGGATTAAGGTCAAAGCTTCAGAAAGAGAGAGAATAGAGTAGTTTCCTTCACAAATTTATCAGACAATTTCAGTTACGATCAGATTAAGGAAATAAAATCAGAAACAAAAAATTTCAAAAAAGAAAACGGTAATACTTACATTGGTGACATATTCAATATCCTTCCAAATATTACATTCCCTGGGAAAATCTGCCAAATCTAAAAAATTATCCACTACCACTTGGCCAATCAAGTCATGCCTGGAGAATCTGTCAAAGTCATACACAGAGAAATGGAGCTTCCTTGCGTTCAGATCATTGTATGGGACAGCAAATAAAAAAACTTCATCAAATACTGGATTTAGGGTCTTTCTGTGCACTTTAGTCTGGTGTTTTGTTTTCCTATCAGGAAGCAGATATATCTTCACATATGGATCTGAAGTTCCAGAGAAGTCTTTTGCTGGCAGGTTGATGGCCTTGTGTATCTTCACTATTAACTGCTCTAAATCACAATCATATTTCAGAATAAAGTTCAGTTTTCCACATGCCTTGCTATTACTCCTCCGGCCATCGTCTGTGTCCACTGATCTTTGTTTATAGAGCTCTGGCTTAATGCGGCCAATCCCCGTCAGTTGCTCCTGTTTCTGAACCTGCTGGATGTTGAAGTCAGGGTTGGAGAGGTTGAGCTGTCTTCGGATTGAATTATGCCTAAAGTGGAAATGAAAGAATTGAAACAGATTGTGTTGAATATGATGAGAATCTCTGCACACACACTAAAGATACTGTTCTCATTTGACATATTTTTGTAATGTATGACGGGGTCAGATTTTTACTTGCATAAAGTGATAAAGCATGATACCCAACAGTTGTGAGAGCTCACCTTCAGCATTAGACTGCTCATATCGTATAATTTTCTGTTCCTCTGTCTCAGGCTAGTGGTATGTACTCTCCAAACCTGGCTGAAGAAAGTGACAAAGGCAAATTCACAGCCATTGCAAATCCAAAGGATCTGCCTTACTGGCAAGTATAATGTGATATAAGAACTGTAGATGTTCTTATCACATACCATTTTCAACTAAATTCTTTGGATTATTGCCAATGAAATGAGTTACATTATGTAAATGGGAGTAGGATATGGCCTATTTTGCCAGCTGAGCTCGCTGATTTCTGGTTCTAAGGCAAAGCTGGACAAAGAAGGGTACTTCCTGACGTCTCTGCATTTTAGTTACTTAGTTACTTAATTACTATGACTACTTCATTTACAAGTTCTGGTCTGAAATGGTTTGTTGACCTCCTCAACAATAGTTTTGGTTTTTCTCTCATACCTGATGTAATAAGCTCTGTGGTACTTTGGCCGAAAAGCTCCTTTAGTTTCATTACTCTGAGAAGAGAAAGTTGCTTTTAGCTTCGGTCCAGTGAAATTTATTACCTGGAGTCACTCAGTTACTGTGATTGAAATTTCCGCTTCATGAGATAGTAACAGAAATCAAATTTGCAAACCCTATCAGGGTAGTGGGATGTGAAAGCTGGATTAGGTAAAATCCTAATCTTATATGAGCTGGATTCCACTTTTTTTCCTATTCATATGCATCAAACATCCAGTGCCTTGGAGTACCACAAGCTGTGATTGTACATAGAAAGAGCATGTGGAAAATGCTAGCACAGGATTAGTCCGAAGCTATTTATGTTGAATATAATCAGCAATAGTTCCTCCGCTGTCATTGTTCATTCATTCCTTGTGAATATGTGTTTATGCATGCTTAAAACAGGAACAGCCTCTTATATACTAACCTATTTTTTTCTTGTTGTATAATAAGTACATAATTTTACAGCTATATAATAGTCATTTCAGGATAAAATATTATCGTGTTACAAAAAAAGATTTTTATTATTCAAATCTTAAGCTCCTCACCGTAGTGGGAAAAATAAAAAGAAGGGAGAAAAGGCTGGAGAGACCGCTTAGCAAGGATTGTGGTGCGGCTGGTGCCTGGTCTCTATGGCCACAGAGGAAGGCCACAACCACCCAGTTACGAAGGAAAGCAGCAGAGACAAAGGTGAACAAAGGATGCAATGCAAGGAAGATGGGCCCCTCCTGTTCAGTGAAAGAGTCTTTTGGAGAAGACCTGGTCAAAAGTAAAAAGCAATGAAAGAGAGGAGTAAAGAGCAAAGCCTGTATCAGCAAATGATACAGGGTAGGGGTGGGACTTGGACAAGTCATGCCCGTGTGGACAGAGAGCCAGTGTAATAAAAACCTGCTGGAGAGAGCCAGACTGGGAACAGCTGCCAGAAGAAAGGTCTGCAGAGATTGACAGGAGTGAAGACATTGTGCATGCACTGAGGATGCTAAGGCAAGCTCTTTTACAGATTGGGATTGCTGCTACTTCTTGTGAGATGACTATGCTGTGGTAATACGCTGCATTTGTCATCTGATTAAATATCAGAATTGCTGCCCTGTTGTAGCAGAGGAAGTCTGTATCTGACCCAATACTTTCACAGTACCAAAGACATGAGAGAACTCTTGGTGTTAGATGTCAGATATGAATCTTCTGTTGTTTATGAGTCTTACATGCGTATTTCCCAGCAGTTTGAAAACAGCAGCACTAGCTCTGTACTGTACTTGTGGGCTATTAGTCCTTAACTGGAATTCAATCTTGTGTGTGGTAGGGTATGTGCTTCGGTACCTGTAATTATGGCTTTGACCTCCCCATAGATTCCTACAACAACATAAGCCCAAGCCATTCTTCTGCTAATCTAAGGAGGAAGGGCACCTGGATCTTTTACCGCATAACATTAAAAATGTACTGAGGACTTCCCAAATTCTTTCTGAGACATGTTTTGGACAACTGGCAATTATTGAACTGGCTGTTGTCATCATTCCCATCTTCAGGTGTGCCAGCAGGCACAAGTCTTGGCTAAATTTGCACTCCCAGATGGCCAGAAAGGAGGCTAGTAAAAAGCATTAGAACTAGTGCTATATCTTTCCAGCTGAAGTACATCCGCTTTGACTCAGACGTCTACTGTTGCTTCACATGCTGATCCTTTTTCTTACTGTGTGAAACATAATCCTTTCATCACCTGCCCCTGTACACACACTTACACTTTCTCTTTCCTCTTCCCTCCTGCACTGGTTCTCCAGTTGCCCTGAAGACCCCACTTACTCTTGTTCAGTCACTTTTCGCCCCACAGCCATGATTGTGGCTAAAATCTATGATTTTTAATCCTATTTCTAACTTCCAAGTGCTGCATTAGCTTGCCGTACTTTTCTCCTTTGGCTGTTGTAAAATTTTTGAGGACATATTACTGAGTATTCAGCAACAGTGCTAAGTGCAAATGAATATGCTTTAAAAGCTAAATCCAGGCTGTTCTGGTGCTTTAAGAGACACACAGTGCTCTGTCTTGTCCAGCTTCTGAGGGAGAGGCATAAATGAGATAGTAGTTGATAGAAGAGTAGAATAGTATTGTGATCCTGTCGCTTTAACCTAAGAGGTTTGCACACCTCAAAGAATAACTTTTGTGCAATTTTATTTTAAAAAGAATGTGGCAAGAAAATTATACATTCAGTGTACCGGATAATCAAGCTGTGCTCTTTTGACTGTATCTGTATTCATTAATACCAGAGAGAAATTGGAGTTACTGACCGATCAGAAGAGGTTGGTTCAGTGACCTGACGATGCATTCGCGCATTGTGTACACAGTTCTCCTTCGTTCCTGCCTGAGCATCTAAGGGAATATCAGGGGAGGTGTGGCTGATCTTCATGGAGGACTCCGGATAGGCTGTAGGCTGTCCCAGATAATCCTCACTGTAGTCATGGTCATTGGTCTCTGTATCTGTGTAGTTCAGTGATTCTTGTTTGTTGTCTTTGTTCCCAAATGGCAGACCACGCTCTCGCCAAGGGATCCAACAAAGCTTCCAGGATACGAACAGAGAGACACCAAACAGAGCAAGACCACAGGCTGTGACAACTAACGAGAGCAAGCTTATTGAGATATCTGCAAACAAGAAAAACACATGCACATCACATATTTGTGTTCCTTGGAGCTCTGCATTTTCAAGGCATACAATATGGGAAATAAGTATCTCTGGATTGCAGAGCTACAAAAATTGAATTCTGATCCCTGCAACAGTCATAAGAGAAACATACTAAATGTCCTATTCTTCCCACCTCCTCCCCCCCCCAAGAAGAAAAGTTAACCTTGTTTGGAATTCAAGGCTTATCTTGATAGAACTTAGTTTATATTTTCTCTCTGAAAGCTGGGTGGGATGAAGGCTGTTCTAAGTATGAAAAAGGTTGTTCACTTGTTCATTTAACTTTCTACTGATGAAAAAGCAGTGCCTGCTGTACATTGTGCCTTTTCTTTATTTTCATGTAGTGCAGCTACCTTCATTTCCTTTACCAGATCTTACTACACGCTTTTCCAGAGATTGTATTATACTTGAACACATGAAAATATGCACACATGCACATATGTGACATGATTTTTTTAGGTATTCAACTGAAGTATCTTGTTTCAATCCCTTCTTTTCATCTTAGACTCATTCTTACCTTTGCAAATTACATTGGACTATCAATACATGGCTTGCTATTTGTAATTTAGATAGGTACCAGTATCTCTTAAGAAACTGAGATTTTTCTGGGTTTTTTTACTCCAAAGGCTTTTTTTTTTTTTTTTCTGTTTCCAAACTTCTGGTATAAAAAGGAATGTGGAGATGAGTTTTCTGTAGTTTTTCCCCACATTCCTAGCATTATCCTACTCCATAATCATACCAACACAAACAACTTACAACTGGGAGAGGCTTTTTCTCTGGTTTGCTTTAAGTTGCACATTGAGAAAATGACTCAGTGGAACAGCTGTTTTTATTTTGTCTTTTATTTTCCTTTTAAACGCTTTTGAAATGAGTTTCTCTGTGGATTACACAATGCATCATGACTTAAACACCATTAGTACGAATTCTATTTTACTGACTCAAATTACAACCACAACCTGATCAAAGCAATCTTTCAGAGTTCGTATAGGCTCAGAATGTCAGGCTGCACCTCTCTAGCCTAAATCTGCAAAAGACGGCATGAGGTTGAAATGTAGTGCCCCTACTAGGACAATTATTTAAGAATGATAATTCAAATTAAACCGCCTCAGTCAATTGAGGGGGGGAAGGTGTGGGGAAGAAAATAATATTTTTTTAAAAAGTGTGAAAGTCAATACCTTCTGCCCTTGCTTTGAGTCTCATCCTCACTAGCCAGATAGATTAAATGTCTGCAGAGGGGGAAATGAAACTACAATCAGTTTCACCCAGGAGCTGTCCGGTTTATTTTGCATGCTGAAAACCAATTTAAAACAATTTTAGCCAGTATGGCCCTTTCTTTCCTTCTCCCAGTTGTATGAAGACAAAGCTCATTAACAGTGGGGACAGAACAGCAGCTGTTTGGAATTATAGTAAAGAGTTTCAGAGCTGAAATTGATTCAAGAAATTCCTCCTGTGCATAAAAGGCAATCTGGGAGAAAGTAGAATGGTGGTTCGTGGTATTTTTTGGAATATTTACTGGTAAACAAGTCTGGCAGCGGAGGCAGAGCACACCCTCTCCCTCTGATTAAAAAGCGGAGGATCTGGGATGCGGTAGTGAAAGACGACCTTCAGAATGAAGCAATTTGTCTTGGATTTCTTGGAGGAGAAGGAAGAAATACATGAGAGGTCTGCAAAAAGGTCACATTTTCAAAAAACTGGTTCAAGTAAATGGTCTAGCATTGAAGGAATGAGAAATTGAGAGCTGTCAGAATCAGCCAGAAGATTGCAAGGTGAGAACTGGAGACTGCCCAATACAAGGATATGTGACAGTGAGGAATCATTTCAAAGGTAGACCAGCAGTCCGGTCCCCTACCTTGAGGATGACTTTAATAAAGGACATAGTCATTGAGAGAACTGACATCATGAGATAAAATACATGAGAACAATATGGATGACTTTTCGTTTGGAGAGTTTGAAGGGCTTTAATAATATACCTCTGAGAACTCTTATCTCACAGTTTACTTTCAGAGAAGCTGGGTAATAAGCAGTTCAGGTAACTTGCCAAGTTGCAGAATAAGAAGGGATTACTTTTCATCATCTTGATTTTACTTCTTTCTGACTCCTTAGGAACCATTTTTATTTGAAATTTTTGGTTCTGTGGGTGGAAAAGGGACAATCATGTATCTATCTATCTTCTGTGAAAGACAGTGGGGCTAAAGGGCACTGCTCCAAACTGTGCACTTTCATTGGACAGTGCTTTTCATATATAGCACATCTCACTGGCAATTTTCAGCAACTGGGCATGTCCCATGCCAGGGGGTTAGAACTAGGTGATCTTTATTTAAGGTCCCTTCCAACCCAAACTATTTTAGAATTCTATGAATAGCTGAGGTGAGTGCAGTCCCAAGTGAAGAGACTTTTGGCTGCATCCTGGAGCTGCTTTTACATTAGCCATTTGTACTGTTATATATTGTATTCTCTGTGTAACTTTTACTCCCATCTTTCCATATGTCTTAGTTTTTCTAAGCCTGTTTATCTGTATTCGCATGTGGTACCAGTACACATCTGATGCCAGTGATTTCCTCTGCTTTGTAATGAAAGCAGGATAAGTCTTTACTTGTTTGTCCTCACAAAAACCAGAGATCTGCAGCACAGAAAGTGTTCCTCAAACATCCAGCTGCTTCTCAGTTCACTCTGCTGCCACAAGAATTAGGGCAATGTGTTTTCCAGAGCAGTATCTGATGTTATTCTAAACTACAACTGTGAACCAAAGTGTAGGCAAGTACTATAGGCAAAGCTGAGCAGCTTACAAGCAGGCATGGGCTTTGGGGCCAGTGAGGAAAGGCGTTCTTTCAGAAGGAACAGGGGGTTTTTTTCAGTAGCATTGCAACATATAAATTCAGTGCGCCACAGTTTTGATGATAATCTGTGCTCACTTGTAGCATTCGGCCAGCTCCATCAGTGGCTAACTACTATATCTACTCTGTCCCTACTCTCCAGTGATAGGAGGCCTTGAACCTCTGCACTGAAGAATGTAATGAACACAAGGAAGGCCCCTGTGCCACAGCTACTTGCATTGATCTCTTTCATGGTGCAACCACAATGCCAGCCAACTGTCTTAAGAGGTATACATACAAATCCAAGTCAAAGTTTCAAAACTATAGTTTCCTGATCATGGCTGCAGCTCCCAAATTCTTCCATGTCGGAATACCTGGACAGTGTTACAGTGTGTTGATAACGGGTAATGTGTTCATAGAAAGTAAGTCCAAATTTTCTGTAAAAAACATGTACTTCTAAATGGGTTAAAGGAACCAATCAATGTAATTGTATATACATGCAGTTCATTTTTACAAGCACATCCTCTGCTACATGCTTTCATATACCAATAAAGGAGGTAGAAGATAAGACAGAACTTCAAGAGTGACCTCAGATCAAACACTCTTGAGACTAGTGAGCTTCATCTAATTTTTTGTCTATAAAGACTGTAACTTCATTGCTACAGGGCATGGAAGATGTCATTATTTCCATGCAGTTATAACAATGCAGTACTAAGCTGTGGCTTGCAGTAAGGCCACAGACACATAGGGTCCCTGAATGTCTTGCTCATGGCATGTCTTACAGGTATTCTCATGTACTAATCAATTTTTGACTAAGTTTTCATGTTCAAATCCTTTTTACTCTACTGACTTTCAATTTCTTATTAATCCCCTATGCCTATCAGCATGACGTGTACATTTGTTCATTTTTTGGTAGCAATCACAAGGTTAAAACCAATGCAGAAATAACAAGTGAAATAGAATTTTCTACCTATGGATCACATCGTCACTTATTATCACAGACTGGAGAGATGAGCCCGGCCTTTCTCTGTGACAGATTTTATTACAATCAGTTCTATGACAGCTTTATCAAAAAGACTCAGTTTGGTTACGAAGTCATTGCTGGATCTTTTTAAAATTTTTTACTTACATTTTAAAGCAGATCTGTTATACAAAAAAGTAAGATCTGACTCTTTATGTTAAGAGACTGTATGATATGAATTTAAATTCTCATCTTCAGATTACCCAGTTAAACAGAATTGCTGGGGAAGGGACCCTACAGATCATTTAGTTCAACACCCTGCTTAAGCAAGGACACCTTAAGAGTAGCCTGGGACTCTACTGTCTGGGACCGTGCCCTGACAAAATTTCTCCAAATATGGAGACCCCCACAGCCTCTGTAAGCAACCTATTTCAGTGTTTGACCACCCTCAAATAGACTAATAATTATTTTGTTAGGGATAAGATGCTAAATGGGTAACACTTTTTCAGATCACAATACAAAAATATCAATAAAGCTCTAAGATATAACTGCACTCTGTAGATTATATAGTAGAAAAAGACGTGAAATACAGAAATAATAGTGGTGGCTTTGTTCACAGATGAAACAAGGAATGAATTTTTTTTCCTTCTTGTGTTTATTAAGTTACTATTTGGATTGTTAAACATTATACAAAATCAGGTATCTGAATTAGCCAATGGCAGAGATCAATAGCTAATGCAGAACAACGCATGCCTCCAGATATGCAATTGGAATTACGGAGTTAAAAGGCACATGCTAAACTATTTGGATTCCTCTGTCTTCAAAAGTTGCAAATACAAAAAAACATATGAAGGAGAAAAACCAGCTGGGAATTCCTGATCAACCAGGAATAGACAGGACATTTGATCAAACGAACTGCTGATCAGTAACATAATTATATGCGTAATAAAGCTGTTGGTTCCATGGATGCAATCGCTGTTTGTTCTTTCATACAAATGCATTTATGGAGGGTTAGCCATAATTCAGCTCCGTAATTGTACTGTAAGAGCAGAAGTCTAAGAGCCTAACTTGTCCAGAGGAGAAGTGTTGTTAGGAGGAAGTATCTGAAGTACTTACTGAAGCAGTTTTAGCTTAGTATTGCAGGGTAGTTTCATTCGTGCTTCACAAGTTTTTCTTAATTACCATAGGTGGCACTTGTACAGGATGAAAGGTGTGTCTTTGAGAGACTCCTGAGACAAAGGAGTAATTCTCAGCTAATATATTCTTCTCTGAAATATTCCAGAACACAGTTAATTATCTTTAATACTGTGTTTAAAAACTTTCTGGGAAATTCTTTAAAGTAAGGCAGCTGAAAATCAAGGGAATGAATCTTCAATTATATTAGTTTTATTACACATATTAATCCAACTTTTACTCTGACCCTGAAATTTATGAATGTGGACCAACAAAACAAGCCTAAGTGAGATGAGTGTCAGGGTGTCATATAGTAAAAACATTTTCATGATTTAAAAATGTATCTGTAACTGGGTTTTACTGGAATTTGAAGCCGCCATTAGCTTTTAGTGACTTTTTTTTTTTTTCAAAGTTATGTGTTCTATATACGTAGGCCTTAGGGTACATAAAGATTTTGCATTGGTTAAGACACTGTTCTGATCATCTGAGTGATTTGCTTATATTTTTATTCCTAAACAGTGTTATGAATTCCAGTTTGTCAGTGTGTGCTCTCTTCATCTGTGTTGGTTGGGTTACAAACGTGTAATTTATTATTTAAAATTAACTAAGTTTCATAAATTAACTAGATCAATGAAATATAATCTTAGGTCTTCACCAAGGTAATTATCAATTAGTTTAAATGTACATACATTCCATACCACAATTTCAATATGAAATCAGAATTACTAAACAGCCATACAAAATACAACAGAAAGTGCATAAGCAATAGAGATTTGCTTGCTCAGCATATTTTTCCAGCAGCAATTGTTGTAATATAATTCAAAACTGAAACAAGATTGACATAGTAGTTTATTGGCAAAATCACAAAATTAGAGCTTCAAGGAAAAAAAAAATTAAACTGAACTGTTCATGGACATTCATAAGACAGGAAAAAAAGGGTTCAAAACAGCAAAATATTCTGATTTATTTTAGTTTTGGTTATTAAGAAGAAAACTTATAGAAGCAGAATGTTTTGTTTGTGTCCTGGGTTCAGCTATAGCAGTCATTTTTCTCCTGCTTAGTAGCTGGTGCAGTGCTGTGTTTTTTAACTTTCAGCCTGGGAACAACGCTGATAACACCGATGTTTTTAGTTGTTGCTAAGTAATGTTTATTCCAACCAAGGACTTTCTCAGTCTCATGCTTTGCCAGGGAGGAGGGGAAGCCGGGAGGAAGCAGAGACAGGACACCTGACCCAAACTAGCCAAAGGGGTATTCCATACCACAGCACGTCATGCCCAGTATATAAACCGGGGGGAGTTACCCGGAAGGCCCAGATCACTGCTCGGGTCGGGCTGGGTATCGGTCGGCGGGTGGTGAGCAATTGTATCCTCTCCCCTTGTTATTTCACTAATCGTTATTATCATTGGTGGTAGCAGTAGTGGTTCTGTGTTATACCTTAGTTGCAGGACTGCTCTTATCTCAACCCGTGGGAGTTACATTCTTCCCATTCTCCTCCCCATCCCTCCAGGAGCGGGGGGAGGAAGAAGGTGGGGGGGGGGGGGGGGAGTGAGCGAGCGGCTGTGCGGTTCTGAGTTACCGGCTGGGCTCAAACCACGACAGCTCTTTTTGGTGCCCAACGTGGGGCACGAAAGGTTGAGATAACGACAGATCTGACCAGAGTGTGTTTAATCATATTTGTGATAAGCATTCATTGTTACTACTCGTCACAATGGTGATTATTTGGCTCTCAGACGTGTTGCGCTTGATCTCAGAGTTTCAGCATGTTGTACCTTACTTACAGCCACTATTTGCTGTTTTAGCGTTTATCGGCTGGGGGGCCTGGGCTAAGGTTCTTGTTTCACTGTACTTCATGGTAATGACTTGTAATACAATAGACTCATTGATCATGAAACTGGTCTGGTTTGTGCTTCCAGCGTGGCCATCACCACTATACATTGGGAGGTATATAATGAAATATTTTAGCAATTGCATATCTTTTTTTTTCTCCTCGGGGGGTAAACTTACGAAGGAAGCATTCTCTTTCACCCCCCATTCCCCCACCAGCCTATTTGCAACAGCAGTTGAGAGTTCTGAAGGTTTTAGATGGCCTTTGAGTACCCTTGAAACCTGCCTGCTGATTGTGCTGGGGATCAGCATGTTGGCAAACATACGGAGTGTGTTTTACCCACGGCCATCCCGTCGTAGGAACATCCTATTTCGTTTAATGTCAAAAATTCAGCAGTATCAGGTTCGAATCTGGTCTAGGGTTAGACGACGATATAGGAGGACCACCAGGAGATTTTCCCTGAGGCTGGACAGTTATGAGTGGCAGGGTGTGTGGGATAGTATGGGCAAGTACCTAGGCCAGTGGGCCCCTCCAGTGCTTTGGAACTTCACCACTGAACAAGTGCAACATCCGGAAAAACTAGTAAAACACTTAAACGAGGTGTGCTGTCGTCCTGGTTATACCAGAGAGGGACAAATTTTGGCAACGTGCTGGGGCTTGGCCTATGCCTACAGAGCCCTGCTCAACACTATCCAGCACCTTCAAAGGGAAAAAAATGTCTCTGGATCTGATGGCAAAGCAACAGACAACGCAGCTATGCCAACTACAAGCACAGCAGCTACTCACACCCTGACCACAACAGTCAACACAGCTACTCCAAGTACAGCAGCTACATCAACCCCAGTGACAAGCACAACAGCTACTCAAACCCCGACAGCAACAGACAATGTGGCTACTCCAAGCACCGCAGCCACACCAACCCCAGTGACAAGCACAGTAGCTACTCAAACCCCGACAGCAACAGACAATATAGCTACTCCAAGCACCACAGCTACACCAACCCCAGTGACATGCACAGTAGCTATTCAAACCCCGACAGCAACAGACAATATGGCTACTCCAAGCACTGCAGCTACACCAACCCCAGTGACAAGCACAGTAGCTACTCAAACCCCGACAGCAACAGATAATGCAGCTGTTGGTGTTACTCAACTCCCAAGCACAACAGCTGCACCAACCCCAGCAATAGACATTGCAACCACTCCAATCCTAGTGGCAGACACTGCAGCCACTCCAACCACAGTGACAAACACTGCAGCTAAACCAAATGTCCAGTTTGTGACAATGTCTGTTGCCCCTGTAAGCAAAAGCAAACGAAAGGCACAAAGAGCAACCCGCGAAGCGAAGAAAGATGAAGACCCAGTGCCATTACTATATGCAACAGCACCTGAACAAGAGTTACTACTACGTGGGTCAGAGGAAGAGGAAGAAGAAGAAGAGGTCACTTCTCGACCCCGGACCTCAACCGAACTACGGAATATGCGAAAAGATTTCACCCGTCTTCCAGGGGAGCACATTGTCACCTGGTTGCTCCGGTGCTGGGACAATGGGGCCGACGGTCACGAACTAGAAGGTAGGGAAGCCAAGCAGCTGGGATCACTTGCTAAGGAAGGAGGAATTGACAAAGCGATTGCAAGAGAGAAGCGAGCCCTCAGTCTTTGGAGGCGGCTCCTGGCAGCTGTGAAGGAAAGGTTTCCCTACAAAGACGATATTACGAATCGCTCAGCCAACTGGACCACGATAGAGAAAGGCATCCAGTCCCTGAGGGAATCAGCCATTATAGAGATGATCTATCGTAGGCCGGATTCCAGGAACACATCCGTAGACCCAGATGAAGTCGAATGTACACGACCCATGTGGCGGAAACTTACACGGAGTGCGCCATCATCATATGCCCACACATTGGCATCAATGACCTGGAATGACGGAGTATCACCAACAGTGGATTTTCTGATTCGTCAACTCCGAGAGTTCGAAGACAATCTCACCCCTTCCATCATTTCAGCTGTGGAAAAACTGTCCCAGGAGTTCAAACAATTGAGAGACGATTTATCCGATCTATCCAGCTCTCCACGCGTACCAACCCATGTCTCAGCTATTAACAGAAGGCGCCCTACTGCTCGAGAAAGAAAATATACGAGGTACACGCCACGGGCCACCCTATGGTTTTACCTGCGGGATCATGGAGAAGACATGAGAAAGTGGGATGGAAAACCTACTTCAGCTCTGGAGCAACGGGTGCGTGAACTGAAGAGGAGAACAATGGTCAAGGATGATCCTCCCAGGAAAGCTGCTGCTCCAGTCTCTGGCGAGCAGTTTCCCAGATGGAGCGAAAGAGCTGATTTTACTCCAGCTCCTGTGATAAGGAATACTAATCCCTTTCTACAAGACAGAAGTGGAGAATTTTGTGATCACTATTAGAGGGGCCCTGCCTCCAGCCAGGTGGAGGAGAGGGATAATCGGGTTTACTGGACTGTGTGGATCAGATGGCCTGGCACATCAGTCCCACAGAAGTATAAGGCTCTAGTAGATACCGGTGCACAGTGTACTCTGATGCCATCAAGCTATCAAGGGGTGAAACCCATTTCTATTTCTGGAGTGACAGGAGGATCCCAAGCGTTAACTATGCTGGAAGCTGAAATCAGCCTGACTGGGAGGAAGTGGCAAAAGCACCCCATTGTAACTGGTCCAGGGGCTCCATGCATCCTTGGCATAGACTATCTCAGGAGAGGGTATTTCAAAGACCCAAAAGGGTATAGATGGGCTTTTGGTATCGCTGCCTTGGAGACAGAGGAAATTAAGCAGCTGTCCACCTTACCCGGTCTCTCAGAGGATCCTTCTGTTGTGGGGTTGCTGAAGGTCGAAGAACAACAAGTGCCAATTGCGACCACAACAGTGCACCGGCGGCAATATCGCACCAACCGAGACTCCTTGATTCCCATCCATAAGCTGATCCGCAGACTGGAGAGCCAAGGAGTGATCAGCAGGACCTGCTCACCCTTTAATAGCCCCATATGGCCAGTGCAAAAGTCTAATGGAGAGTGGAGATTAACAGTAGACTATCGTGGCCTGAACGAAGTCACACCACCATTGAGTGCTGCCGTACCGGACATGTTAGAACTTCAGTATGAACTGGAGTCAAAGGCAGCCAAGTGGTATGCCACAATTGACATTGCCAATGCATTTTTCTCAATCCCTTTGGCAGCAGAATGCAGGCCACAGTTTGCTTTCACTTGGAGGGGCGTCCAGTACACTTGGAACCGACTGCCCCAGGGGTGGAAACACAGCCCTACCATCTGCCATGGATTGATCCAGACTGCACTGGAACAGGGGCAAGCTCCAGAACACCTGCAATACATTGATGACATCATCGTGTGGGGTGATACAGCGGAAGAAGTTTTTGAGAAAGGGAGGAAAATAATCCAAATCCTGCTGAAGGCCGGTTTTGCCATAAAACGGAATAAGGTCAAGGGACCTGCACAGGAGATTCAATTTTTGGGAATAAAATGGCAAGATGGACGCCGCCAGATCGCCACAGACGTGATCAACAAGATAACAGCAATGTCTCCACCAACTAACAAGAAAGAAACACAAGCTTTCTTAGGTGTTGTGGGGTTCTGGAGAATGCACATCCCAAATTACAGTCTGATTGTAAGCCCTCTCTACCACGTGACCCGGAAGAAGAATGATTTCAAATGGGGCCCTGAGCAACAACAAGCCTTTGAACAAATTAAACGAGAAATAGTTCATGCAGTAGCCCTTGGACCAGTCCGGGCCGGGCCAGATGTGAAAAATGTGCTCTATACTGCAGCTGGGGAGAATGGTCCTACCTGGAGCCTCTGGCAGAAAGCTCCAGGGGAGACTCGAGGTCGACCCCTTGGCTTTTGGAGTCGGGGATATAAAGGATCCGAGGCCAGCTACACTCCCACTGAAAAAGAGATACTGGCAGCCTATGAAGGAGTTCGAGCTGCCTCAGAAGTGATTGGAACTGAAGCGCAGCTCCTCCTGGCACCCCGGTTGCCTGTGCTGGGCTGGATGTTCAAAGGCAGGGTCTCCTCTACACATCATGCAACTGATGCTACATGGAGTAAGTGGGCCGCACTAATTACACAATGAGCTCGAATAGGAAATCCCAGTCGTCCAGGAATTCTAGAAGTCATCATGGACTGGCCAGAGGGCAAAGATTTTGGGATGTCACCAGAAGAGGAGGTGACGCGTGCTGAAGAGGCCCCACCATATAATGAACTGTCAGAGAGTGAAAAGCAATATGCCTTGTTTACTGATGGGTCCTGCCGTATTGTGGGAAAGCATCGGAGATGGAAGGCAGCTGTGTGGAGTCCCCTGCGACAAGTTGCAGAAACTGCTGAGGGAGAGGGTGAATCGAGTCAGTTTGCAGAGGTGAAAGCCATCCAGCTGGCCTTGGACATTGCTGAACGAGAAAAATGGCCAGTACTTTATCTCTATACTGACTCATGGATGGTGGCAAATGCCCTGTGGGGGTGGTTGCAGCAATGGAAGCAGAGCAACTGGCAACGCAGAAGTAAACCCATCCGGGCTGCTGCATTGTGGCAAGATATCGCTGCTCGGGTGCAGAACCTGGTGGTGAAGGTACGCCACGTAGATGCTCATGTACCCAAGAGTCGGGCCACTGAGGAACACCAGAATAACCAGCAAGTGGATAAAGCTGCTAAGATTAAAGTGGCTCAGATGGACTTGGATTGGCAACATAAGGGTGAATTATTTTTAGCCCGGTGGGCCCATGACACCTCAGGCCATCAAGGCAGAGATGCAACATATAGATGGGCTCGTGATCGAGGGGTGGACTTAACGATGGACACTATTGCCCAGGTTATTCACGAATGTGAAACATGTGCTGCAGTTAAGCAAGCCAAGCGGTTAAAGCCTCTCTGGTATGGAGGACGATGGCTGAAGTACAAATATGGGGAGGCCTGGCAGATTGACTATATCACACTCCCACCAACCCGCCAGGGCAAGCGCTATGTGCTTACCATGGTGGAAGCAACCACCGGCTGGCTGGAAACATACGCTGTGTCCCATGCCACTGCCCGGAACACTATCCTGGGCCTTGAGGAACAAGTCTTGTGGCGACACGGCACCCCAGAGAGAATTGAGTCAGACAATGGGACTCATTTCCGGAACAACCTCATAGACACTTGGGCCAAAGAGCATGGCATTGAGTGGGTATACCACATCCCCTACCATGCACCAGCCTCTGGGAAAATCGAACGGTACAATGGGCTGTTAAAAACTACACTGAGAGCAATGGGTGGTGGGACTTTCAAACACTGGGATACACATTTACCAAAAGCCACCTGGTTGGTCAACAGTAGGGGATCTGCCAACAGGGCTGGCCCAGCCCAATCAGAACTTTTACGTACTGTAGAGGGGGATAAAGTTCCTGTGGTGCACATAAAGAATTTGTTGGGGAAGACAGTCTGGATTATTCCTGCTTCAGGTAAAGGCAAACCCACTCGTGGGGTTGCTTTTGCTCAGGGACCTGGATATACTTGGTGGGTAATGCGGGAAGATGGGGAAGTCCGATGTGTACCTCAAGGGGATTTGATTTTGGGGGAAAACAGCCAATGAACTCAATTGTACGCTGTTGCCTGCTCTATAACACTTTTATAGCCCACCAGCTAGATATCTTCAGGTCACCAGCCATTGACCCTGACTTCCCTCCGATCATCACCTCAACAAAGAATGAATTTTGAGGAAACCAGACGAGCTCAGCAGTGACCAGATGAGTTTGGCGGTATCATCAGCAGGCAACAACCCAACACTATGTACCGTCCCTCCTGCCCTGAAAGACTATTACAAGAGATAGAGCCTGACATCATGGACTGGATGAGTTCAGCAATTTTACAGGGATTGGTCCATGGACTAAGGAACGATATCTTTCTCTGTGTGTGGGTGTGGGTGTATATATATGTGTATATATGGGACAGGGGTGATGGTGTGTTGAGAGATGTGGGATCTGAGCATGACGTGAATGGTATGGAATAAGGGGTGGATACTGTCCTGGGTTCAGCTATAGCAGTCATTTTTCTCCTGCTTAGTAGCTGGTGCAGTGCTGTGTTTTTTAACTTTCAGCCTGGGAACAACGCTGATAACACCGATGTTTTTAGTTGTTGCTAAGTAATGTTTATTCCAACCAAGGACTTTCTCAGTCTCATGCTTTGCCAGGGAGGAGGGGAAGCCGGGAGGAAGCAGAGACAGGACACCTGACCCAAACTAGCCAAAGGGGTATTCCATACCACAGCACGTCATGCCCAGTATATAAACCGGGGGGAGTTACCCGGAAGGCCCAGATCACTGCTCGGGTCGGGCTGGGTATCGGTCGGCGGGTGGTGAGCAATTGTATCCTCTCCCCTTGTTATTTCACTAATCGTTATTATCATTGGTGGTAGCAGTAGTGGTTCTGTGTTATACCTTAGTTGCGGGACTGCTCTTATCTCAACCCGTGGGAGTTACATTCTTCCCATTCTCCTCCCCATCCCTCCGGGAGCGGGGAGAGGAAGAAGGTGGGGGGGGGGGGGAGTGAGCGAGCGGCTGTGTGGTTCTGAGTTACCGGCTGGGCTCAAACCACGACAGTTTGTAATTGAGGTAAGGTAACTTCATATTGAGATATGAATTATTATTTGCAACCAAAATAGTACGTAAGCACAACGCTCAAAAGCAATCTCACTATGATCAAGCCTAACATCTGTAATACAATAAGTTCTAAGAATGATTTCTTATTTGCACATCTATTTCTTCTTAATGTATTTAGTCTGCATTAATGCAAATTTCCTTGACAACTTATCTGACATGTAATATTCTGCTGGAGTTTGTAAGTGACAAAAAATGTCTGCTACTCTGGCTGAATGAGTGGGGATTCTTAAAGACACAGTTGACAGGAGTCATATGTTCAAGGGCTTGCATTTGTCTTTCTGACATCGTGCAGTAGTATCTACTGACAAAGAATGATGTTTTCCTCTTGTAAAAACTAAAGCTTCTGTTTCACAAGCAAACAAAGCATAGTAGAAAATAAAATTTGTCAGGACTGCATATACACAACTGTAATAAGATTCATCCAGGTTCCCATGCCTCAAACTTGGTTCTTTTTGGTTATTTCCATAATCTCTTTGAATACATACTTTGCAACAGCTGATAAAATATGCAAAATTACTCTATACATTTGGTCTTCTAATATCCAGTGAAAAATATTATAATCAGGAAAAAATGCGTAAATAATAATATAACAGAAGAGAGGACACCACTTTTAAAGATACCATGACAGATTGCCAAGTACTCTGTGTAACATGACACGGAGATGGCTTAAACAACTCTATTTCATCCTGTTAGGCAGAATCAGTTAGAGTGCTACATTTGCTGGACAGAAATGTGGCTGGAGCAAATGAATATGAAATCTTCAAAAAGCCATTTGGCATTTGAGACACGCTTGTATCTTGTTAGCTAAAAGGGAAGCTGGTGGTATGCTGAAAAAAATTTTGGAGGTATACATTTATACTGCAAATGCATACAACCATCAGACCTGTTAGGTCCTTCAGAGCGTAAAAACTGAGTAGTGATGCTTCATAAGACTTACAGTTCCCACGACTGTACTCAACAGCTGTAATGCATACTGCCACTCACCCACTCTTTCTACTATTCTTGAGATATGTTAAATAGAATCAGATTAATTATTTCATTGGACTAAACAATACGATACACGTAAAGCTTTTCTTTTTCTTATAGGATTATTCACAATGTGAACTGAGCTACTAATTAATAATTTGGAAATGTTTATCCTGAGTTTTTTTAGTGGATGGAAAATAGTAGTTTATGCGGTTATTGAAGAATTTAACTTCTCATATAGTCATAGGAAGTGACTAGTCACTTTTGGCACATACTGTGTATGTTCCCTCATTGGCAAATGTAAAGTTTTAATAGAGACATGAATGATGAAGTATGAGTAAAGAACAACCATGTTGTCTAGTAGAAATTTTTGGACAAATTGCGTGTGTTAAAAAGTATGAAACTTTTAAGATTTGTGAATATTTTTATGAATAAACCACCAGAGCACATATTAATCTTGTATGTTATGACCCTATGAATAACAATGAAGAGAAATTGCCATTTATTTCTGCAAAGTAATAAATTTATTTCTGCTGCTTTCAGCAACAGAAAGTCCCCAGGTTACAGAAGAGCAAACAGCTTAAATGAATCATGTCAATAAACTTTAAATTCCATTATACTCCTTGAAAGCCCAGTAAGTTACAATAAATAGTAAAGAAGCATTTGAGAGCACTAAAAGAAATAAGAAAGAAGCATTTAATTTACTTCTATAACCTGAACAGCAATACTGTACCAAAGTGCTCAAAACAAGTTACAGAACAATGAAAATAATAAAATACACAGAATAATAATAAATAATAAAAAATATAGAATAATAAAACTAATAATGATGTAGCAACATTTTCTGTAAATTTTTAAAAAAATCCTTTAAATTTTGACTCCCTTTAGGGCACAATCTTACCGGCAAGGGAAAAAAAAAAAAAAAGTACTCACCCAAATGTTTCATTCAATGACTTTCTTTTGGTGGGAAAATTTGTGGAATTAAATGACTTTAAAGGGCCACAGGAGATGTGGACAGACCACTGAAGTGCTTAAAGACCTATCTGACCTTTAGCAAAATTTAAGTTCCACATTCATATCTAAAGCCATGTATATGTAAATATATATATACACACAGAGACACCTATAATGTAATGACTGTGATGTTATATGATGAAAAAATATTTTCACAGAACTAGCTATAATGATTAATAGGAGTTGTGTTGCTCATATAGTTCTAGAACAAATCTATATAACATATTTTTCTTTCAAATTTCCATTTTCTTTTCCATTGAAAGCACTGAATTTCATCTACCAGTTGACTACCTGTCTCTTTAAGTTTCTCAAGCCCAGTGGAAACCATTAGCCTTTCTAAATTTGAATAACCTAAAAAATTGTCTATTTTTGAACCTTTCTTAATTTAGGGTTTTTTTAAAGGAAATAAATATGTAAGACATAAGGAGACGGTACTACTCTTCTGGGCAATTTATGTAGAATAAAAGTGCAAGCTTCTATTTAAAGTCAGATTGCCTGGAATGGAAATGAGGTCAATTATTTCATTAGCTTCCTTTTCAGAATCAGCTACACTAAGCCTATATTATAGGAATTTGGCATATCACAGTGGTTCAATATTTACAATCCTTGCTTTACATTTAAGGTAGAGCCAAAATTCATTTGCTTTCTGTATACTGGCAGATCATAAAACGGTTGCCACAAGCATTGAAACCTCACAAGAGTATTCAGGGAAGCCACCTGCATAGACTGATCTGGATAAGGAGGAAATGTATTACTTCTTTTGACCTTCATGAATCTAATGAGCTGTTTATATCTGGTTTTAAGTTTCGCTGGTCTTTATGTTTATTTGTTTTTTTCTAAATGAATGCACTCTCATCCCTACATAATACCTAGACTCAAAAGATTACAATATTTTCAAACTGCTCTGATCATGACTTCTTCATATTAACTGATTGTCATGGACTTGTTACACATTATCTTTTCTTAAAAGTAAACTGTTACAAACCACTAGCACCTTAAACTCATTAAATAGCCTGATTTTTCTTTTAGAAGGGAGCTGGTGGCATAAACGGAAATAAAGACAGCTTTGAAAGCATTTATCCTTATCAGATGAGGAGCCAGATGCACTGCAATACTCACATTGACTTTTTAAGAGAAGTATTTCAGAAAATCAGCCATGGTGAATGTATTCTGCATCTGTTCTTTGTGAATCTAGGGTTCCCGTTTTATAAAATGAAGCTTTTTGGTCTAACAGGGTGTTACTGACAGGGATATTTATTACTAGGAAAGATAATGAATTAGTAATTTAAAATCAGATCTAGTTTACTGTTAGAATAAATATACAGAATATACTTCTTTCACATTCCTCTTCATCTCCAAAGAGCAAAAGAAACAAGTTCAAGGCCTTTACAGATCTACAAGTGGGTAATTCTAGAAATCCTGTCTAAAATACTAAGAGAAAACTGTAGAACAGATATGAAATCAGAAATACTAAGCACACCAAATCAAGAGAAATCTAAAATGAAATCGCTTAAAGACATAACAGGTGAAGAATAGAACTGAGAAACAGATTTGATAAAAAAATTATCATTCAGACTGCTCTTCTGCTTTTGATTCCTAAAAAGTGATTAATTTAAAGCAGAGATGCTCTTGAAAGCTCTCCTAATTTTGGAAAATCCAAATATAAACGAGAATATAAGCTTGCTTATTTTTGCAAAGCATATACTAAATAATGCATGCTTTGAGTAAGAATTGAACATACCTGGATTTCTGCTTTCCTGGGTGTAATTGTATAGTCATGCAAGACATTCCTTAAAATAATCTATAAAAGGAAATAGTAGCAACAACTTTTTGAATTATTATTATGAACTACACAATTTCATGTTGTACTTTGTGAACGTAAAATTGAAACTGGACAGCTCGAGGGGTTTTTCTTCCTGTGTTCAACTAGTTTTATGGAGAAGAATGTTGTTATACTGTAATTATGATCAACAAAGCAAATATTGAACACCATGTAGTACTGACAGATGCCCACCCACACCAAATTAATGGACCCACTCTGATCAATATTTGGCAGTGGAGCCTAATCCTGTCGTTCCAGTGAGTACTCAAACTGCTCAATAGGTTACAGAAATGAATGCATCAAAGTTTCAATACTGAGAAGGATGGTAATAATATTCACATTCAATAGTTACTTTCTGAGGTTTGCTAGTATTCTTGCTCAATATCATGCAGGAGGCATCCAAACATGCAGCTTTCTCACTGAACAGCAAACTGGCAGAAGCTTGCTGTACTATAGATTACTGTCGGGATCAATTCAGGGCTTTACTCTCTACAACTGCTGATCTAAGCATTTTTATTGAGCTATAATAGATTAAAAAAAGAAAAAAATCAAGATAATAAATCAAAACAGAGCATTCTAGCATCAGTGAAGTACCCAGGGATTGCTACTCCTTAAAATCTAGAGGATTTTTGCAAGTGTTCACAGTTGTGATGCAAACTGTTGTCAGTGACTGGTGAAGATTAGTATGTTCATGTGCCCTTAAATTCCTTGAGTTATACTTGGAGAAACATGGCCCTACCACATGGTCAAAGGGACACGCTCAACAAATCAGTTACTGTGAAAGGTCAGGAGTTCCTTATAACCTGTTGGATTCACAGGGAAAACAAACTGTTAAAAGGAGACAGGTGGGGAACAAGCAACAAAAACGAAAGAATTGATATAACCTTACATGCTGTTAACTTCCAAATTTGCCGATCCCTCTTGTACCTTCCTGTCAACAATAGACATAGCTGTGGACTAGACAAACAATCAGATTATAAAAAAATATAAATTTCAAATAATAGTATCAATAAATAGTTCACTAAGGCTAGAAATTCTGACAACTGTTTAGATTGAGATGTTTTGGCTTTCAGGAAAACCAATTTATTTTTGCCCTTACACCTATAGTAAAAGCAAAGACATTTTCTCACAAACAAAAATCAGGAAGGCCTGCTGAGTCAGGAGTTAAATTGTTTTTCATTCATCTTGACATAAAGGTCAAGATACTAACGCTACAGCATTTCAGGGGTTTAAGGCTGATAGTAACTTACGTGAATACATTAGCTTTGCATCTGTCTGGAAGTTTCAAAAGCTACAAGGGACCTCATGGTACATTTTGTTCCTAAGAAAAGCAGGAAGTGTTTTATAGTATAGATATTTAAGAAACACTGTGAGCCTTTCTGCACAAATAAGGAAACATCCACTTGTGAGCACCAGGGACTGAGGTGAGTGGAAGGATCAGAATTTCTTACATTTTATACCAGAAGTATTTTATAGCAATGACTGCCTGTTGAACCCAGTGTCAACCACTGTGAAAAGGTTCAATGTATCTAACGTACATCAAGAAGTACTTCAATACACCTAAAAATGTTCAGCAATTAAAAAATTAACAGTAAATTTTAAGAGCATCCCAAAGATTACCTACTTCCCTCAATGATAATGAGCAGGCGCAGTTCAGACACTTCATTTTTCAAACACTGCAAACTAGGCAGATGGCTCCACACCGATTTACACTGTTTTGTGTGTTCAAAGGTTTCTCCTTTGCTTTGTGTTCTCCCTCACTTCATCTCTCCCCTCTGATACACACTCACATATGTACATCCCAAACCTAAGATAAATCAGCATGGGCGGAAAGCTAAGATTCTGAAGTATATATTAAATTCATAGAAAGTGATCATTGACATAAGCTTAATAAATGATGTTGCTTCTAGGGATTTGGTGTTTAAAAAAAATGAACAAGTTCTGATGAGTAAAACATATTAAGGGGGAAAACAACTCTCAGATCTGTAAGGCTGGAGCCACAGTTTACTCTAGGAATCCTGCTCTATTGTAACTGAGTTGTGACAAGTTGTGTGAGAAAGCGGTGCCAAATGCAAGCTGCCCTCCTTGACCACACAGGTACCAAGTCACCATTGCTGGAGGTATTCAGAAGATGTGTAGATATGGTGCCTAGGGACATACTCTAGAGGTGGACTTGGCAGTGTTAGGTTAACTGTTGGACTCAATAATCTTGAAGGTCTTTTCCAACCTAAATGATTTTGTTCTATGAAAGAGTCATCAGTTGATGGCTCATCACAGTGACCTCAGAATTACAAAAATAAACCCTCTGTGCACCTTTGAGACCCTGATTTTTCCTAGCAGTTAGATATAGGCTTAGTGTATGCCCAGGAGTGAAACTATTCAGGAGTGATTAAGATAAGGGGTTATCTGACACCTTTCTTGCCAAAATCTTCAGCCTACCTCTGATGCACCATGTATCATTACTGTCCATCAACTAACAGTATGCCTTCTGCCCTCCTGGATGATGACAAGGTCTATTCAAAATATTTTCCTCCAGTAATTTCAAGTATCATATGAATGGAAAAAGCAATGCAAATCCAGATTTTTCAGAGAAAGATGTAATTTAAAAGAAATTTGTAATTTAAGAGAAATTTGCAAGCTATCCTTTTTCAGATTTTGTCTTTATTTACCAGCTTAGAGGCCTGTGCTATATATCTGAGCCATAAATCACAGCCTTCTGTCCTCATTTAACTGATTAGTAATATTGCCATTGTTGATAGAATGAGTAAATTTATCTTTTTTTTTTTTTTTTTAATTGAGGTTTATTCATGGAAGCTGCTAGAAAGCATTACAACTTTGCTGTGTGCTCTCCAATTGTCTGGACATACATAGTTAAAACCATTGGGAGTAAATCTGGGTCTGACAAACGTTAATGGAATGTAAACAGTGTAAGCAATGTGTTTAGAAACCCTAATGGACAGTTGAAGAATTGTTTGTAGTGTTTTTCAACCCACATTACCAAGTAACTTTTTGAACAAAGCTGTTAAATTATCACAGTGATTAAACTGTTTATCACTAAGTAGCTTTTTCCCTCCTATAAATGTCAGTATTATTTAAATGTCTTATTACAAATAGGCAACAGAAACCAAGATGCAGCACAGGTACTCAAGGTGAAATTAGGTAAATCAATTGAAAAGTTGAAAATGGAACCTGGATTTTCTCACTTCTAATACTGAGTCTAGCAACTTTCCAGTTACTTCTAGTGAAGCAACATGTGACTAAATAGAAGGGATGCAGAGAGTTTAACAAGCATTGCTTAGCACACAAGCAAAATTTTGACCACTAAACAGATGGTATAGCTTTTTCAAATAATCTAGTTATAAATGAGTTAATTAAATAACCGAGTTCTGAGAAAGCTGTCATCTCTCCCATCGCACCTGCTCTCTGTGAGGCAGCAGGCATACTGCCAACACATAAAGCACCAACCCACAATGAACAGACCTGTGCAGAAATAAAGTGGTACAGATAACTGAGAGCCATGTCACTGTGCTCTGCAGCACATAGGGACTACCAAGCATCAATTCTTCGGTTGTAAATAAAACTTTTTTTTTTTTTCAGAGTAGATCCCAGAAAGCCTGAAATACCACAAAAAAGCAATTACAATCAACATCTGTAATTAAAAGAAAAAAAAGAAGAAACATAGGCTTTGGTAAATGTCACTATGCTGGAAGATCTGAGCAGAAAATCCAAGCAATGGTATTTATGTACAATGCTAAATGATTCCTACAGTAAAAATTTGTAGTAGTCTCCATACCCCATGTAATATATTCCATCTTCTTCTGGTATATACATGTATACGTAATTACTACCAAAGTTAATAGCTTCTTTCAACTCAGAATTCTGTAGATCCCAATCTTGCTATGCTTTCTTCTAACGCAAACTCTGCAGTAGTCCTCTTATAATTTTTATTATCAAAACACCATTTTACATATTATATAAAATGTTTAATCTGATAACTAATTGAATGGAGAATAGCAAAATAATTAACTGGATTAAAAATAAGCTCTAAAATAGTTTGAGGGTGCTGGAAATCAGTCCATATTTAGGCTTGCCTTTCCACTTGCAGCAGGTAAAGCAAATTTGAATCAAATAGTCTCTGTTTTCACCCTGCATCCTGATAGAAGATATTTCTAATATGTTAGATGTAAAATTTTTGCCATTATTTGTCATATCCAGACTCTTGGAGAGATTTTGTGCTTGCAGCAAGTAGAACCTACATTCTCATTCTACTGGATTTGCATTTTCTTTAATTAAGTTAATTTAGCTAGATCTGTATCTTATCTTCTGAAATTATTCTCTCCAGAAAAATGAGAACAACTAGTTTCTTAATATGAGGAACTAAAGAGTATCTATCCTCTGCTTTAACAAGGACAGCAAGTAAACTTCTGATTACCTTGAACAACCCACTATGAAATGAAAAGAGCAGGTGCTGTCAGTCTGAACTTGAAAACCAGACCTGCGCTCCACCATCCAAACCCTGGGTGACACCAGAAGACAATGCAGCTTTCCATTCCTGTGAGGGGAAGTTTTGCAGATTCCTGTCCTTTATCTATATGAAGGGCTTCACTTTTTTTGCTGTACTGGATACTTCCTGGAAAAGCTCTCTCTTCTATTGAGGTTTCTAGGCAGTCCATGTTAATTCTGGAGCTTTGGCAGTTTAAATAGAAAACATTGCCAGGCTAAGCTGGCAGGTAAATTCATGCAAGCTTCTTGCTTCATTCAGTGCTTCTTGCACCTTGTAACCTAGAATATGTGGAGGAAATGCATTCCTTTCAAGAATTACTGCACAGTTCTATATGCAGAAAACAACTGCTCTGTCTTACAGACAGCATAACAATTTTTTCCAGCATCTTTAGCTGGAGTCTTCTTACATAATATAGGATGTGTCCACATTAATAACGTAGCACTGGAGGAGGGGGAGGGGGAAGGATTCTTTTTGCTGCAGTTTTGCCTTGTATATACTTGGAGCCTGGTGGTACTCATTTGAGTGAGACATACCACAGGTGGGTATGTTCCAAGTAGTTCTCCTCCTGGTAGAACCAAGGCTGAAGCTAGACATCAGGGTTCAGCAATTGGATGCAGCAGCATCCTGCAGTTAGTGCTCTAGGCTCACCTGATGTGTCCTCCAGCTGGCTCAAGTTTCCCTCCGGGTAGCAGCACAATGGGGACATCAAATACTATAAACAAAATGGTGTGCAGCACATCAAACTCACCTCCTTGTGCCACGCAAGTTGGTAACAGAGTCACCTGACGTCTTTGTGAACCAGTTACTCTCCCTTAAGTCAGCGAGATTCAAGTACAGGAGGACTATGAGTTTCTACTCTGAAAAAAAATCCCTCACCACAAAGATCCCCTTATTTTGAATTGGATTTTTGTAAGCCATTAACTCCCTAATTTTGAGATCCAAACAACAAAATAATAAACTATTGTGTACTTTAGAATAAATACAGTATAGCAATTACAGTTAATTGCATATGAGATTCTCAGTGAGCTCTAGGATGAAACAAAGGTGACAAGCAATTTAGTAGACTGCACTTTCCTTGCCAAAATCAATTAGGACATTCCAAATCCTGTAAACATTAATAGTAATTAGTAAGCTACGTGTCACTGCGCATCTCTGACTGATGTCCAGTATGTACTGTCTCGTGTTTAGCTACAGGGAGGACTTCTTATCAAATCTTTTAAGAGACCGTCTACAGCATACGTTTACAGAGGGAGAACAACATATCCTTATGTATATACACTGCTGCTGCTGCTGCCAGCGGCTTGAGCATGTTTAGGCCTGCCTCTGGGTGTCATTGATAGCATAAATATAGAATAATAATTAATTACTAGGCAACGCTAGCCAGCACAGAATGAGGCTGACTACAAACCTGTGTTCATAGCACTGAGCTTATTATTCAATTTGGCTCACTGTTAGATGATGTTAGTGCCAGAGGATTACAAATCCCTTCGGGGCTTATTCTGCAGTGAAATACCACCAGTTGCATAGTATCTTCCTTCTTCTAAAGTATGTATTTCAAATGTATTAGATTCACTCAAGCAATAAATAAGAAACAGAGGATAAACCACCTTACCAGAGAGAGAAATTATAATCATGGTATACAGCACAGGGTTTTTTTAAGACTAGTTCAATTATAACCATTGATATACCCTCCCCGTTGCACACTGGTCTCTCCAGGTGGGTGCACATAAACAAATGGGATGTAGAGAAGGGACTATCGACTTTGCAACATTCTTCTTCCAGCTTCCCGGCTGCTCTTCCTCAGGCCTGTTTCAAGGGGAGAACAGCTCCTCTCCTGACTTCCCCCTCAGAATTACAAAAACAGTGTGAAGAAGAAAATGTTGGCAGCAGCCCCTTGTTCCCAGGAACCATTAACACCACAGCAGTAGGACACTTAAGAAAACAGTTTGGAAACACTGAGCCACAGCTTTCATGTCTTCTCCCCTCAGCCAGGAATTGCTCAGCTGGATTGCTCTCAGATCTGCGGAATTCCCTCGGTTTTGAAGAACTCCAAGAATTCTCCTACTTCTAAGGGAAAACCAAACATACGTAACAGACTAAACTAATGGTAAATTTCTAGTCACTGTTTTTCCATCTTCTGGTCTCTACAGTTTTTATTTTTGCCTAGAAAAAAATGCAACTAAAAATAGTAAGGGGGGTTTCTTCTCAGCTCCCCAGAGACAGCTACAACCCACTTTCCTTCCTAACTGGAACGCACTGATGGAATTTGCTAATTTTTCAGCTACTTCAGCTGAATGAATTTAGGATAATTTTTTTGAACATTGGGTGCTTTTTTCTTTGTCATTCCACATCTATAGGTAGATAAGGCACCCACCAATTTCTACTGCTTATCCTGGTCCCACATAGCCAAAAACCAAACCGAACCAAAACCCGTTTGGTGTGCTGTCTGATCATCTGACTATATTATGAAAAAACATACCTAAACCCATATTACATGAACATTATTTTAAATCTTTTATTTAGAATCAGGTGCTTGTATACATCCTTCTCTCAGGAAGTGTCTGCAATTTCCCTTAAATTAACACTGTTCCTACCATTAAGCTGACATTTAACAACCTGTATTTGCCTCACTAAGTTAGCAGAGATTACCTTTCACACTGCAGATTTCTAACTTCTGCTGACAGTGCATAGCACTGAGGTGAAAGTTGGTCACATTCTTATATTTTTAAGGAAGAATTTGTCAATTCCTGTCATTATGCTTGTTATAGCATACATTTATTATTTAAGTAAGACAAAATGGAATATATGATCATTCAAAATGGATTGCTATAACACTGGGCTAAGTATTTTGAACAGCAGTCATTTCTTATTTTATGCAACCACAAACTATGAGGCTTGGATTTTAAAAAATCTGTGAAGGGCTTATACATCAAATTCCCACTCAGCTTCAGTGGGGTATGAGTAGTTACACTTACAGATGCTTCTTTGAAAATTTTATTCTCAGAGATGATTTTGAGTGAAAGTAGTGCTACAGAAGCCATGAGGTCAAATTTAGTGGCTCTGGTTTAGTAGATTTTGAAATCTGACAGCTGGATTAAGTTTTACACCCAAATTATAGAAACTCAGATGAATGTAGGAAAAAGGAATAACTTTCTGAATTACTAAAATGTGAATGCTAAAACCACAAAACATGTCATTTGTAAGGGTACAGTTACATTCACTTCAGGAAAAAAATACCAACTGTCAAAAAGGAACTAAAAAGGGAAGGAGGAAAGGAAGAAGAAGGGAAAAGGACCGTACACTTCCAAGAGCTGCATATTCCAAGCTTCCAGACTTGTGCAAGTGAGGCTATTAGCGGGTTGCTAAGTAAAGCTACCCCACCGTTAAACAATTTCTGTTGCAGACTTACATGTAAGGGGTGGGTGATTAGTTTTATAAGTTTCCTAAACATGAGCAAAACCTGCTTGTTGAGGTATATTGACATTAATAAACAAATATATATCCTTAATGACAAGTAAATTGAGTCAGTAAAAATACATTGTTTAATCCCAAGTGCGTGTGTGTGTGTGTGTGTGTGTGTGTGTGTGTGTCAAACTGGAGAATGGGAGCACATTAAAAAAGCTTCTCCCTTCAAGAAACATATTTTGTACTGTGCATTTCTGCTACAGTAATGTAAACAGAATTACTAGTGTAATAGTCCTTTTACTTTCAGTCTCAAATAGTATCATGCCAAGATGTGCGTTTGCAGCCCAACCCAGGCCAGGAAAGCAAATGTTTGAAACTTTCATGCTGAAAAAGGGGCAGCAAATGGCAAAATGCTGGGCAATGCAAAAGATAACTAAAAATGACCCTGTTAGTACTGTTGCACAGCCAGAAGCAGAGTAGAGTGTGGGGTGGGATTTAGGTCTGAAAACATAAATCTAAGCTTGCAAACAGATATCATGAACAAATTCTATAGCTAAACATTCAGATTAAGACCAGCACAGAAATGGAAATTTTGAAATCCTTCTTATGCTTTTATTTATTTCCATCTGAATGTCTATGCCATCAAATCTCTACCTCTCGATTATGGCTTCCTTGCTGATAAGAGAAGCCCATTTCTATTTGCTAAACTACAGAGGAGAAAAATATATTCTGTTTATGATTTATAAGAGTAAAGTGCTGACAGGCCCCAACATAGCACAGGCTCTTGCTGCCTGTTCACTCTGAAAACAGAGCACGCCATATTCAGGAAGACTACTTTCCACCTAAGTTCTTGGGCCCACTCTTTTCTCTTGCCTGCTTTTCAGACAGTTTTCTGCTCACTACTTTACTGACATTGTGCTTGAGAGATGCCCTCCTTTCACCACTGATCACAGACAAGGGATTAGCTGGAATTTTAACTGCATATCAGTGCTGAAAAGGCAACTGAAAGGACAGGTAAAAAAAGCACTGAGAGATTTCTCCAAGATCACACCCCAAGTGACTTCTTAACCCCAAGTTAAGAAGAGAGCCTTAGTTTTCACAGTCCCAACTAGGAATCTTTTCCAGTCAACTAAACCATACTGTCTCTAGAAAACATTCCTGAATCAAACAAGTTTGTAGTAACATACTGTAGAGTAATAACTGATTTGCAGGATTTATAGGCAAACATCTCCTGTGCTGTTTCGTATGCCTCTAGTTCCTCTTAGCTGGGGCTAAGTCCTCCCACTACCTTGAATGAAGTGTGTCAGCATCATTCCTCTCATTTAATTGCTGAGTCTGGAAATACTCACTAAAACTTGCTTTTTTCCCTTCTTTTTTTCCAAATACTAATAAGTAAATGAATAAGCAACAGTCAGGCTTTTAAACTCAACAATATTAATGTTTATTTCAGAAGTACTTAAGGATTTAGCATCTATTTGCTGTCATTTACTGGCAAGAGTACTGCTTGAAACATTGTAAAAGGGGTCCATCCTTGTCAATCAAGGGATAGTAATGCAACACTTCTGTATTTAACATTTTTTTCTACTCCCATCCTAAGAAAACTTTTTATCTATTAGCAACATTTCCAGATTTAATAACCCTGGCACCTGGTCTACTATTTACGATTAATCCAAGATCTTATGTGAATATCCACTTTGAGGTGATGTTTATTTTAACATCAATGATGTTATGACTGCAATAAATACACTGGAATAGCTGCCAACCATGTTTCAAACTCCTGGGACTGCTACAGAAAAGTAAGAATTGCTCCTCTTTTACAGTTCTGGACATTTTTTACTGTTGGAGTCCAAGGACTTGTGTATTTCCCAGATGCAGCTGGCTGATCTTGCTGTCATGCATTCCTTTACTGATTGCTTTATCACATCTAGTTTGCTCCTATATTTTTGAGATAGCATTTTAAGACACTAATTTTACGGATTTCTGCTCTGTTTTGCTTACTGAGGAAATAAAAAGGGATTTCCTTAAACGGTAAACATACTAGGTCTTGATGCAACGGTGATGATTTGAGAAAGGAAAATAGCAGAGGATGAAGGGACTGCACAGCTTCTTTGCTACTCCATCTCCTATACAGCATACCTTGTACTAGGTACTGTTAACAGGGTTGGGGAGAAGAAACAGAGAACGGAGAGAGAAAACGAAAGGGAAAAGAGAAGGCTGAACTCCTTCCTGTCTGTTAAATTTACTCTTAAATTTACCCTTCGCAAAAAAATCTCACAAAGTCAGCAGGACCGTCCTGAGAGGAAATCCATTGTGGGAGACAATTAGAGATCCTGCTTAAGAGAAGAGCCTGGTGAAATAAAAGGCAATACTGATTTGTGGTTTTGAATCCCCTAATTCCCCTCCTCTCCTCCCTGACTCTCATGATTTTGAATGAAACATTAATACTGCTTCAGATGCTTCTTCCCTCCAAGGCCAATCAGTTGCTCGGCAGGGCGTGAAGCAGTTGTTCATTTGAACAGCTAACGAGGGAGTGGAAGGACAGAGCTAATTCTAAGGCTTTTCCAGCACTGCTGAAGCTCGCGTTTGCGTTGACACACAGGGAATGACCTGAAGAACCTCCCTCCACTTTGGAATAAGGGAAGTGGTGCTGCATTAATTTTGCGTAAACAAGCCTGACTTGTCAGAAGAGATAATTTTTCACAATACAACCATAAACATAGTTTTAAGATTGGAGTAGACACCTTGTCCTGCTTAGTACCATGGCAACAATGACTACTGGAAATCTTCCTCATGAAAAGGGGTACAGAAAAAAAGGAGGCAAAACAGCCAAAACACTGAAAATGTCAAATCCAAAGACTTCCATTTTAACAAAATATCTGTTCCTTCTTCTCTCAGTGCACAGAGCCTTTAGGATGAGAAGTGAATCCTGAGATTGCATTCGGATGTTCCTGAAGGTGAAAAATTGTTTTACCCCAATTTGGAAAGGAAAAAAAGTTGAGGTGTCTGAAGGTGTTACTGGTTCTGTTGCTATTAAGGTCTGTTCTGGTTTCCAGCTCCCAAGAAAAACAGAAAAGAAGGAAGAAAAATACATCAAAGGAAGAAAGAGCAGGTTTTGTTCACAGTGCTGGGTCTCACTTGTAATACTATACCACAGGAAAGATACAGTAATCACTATCAAATCACTCTGGAAAACCTGTATCTGTGCACTGCTATTTTGGGCACTGCTTTTAGCTATTTTATCGTCATTGGTCATAGCAGCAGTATGAAAGAAATCATCTTGACTAGTCAAATCATTTTTCATAACGTAACTACAACACAACGAGAGACAGGTAGAGAATGAAAAAGGTAGGCAGGAACAAGACACTAACTTGAGAATGGGAGCAGATACAAAAATTTTACACCTTCTGCAGTTAACTGAAGCTGGTGGGAACAGTGATGCTGCTGCAATAGGGAAGAGCCAAGGTGACAGGTTTTCCTTATGAGGCGAAGCCACAATGGCCAAGCTTTCTCCTTCCTGCTTAGCCACAGCCCTGCTGTCACTGTCAAATCATGCCTCCTCAGGCAGGTTTACCAAAGTATCCAATCCTCACAAAACCCCAAACCACCAAGCAAACAAAAAAAGCATCTGATGGGACTCAGAGAGAGTCAACGCATTTGGACAGATCTGCTTTTACTCTTTTTTACAGAAGCAGCTCAAAAGGCTTTGAAACTCGGAAAACTGGCAAATTTTAGTGTAACACAAAACAGAAATATAACTTCTTACAAAGGTATATACAAGATAGATATAGTTATCTACAACGTTTCCTGACTATTACATCTCTCTAGCCAGGTTCTCAAAATCCCAGGCTTCAAATCCGTTAACTCTAATTTCTGAGTGACAGCAAATCTGCTTGGTGCTCTTTGGTCCCTTAGGAATATAAGTGACATTTCCCTTGTCAGAGGCTTGGCTGCCTGTCCTGCTCCTCATGTCCATCTCCTATGCAGCACAAGTGACAGGCTTCATGCTCGTGCCTGCTGCACTGTGAGTTCTCTCACCTTTTTCTTTGTGCAACAGCTAGAAAATTTAGAATAAATATTAACCATCATTAGTAGTTGTAAAATAAAAAAAAAAAAAAGTGGAGAAGTTTAAGTTAGACTTTTGTTACCATGGCTGCCTGAGTGATATCTGCAGAAATAGGAGCCTTTTCTGATAGCATGATCTACTGCAGAAGAGAGGACAACCATAAAATTAAACAAAATTGGAGCTATTAGTCTAGATTTGTGTCTTGTATTACCCCAAGCAAAATGGTACAGCTTAAAAAAAACAAACAGTACCGATATGAGAATTTTCTGTTCAGAGCTTTCAATATTTTCTTACGCAATACCAGATCTGTTTTCTCTTGTATTTGGTTGCTAATGGACCTAAAAGCCTTTTCCAGCAGGTAACAATTGCCATAATGCCACTGCTACACATCCTACAGCCTACTAGAGGGAACAGAAGAGCACTCACTGAGAACCAACTCAATACCTGCTTTATTTCCCTGTAGCCAGCTTTGGGAAACACTCCCTTCCTTTATGCTGTGCAGAGAGACCTTAGCCAAATGAATACTTAAGATCACCCTATTTATGGTAGGCTTCCCCCAAAAAAAGATAGAATAACTAGGCATTAATTTTATCCATTAAACTTCTCAGGGGTGGGGTAGGGCAGGAAGGAGGGAAATTAACTTTTTTTAAATGGGTAAAAAAATCAGCTACAAATGGAAACAGAAGATCACAAGACCTCATCGATGATTTTCTAATTAGCACTGTACATTCCTTTCTACATATTATAGTAGGATAATTCTTACTGAATTACAAATTGTAATTATTTATATACTTTGATATGAGAAGCACCTTTTGTAATATCTGAATATGTAATAGCGAAACAACTCCATTGGCATGATTCTATTTCAAATCCTATTTCTTCTTATTTTACATGCCCTTTGAAAGTTTTAGCTCCAAAATCATTAGTGCCTTTTTTTTTTTTTGTTAGTACAGTGGATTTACATCAATAATCAAAAAGCTTTTTCTGTCTGATTATGTATTCTAGGACTATTTTAACAGTCATCTTTGGTAGACACACATCAACTGTAAATTGGCTCAACACACACAAACGCATGTGCCAGTTTTGACTGCATCCACTGTCTTTCTCAATCCCAACTAACCATAGGAAGTATTCAAGATAAAATCCTGCAGCATACATGTCTGCCAAAGGAAGCCAAATTGATTTTACTTGTTTAATGAATGTCTAAAATCAAAACAGAAAAATGCAGCTGAACATATTGAGCAACTTCGAACATCAAAGATTCAGGGTGAATTTACAATATTACAATATTGTAAATTACAATAAAATATTACAATAGCTAATGTTACAAATGTGCAAGCCACCAGCTGTTCTACGTAACATTTTCTTTATGGGACAGAATTTTTTCTCTACTCTCCAATAACTGGATCAAGTACTCACTACTTAACAGTCTACAGAACACGCAAAAAAGACTTATCTTGTAAGATAATGAATTTAGGAATTAGATTTTATAACTTGCAATGGACAGCATTTTTATGAAAAATCCTTCCATTTGTAATTAATTATTCTAAATTCTTACTCTTTGAACTAAAATTTTGTTAGAAATACAAAAGGGACATAAAGCTTTAGACCAAAATAATCTCTCTTTATCTGTTTGGTCTAAATAAAACCACAGAAGCGCTTAAATTAATGACAAAATATAGCATAAGATGCACGATACAATGTTCTTAAGTATGGCTTTGCACTAAACCAACGGTGATCATTATTTTCAGTGGGGGAAGAACTAAAACCTAAAATGTGGTTTTAAACATAAATACATAAATTGCAGTTTATGTTCAACCTCTACATGTTACAAAGATGTCATAGTGCTCCTCTACATGTTACAAAGATGTCATAGTGCTGCAAAGCTTCCAGACTGAATTTAACCGCATCTGCTGCTATGACATCAATAATTTTGGACTTACATTTCTAGGTCTCTGAATTGCCAGTGCAATTAAACTCTCACTAATTAGTTTGTAAAGGAAATTTCCAGAAAGCTATCTGGGTGGACATGAGGCAAATCATCTGTACTTGGGTCACTAAATGAATGGATCACAAAAACGTAATGACTCAGAATTCCACCCTTACTGAAAATGGCATTATTGTAACACAGGTTCATGGGTTTTTTAGGAATTAATGACCCATAAATCCATTACAGTAGCACCTCTACTTCAGTGATCAGAGCTTTGGGTCCTCAAACATAAAGTGTTGCCTGTGGAAAGCTTAGGGATATTTCTTAGGGAACTACAGTTAGCAAACTCTTTCCCTTCTCCCCTCTATCTAGAAGGAATGCGCAAATCCCATTTAAAATAAGAGCTACGACGAATGCAAGTAAAGTCATATGTACAAGGGCTAAATTTACCCTACTGTTTTTCATCATCAAAACTGGCATTTCGGAAGAGAATCCAGGAGTAAGACAGACTGTATGCTATTTAGCCATCCTGATTCTTAAAAGGTTTATGGTTTTATCATTACTTATTAGGTTATTTTCAACGATACCTATTCTTGTTACAGTTCAAAATAACCATTTTCTTGAATGTTCACTGCACATTGGACGAGACTTCCATAAACTGTGGTACCAATTGAACGAGAAGTTAGTTATGTTATTCAAACTTTTAGGATTACTTCATAAAACTGCTTGCAATGACTTCAGTAAATAGATACTATTTTTATATATATATAATGAATATAGTATATGAGCAAACATGCAAAAATACAAAGGGGTGTAGTTGGCATCAGTCTATTTAAGACAAGCATAATACAATGTTATGCTATAATTTCAGCCTAAGAGCACACTGTAAACAACAGACATCTGGTACAGTTCCCATATA